>NC_071991.2:1732500-2032500 GCF_028885655.2 Pongo abelii
GGTGCGTGCCTGTAGTCCCAGCTACTTGGGAGGCTGAGGCAGGAGAATGGTGTGAACTGGGAGGCGGAGATTGCAGTGAACCAAGATCACACCACTGCACTCTAGCCTGGGCGACAGAGTGAAACTCCATCTGGGGAAAGAAAAAAAAAAAAAAAGAAGACCCTCTCTCACTCCACCTTGTTCTTTTTATTTAGTGACATTCTTGGCTTTTTATTCTTCCATATACATTTTAGAATTAGCTTGTCAAGTTCCACAAAAAGAAAAAAAAAAGGACTGTGATTTTGATTGAGATTGCCTTGAATGTATAAATTAATTTGAAGAGTGTTGATGTTTCATAAATGTTCATTTTCTATTCATTACAGATGTATAGAAATTCAATATATATTTGTATATGAATTTTATGCTAATATTTTATTAATTTTGGTAACATACATTCTTTTGGACTTTTTATGTACATAATCACATCGTCTGTGAATAGTGAGAGCTTCGTTTCTTTCTTTCTGAATCTTATAATTTTTGTTTCTTTTTCTTGCCTTATTGCAATGGCTGCAACTACTAGCACCATGCTGAATCAGAGTGGTGGCAGCAAGTATCCTTGGTTGCTCTTGACTGCAAAAAGTTCTAGCTGCACCGTGGTGTGATGTGCTGTAAGTTACACACATGTTAAGAGTGTTAGATCTGTATTGCCAAATGACTTTCCAAAAGAATTGTGCCAATTTCACCACAACCGTGCCAGCACTGCAATGCACTGCGATTTATTTTTAGTTTGGTGTTTTTGTTTTTTTAGATCATGTCTACTTTGATGGGCCCATGGTGTCTCATTGTATTTTCTAAACATTTGCATTTTCCTGATTATACGGGAGGTTGAGCATTGGGCCATACGTTTCATAACCACCTGTATTTTGTGTTTTGTGTTTGTTCCTTTACAAATTTGTTTATATGCTGTTGATGTTTCCCTAATGAATTTGAATGAGTTCTTTACATAATGAAGATAGTTATCATTTATCTGTCACATTCGCCACAAATATCTTTCCCTGTCTGCTATACAGCTTTTAATTTGGGTTACTTTTTGTGTTCCTTTTTCTTATTTTTATTTGGTCAAATCTGCCTCCTTTTTCTTTTAAAATTTATTCTCTTCCTTCTGAGCTTGGAAAGCCTGTTTCCCTCCTGAGAACTGATAAGTATTGAATTCTGTTTTCTTCCAGCTTTTTTATGGCTTAATATTTCATATTTAACTGTTTACCCCGTCTGGAATTTGTGGGGCTGTGGGGTGTGAAGTGAGGAGTTAATTGCCGCTTGCAGTTTACCAGGGGATGGGGCCTCATTTGCACTTCCAAGTCTCTGGGCTCAGCTTCCTCTGTCGGCGCTGAGCGGGGGAGATTAAAGGAAGCAGGGAGGTGGCATCTTGTGCGCTGGGATTGATTGTGGAGCCCTAATTACCACGGGGACAATCCTACTGGCAGCCTCTGCCTGAGTTTCAGTCCAAAGCAAAGAACTCTCGGCCAAGTTTAGCCACATCCAGTGTAACCTTGGGGAGGTCTCTGTGTATGTTTGAGACTCTGTTTCCCGGTTTGTGAAATGTGGGTACTGATGACACCTGTCCTGTAAGGGCTGTCGCCGGGACTGTGTGCCGGGGGGTTTGTCCTGCAAAAAGCAAGGGGCTGGGTGGGCTCAGTACAAATCCTGGCTCTTCTGTGTGACCTTCGGCAAGAGGTGTCACTGCGGTGTGCCTCAGTTTCTCCATCTGAAAACAGGGATAATAAAGCTGGAGTTTCCACCTCCTCTTGGGGCTGGAGGATGATTCTGCAAGTCAGCCCACGGGAGGGCCTGGCGTTTGCGACAGGTGCACAACCGCTGTTGTTCTTGTTATGGCTGCCGCTCAGGAGAAGGGAGCCTGCAGCCGGGCATGGTGGCCTCTGGGTGGGGGACCCTGCCAGCTGTGAGTGGGCTGGTGGGTGGGGCCACGTCCTTTTCCCAGCGCCGATGGAGGCCATACTCTCCCCCTCCTCACCCCAAAACTGGGTTGTGAGGAATGGGCACCCAGAGACCCAGTCTCTTGGTCCTGATCCAGACAAAAGGACCAGCGTTGCCTGTAGAACCTACACTACACACACACAAGCACACAGACACTCACACATGCACACACAAGCACACATGTATACACACGCACATGCGCACACACTCGTGCATACAGTCGCACACACATGCACACATGCATGTGTACACGTGCTCACACACAGCCAGACCCTCCGTAAACACATGGTGATACACACAAAGCCATGTGGGTCACTGGGTCTTGACTCCTCCCCACCCCAGGAGGCTCCACCCGTAGCAGTACTAGGTGGGGGTCAGCTTGGGGTCCTGAGTGTGACGTGGGGTACGCAGTCAGATCACCCACTGCCCTTGCTTGTGAGTCCCGTCTCCCTCACTCTGAGACCCCGCATCACATCACCCCTGCGAGGTCAGTGCCAGGCCTGGGCACCCCTCCCCAGCCAGGTGCCCAGCCCCCCAGTGCGGGGGCAGGGACTTGAGTGGGAATGTCCCCTGCCTGCTGAGGGCCTGCCTGCTGTATGCTGGGGTGTGGGCTGGGCAGGCCCCACACCAAGGGTCAGCCCTGTCCACGAGGGCTCAAGGTCAGCTTAGAGCCTCATGGAGCTTCCGGCTGGAGAGAAGGCAGCCGTGTGTGTCCCCATCAGAATGTGGAGATGGGGACAGTGAGGATGGGCCCTGAACGGAGGAGCCAGCCTGGGCGGGTCTGCGAGAGGCTCCCAGGTCGGGGGCACAGGAAGTGCAGAGGGCAGAGGTGGGGACCTGCTGTGGGGGGAGGGCGTATTGGAGAACAGAGGGACACCCAGTAGCCAGAGGGCAGAGCCCACAGGAGGTAACAGCCTGAGGGCTGCACGTCACACCCACAGGGCCCAGGGGTGGGCAGCATGGAGATGCGGGGTGGCAGGGACCCTGGGCGGGGCGGCACAGCTGTGTGGGAGGCTGGGCTGCTGGCATCAGCAGGCGCCCCTCCTCCCCACCTCGCTAAACAATCATGGCACAAAATATGCAAATGGTATAATTACTGTTATTTGTTTTGCTGATATAAGTGTTTGAAATGCAAATGTCAAGTTTGGGCGCCTTCATTTTTCCAACCCTCTCACCCGGACATTTGCAAGTTGATGAGTTGTTCCTTGTCCTGCAAGGAGGAGGAGAGGCCCCCACCCCCAACCGCCAGGGTGCCAGGGGAGTGAGTCCAGTGCAGCAGCCGCCACCACCTGCCGGAGGGCACTGCTGGGCCCCACTTCTGACGGCACACAGTGGGCACCTCAGACGGCAGACCTCACAACCTCACCGTGCACCTGTGTGATCAGCCGCTCGGAGCCTCAGTTTACCCTCGCCTCTGGAGGCTGCTCTCCCTCTGGGCCCCTGCCCTTTCTGGCCCTGCCCTTTCTGGCTCATGGCAACTCAGTGGATAGCTTTGGGCCTCGGTTTCCCATCCACAACATCCTGCACAGATTCATTGCCCTTCTGTAAAGTAGAGTCTTAGTGTCCCAGGATGGTCCTCGGGGAGGTCTGATGAGCCCCCGAATATCACAGACAAAACTGCCTGTGTATTTTCCAGGGTGGGTTCTTAGCTTTGACCCCTCCAGCCCAGTGGTCTCTGAGGCTCCCCAGCCTGCGGTTCCAGACGAGATTGAACTGTGAGCCTGCACCCCGACAAAGGGATGGTCACGATCGTCCTTGTTCTACAGGAAGGGAAAGTGAGGCACAGCATTTCAGGGGCTTGTCAAGGTCACGGCAGTGGTGGTGTCGCTGAGCTGCCAGTCTAGCCTCCCTCTGGGTTCCTCCTCCGAGCCACCGCGGACCACATACAAGAGCAGGAGCCACCACTTCTTCAAAACCCAGCAGCTGGCTGGGCATCGTGGCTCACGCCTGTAATCCCAGCACTTTGGGAGGCCGAGGTGGGTGGATCACGAGGTCAGGAGTTCAAGACCAGCCTGGCCAAGATGGTGAAACCTCATCTCTACTAAAAATACAAAAATTAGCCAGGCATGGTGGTGGGTGCCTGTGATCCCAGCTACTCGGGAGGCTGAGGCAGAGAATTGCTTGAACCCCGGAGGCAGAGGTTGCAGTGAGCCGAGATGGTACCACTGCACTCCAGCCTGGGCAACAGAGTGAGACTCTGTCTCCAAAAAAAAAAAAAAAACCAGCAGTTCCACATCCTCCAAGTCCCACCGTGCACTGCTGCCACCCACACCACCCTGAATCTCCATGACATGCAAATCTGGGTGTGCCCCCCCGCCCTCCGCCGCCTTCCCAGTGCAGCCCCTGGGCCAGCAGCTGCTGCGTGTTAGATCACCAGTGACCGCACAAATGCCTGATCGATGCTGGCTGTTCAGAAGCATGGGTTTCTAGCAGCAATGCAAGGGCCACTGTGAGGTTGTCTAATCACCTTCACTCCTATAAAGTGCACAGCCCCAGAGAGACCACCCTCCAGGCTTGGCTGGCTTCTACTGAGTGGATGAGTGGGCCCCTGCACCCCACCTTGTGTCCAGCCCCTTGGGTGCCATGCGTTGGCAGGTGCTAGGCGGGATGTTGGGTTAAAGCTTGGGCTGTGCCTGAGGTGGTGCGTTGGATGCCTGGGCCCAGATGTGTCTGAGTGAGCCTTTGTGGAGAGCGATGGGTGTGCCTGTGTGCGTTGAGCGTGCATGCCTCTGTGTGTGCATGCATGTGTGAGTTCATGTGTATGTGCACACATGTGCAACACACGTACATGTGTACATATGCGTGCACGCACACACGTGTCTGTGTATACACACAGTCTGCTTGTGATGCTAATGGAGAGTGAAAAGCTCCAGGGCAGGTGCCCTGACGTGCACACCGTGCCCAGCACACGCGTGTGAGAACGTGCAGAGCCCGCTCCCAAGGGGTCTGGGCCTCTGCTCACAGTGACACGGTGGTTCCGTGATGTCTGGCTGTTCCGCTTTTGGATGGCTTTGCTGGAAAGTCCAAGAGCAGCTGGAAATCCGCGTCCTGGCCCGACCCCTCCACGTGACTGCAGGCTGGCCGCACACGCCTGTCTCCTAGTCTGTAACATGGAGTGCTTTGCAGAGCTGGGCTGAGTATACAGTAGGCACTCCACAAGCATGCATTCCTGCCTCTCCCTGGGGCTTTGCAGGAGGCTGGTGGGCAAATGCCCTGCATCGCAGCATCTGCCCTCCCAGCGCGGGAAGCAGGGGCAACCCTGGGGCTGATGGATGCCCTGGGAGAGGCCGTGGGCAGGACCAAGCAAAGGAAGCGGGCACGGGCTGGGTAGACGGCAGGGGGGCTCGTGGGGCAAAGGCCTGGGGCAGAGCGGGTGTGAGCCTGGAAGCCTCCTCTTATTTTATTTCAGTTACCTTTTCCAACACAGGTTCAGCCTCATTAGCATATTCAAATACACACCATTATTATTTCAGTTAGTGGTTAAGTAATTATCTCTAACTGATGAGCATCCCCCCACTTCCCCACGTATTTTTTTTGGTTATTTACATCTGCTTCTAACCCACAATTTTAGGTAATTACATGCCATTCACTCATCTATTTGCACACACACACTTCCGCCAGCGACAGGTTCCTGTTTGCCTTCTAGCACTTGCTCTGGCCCTGGAGCTCTGGGAGCGGGGCACAGGCAGACAGACCAGGGGGCCCCTCCTGGCCCCCACCAGGGCCTCCTGAGGCTCCCTCAGCCTCCAGGGGCGCAGGTGCGGCAGAGCCCAGTGCCAACCCCCTGCCTCCACACCAACCTCGAGAAGCCCTTTGCACCCAGAACCCCCCTTTGTCTTGCAGACACCACCTCCTCTGGTCCCTGCACCCCACCAGCACCCTACAGCACTTCCCCCTCCCCCCCCCGCCCTCCAGGTGCAAAGGCATCATTCATGGGGCTGGGTTCTGCACCACACCCCAGCTTTGCAACCCTGGCAGGATGACTTCCCTTCTCAGCCTCAGTTTCCCTATCTGCAAAATGGGGATCAGGTGCCTCCTCGTGGTGAAGGAAGCAAGTATGCTGGTGAAATGAGATGAGGCCTGGAGAATCCTCAGCACCAGGGCTGGGTGCACAAAGCTTCCTGGGATTGATCCAGTGGGTAGATGAATGACCTGACCTGTGGGCAGCATAGTTCTCTGACCAGCCCAAGGTCTCTTGCTCAGCAGACCAGCACAGAGCTGGGCTTGGGCCTGAGGCTTCTGCCTTCTGACTTAGTTTCCTTCTCGGTCATTGGCCTGGCCTGGCACTTGGCATCCTCTGCTCCCAGGCAGTTGGGGTGGGAGGTGCCAGGGAGAGGGCCCTGCCAGTGGTGGAGCAGTTCTGGTGAGCATGCCCAGGGTCTCTACCTAATCAGTCCAGCTGTTGTTTCATCTGCCTTCACCTCATGGAGGGATGTTGGATGCGATGTGCCTGGAAGGTTCCCATGGACCCAGCCGCCCCAGAGGTGAGCCCCACCTTTACCCCAAACACCTGGGCGACCGCCAAGTGACTAGAGCTGGAATTGGTTGCAGTGACCGCAGGTCTGGCAACTCCCTCGGTCTGCAGTTCAGTTCATATCTTGCATCTGCTGTTGGCTCCTTTCCCCTCTATCCCGGCTGGCACATGGCTCCGTGTGTCAGCCTGCTCTGTGTGTCAGGAAGTCCCCAGCCTCTCTGATTTGTTCTTGAGGTGTGACGTACCTGCAGTCCGAAATGTGTGACCGACAGTTGGTGGCTCCGGCAGATGGGGTCTTCCAGCAGCTGAGACGGCTGCAGGAGATGGTGCTCCATCTCTCCTCACCCTCCTCCCCTCTGTCTCTGTGCAGGTGCAGCTGCCTTGGCGACCATTTGTCCTACAGTTTGTCCGGACCCAGGCTGTCCTTCTGTGTGCTGGAATGAGGCGAACATGTCTTTGAGCCCAGCAGGGAGGAATCCTCCAGCCTATTCCTCGCTGGTGCACCAGGTCGTTGGCGGGCCCTGACACGCAAGTAAGCCATGCTCTTGTTCCTCATGCTCTCCGCAGGGGGTTGCAGAGAAGGGGGACAGGAACAATTCCTAATGACCTGTGAGTAGGTGTGCCTGGAAGGAGATGGAGACAGAGCCAGGTGTCCTGCAGAAATAAGCGTTTCTTAGGGGTTGACTCTTGTTCAGTGGTGCTGCCCTCAGATGAAGGGAGTGGCCTCGGAATTGGACAAAAGGAGGCTGGGGCTGCCGGGGGACCCGGAAATGGTCTAAGTAGGTGGTGGCCATACTCGGGGTATGCCCATTATCCTTCCCTGACAAGCCAGGATCAGCCCTGAGGATTAGAGGAGACTTTATCTTCCACCACTTTTGTGAACAGACATGGTCCAGTGTTTCAGCGTAAAACCAGCATGTGAATAACATGGCATAGGTCATATAGGTTAATATTGACTTGCAGTATGTATCTGAAACAGGTTCTTGTCTGGAAAAATATATACAAATGTTGAATTGATTGCCTAGGTGAATAGGGGGGTGGAGGTCTCCATCCCAATGGCTTGCCAGATCTTTTGGTGACCCGGTTATGCTGTGTCTTTTCTGAGTTTCATCCTGCAGTGGGAAGGTAGCAGGACAAGTTCTTTTTCTGCAGCATTTTTCAGAAATAGCAGATATGTCCTCTCTGAGCAACTGTACTTTGGATTTGGGCAACTGTACTTCACCCTGTTCTGGGACTCCAACTCGGCAGTTTTCAAATTTAGCAGGTCCTGTTATGTAGTTTCTTTGTCTAATAGAGCTCGGTTGTAATATCTAACTTGACCAGAAGGAGGCGCTATTGTTAAGTGACACAGTATACTGAAAAGTCTGGATTTTAGACTGTGGGTTTCCTCAATAAATACCTTGTCTTCCATATTAAAGAGTTCTATACATTGAATTTATTTAAAGTGGTTGTGTTGCTTATGTTCTGCCAATTCCAGTGGACCACAAGAGGAAGGCATCTGGGAATTTTCGGGTTCTCTTCTTCATTACATGGGGGGACAGACAATCTGTCTAGAACCTCCCAAGGCTTGCCTTTTTCTGCTGGTGGTCAGATGGTTCCCCAGACCTCTCCGCAGCTTTTAGAGGGAGGTATCTCAGGAAGACAAGTTGAACTGGACTCTGGGGAGGGATCCTAGAGGACCTCGTTTCCCAGGCTCTATCCTGCCCCCTCACCCCTGCCACTATGGCCTTATATGAAAGCCTCACCAGGACTTGGTAGGGAGGGGTTCCACGCACAGCATTGGCCCTGCCAACAGCTTGTAGCATCTCCAATTTGGGAAGCCCTCAAGTCTCATCCATTGCAGCTGTCTCATGTTATAGGTGGAGAAACTGAGGCCCAGGGGGGCCACATAGTGATTCAGAGTCAGATCGGGGCCATAGGTCTCCTCTAACTCACAGGCCAGTGTTCGTTTCTCCACGTCTTTCTCCTTCCTTCCCACAAAGGCTGGCAGGCGATGGGGTCCCCAGGGCAGGCTGCTCCCTGCCCAGGCCCCAGCCCCTGGTCCACCGCTGCTAACAAGCTCTGTCCTGCTCTGCTGCCTTGAATATTGCCTAGAATATTAGGGCTGCGAGGCACCATCGGGATCATGAACCCAACTTTCTTGTTGTATAGATAAGGAACTTGAAGCCCAGAGAAGGGAAGGGACTCACTCCCGAGACCACCCAGCAAAATCTTCACAAAGTGGGGGCGAGGTCCCAGGTGTTCCAGGCCCCCAGCCTGGAGTTCCCTGCGGCAGGGCAGGCTGCCCCCCCTGAGCCAGGATCAGCAGGGATTCAGACGCCAGCCCCTACCTGGTGCCATCTGTGGTCTTCCTGCTCCCCAGTGGGATAGTCCCTCCTTCCCATCTGGGATCCCTCCAAGCCCTGCTGACCTCGATACCACCTTTGTATTTCAGGAAAGATACCCTTCCCCTTGGGAATATGTGGGCCAGTCTCCAAGCGGCTGTGTCTCCAGAGTGGAGTGATGTCCTCCCTGTGTGCAGACTGTGTTCCATGTGGGTCTGTCGGTTGGCCTAGAAAGTGGAAATGAGGGAATGAACCCGGGGTGGGTCCACTGCGCAGGGGTGGGTGGTAGCAGCTGCCACTGAGGTCAGCCTGTGGGACCCCTACTCAGCCTGTGCCCCAAACATCCAGAGGCCACAGGAGGGGAGGGGAGGGAGGGGCAGGGGGTGTGGGAAGAGGAGGAGATGAGACAGGAACAGAGAGACCCAGAAAATATAGAGACTTCCAGAAAAAGGAGGAGACAGCCAGAGGCTCAGAGAGACATGGGAAGGAAAAACCTTGAAGAGAGAGTGGGAGAGTGAGAGAGTGAGCGAGAGAGCGAGCGAGCAAGAGAGAGAGAATGAGAGCGAGAGAGAGCGAGGGGAGAAAGCACACTCAGAAACGGAAATCCCAGTTTTCAGTTCTTCATGTATTCATCCAGTTTGTGCTGATCCCCTACCGGAGCAAAGCCCTGTGACAGTGACCTGCACCTGCCCCTCTGTGGGCGACAGTGTCCCCACCTGAAATGTGAGGGTGTCCCCACAGACCCTCTCTCAATGGGGCTTCCCTGGGCTGGGAGCTCTTGGGAAGACAGGGCAGTCTGGGGGAGGGGGCGGCAGCTCGGACCGTGCCAGGAGCCCAGGAACCCCCTGGCCTCCAGACTGAGACCCACATTGTGGCAGACAGAACACAGAGGCCCACAGGGCTGCGGCAGAGTGCGGACAGTTAGGGTGAGGCCAGCAGACTGGGCTGTGCGGACCCCAGGCCATTGCACGGCCGTTGGGGATGGAACAGTGGTTGGGAGGCGTGAGCTGGGCTTTGCTTGAGATGCCCAGCAGCAGCAGCTATGAGCCTTCCCTCTCTGTGTCTTTTCATGTGGGGGTCCCTTTGCCTGGAACACCCTGTCCCCCAAGTTTGTCTGTTTCTTTTCTTTTCTTTTTTTTTTTGAGAAGGAGTCTCGCTCTGTCGCCCAGGCTGGAGTGCAGTGGCCTGAGTAGCTGGAACTACAGGTGCCCGCCACCACGCCTGGCTAATTTTTTATATTTTTAGTAGAGACGGGGTTTCACCCTGTTAGCCAGGATGGTCTCGATCTCCTGACCTCGTGATCTGCCCGCCTCGGCCTCCCAAAGTGCTGGGATTACAGGCGTGAGCCACCGGGCTCGGCCTTCTTCTTTTTTTTTCTTTTTTTTGAGATGGAGTCTTGCCCTGTCACCCAGGCTGGAGTGCAATGGTGCAATCTCGGTTCACTGCAACCTCCGCCTCCAATTTTCAAGTGATTCTCCTGCCTCAGCCTCGTAAGTGGCTGGGATTACAGGCACCTGCTGCCATGCCCGGCTAATTTTTGTATTTTCATTAGAGATGGGGCTTTGCCACGTTGGCCAGGCTGGTCTCAAACTCCTGACCTCAAGTGATCCGCCCACCTCAGCCTCCCAAAGTGCTGGGATTACAGGTGTGAGCCACCACACCCAGCCTTTCTCTCCTTTTTAAAAGTCAGACCACCTCTGCCCTGCTGGGTTTTGGATGTGAAATGCTGGGCAAGTCATCTTCTACCTCTGACCTCCCTCTTTTATCTCTTATCTTTTATCAGGACAGCTTCAAGTCCCTGCCCACATTTTATCTATAAAATGGGGAAAATAAGGCCCCTTGGGAGGGAAGCGTTCAGTGGGATGTGTAGACCACCTGGCATCAAGTAGATACTCATTCGACCGCCCTGGGTATTGCCCTGAGCATGGAATGGGAACTCAGCAGTCTCCGGAACACCGATGCTCCATCCATGTTAGTTCTTTCCTTCCTCCCAGAGATACCTGTCCTTCCATCCCAGCCCAAGTTTAGGCTCCTCCAGGCTCACCGCAGCCTGGTGGGATCACCCCAGCCCCATAGCCTCTGGAGTCCTCGCCAGGCGTGAAATCTCCGTCTTCTCTCTCGTTTCAGCCCCAGGCTGCAGGCTCTGTGCTGTGAGCCTCAGAGCCCGGCAGGTGGGAGACAGTGCATAAATGTTTGTTGAATGAGTAGATGGGATGCTTCCCAGCCCGGACCACCTCAGAAGGCAGGTGGCAAGACAGATGGGCACTGGCTCCTGCGCGGTCTGACGGTGGAGGCAGCCGCTCCCCTGAGTCTTCCTCAGGAACTTGGGGTAGGACGCATTGTTTCCGAGATCCCTTCTAGAGACATCCTTTTGTCACTCAGTGAGTTGAAGTTTCCTAGCTTCTAATGTCCCTGCCCCCCTCTCCTCGACTTCCTGCGTTCAAGGCCTGGTCCCTAGAAGTTGCTTTTATCCAGGCAGTGATTGAGAGTCTAGAAGGGGCTGTCTGGTATCCTGTGACCCTGGGTGACCTTGGCTGGACTCGTTCAGCACCAGGGAGAAAGGCCGGCGGCTGTGACAGGAGGCAGAGAACTGTTCAAGACAGCAGGGCCTGGGAGCCCACGGAGGTGAGCCCAGACCCTCTCTGCAAGCCCCTTCCCCTCCGTAGGTCTCAGTTTCCCTCTCTGGGGAGTGGGGGCAATGCCCTTGCCAGCAGAGGTGCTGCTGAAGTGCAGGGCTGGCATCCCAGCGACTCGCCCAAGGCCACCTCGCCAATCACTGCACCCCGCGTGCCACTCCCCCAGCACTGCTGCACACCCGGCTCCCCTCCCCCACCTCTCCAGGAGCAATTATTTATCTGCCAGAGGGTGACAGGCGGCTGTGGCTGGCGTGTTGAGCCGCCGTCCAGAGATCAGCTGGCGGCTGCTGAGCAAACAGCGCGAGCTAATCAGCAAAAGGTCACACCGGCTCCCGGAGCCCCCGCATTTGATGTCGTGCCTCACACGGGTGGGCTGGAAGGAACCTGGGACATTGAGTTAGTGGCTCAGTGACCAGGTCAGCTTCAAGTCACTGCCCACAGCTCATCGCCCAGTTGACCAGCCTATGCCTCTGAGGCTGCATCTTCTAGAGATTCCCCAGCCCCAAGGGAAACCCATCCCCTCTCTCCAGGCGGAACAAACCCTCTCACGACAGAGGCTCAGCCCCCAGCATGCGGAGGGGCCAGGCTTAAGCACCCCAGCCCTCCCCGCTCCCCCTGCCCGGGACAGACTGTCCCTCAAAGCAGCAGTGCAGGGCTGGGCAGCATCCCCACCAAAGCTGTCCGTTTACCACCCCCCACACCACCTACCGCCTTCCTCTAAATCCATTCACTTTTTAAAAACTTAAATACGTTTATTTAAAAGGGAAGCTTTATAGCACTACTACAAATGGAAAACAAGCTTCTCTTGCCATAAATAGAATTCATAATCATAAAAATAAATTCAGTGGAAACAAAACAATGTTATTAAATTCTAGTTGGATGCTGTAGCCCCAGGGGAGGCTCAGAGGCCAAGGCCTGCTATTGCTTTATTAAAAAGGGAGAGCAGTAAGTGTGCAGAGGTGTTCAAGACTCACCAACCCTGATCTGAGACTTTCTTCTTGTGGTAATCAAGAGTTTTAAAGTGAGAGTAACTTTGTCATAAAATGATTCAGTAGCATTTTATGCTGTGTCAGCTAGGGACTGAATTTGGCTGTACAAGACAAACCTAAACACTGCATGGTTGAACCCCACGTGGGGGTAATTTTTCTTATGCAAAGAGGGCAGCAGTGGAGCTGGTACACAGCCTAAGGGGGTTGTCAATGGCCCAGGTTCCTTGTAGCTTCCTGCTCTGCCGCTGCGGACGTTTGTCCTCATGGCCTCAGGATGGCTGCCACACCTCTGGCCATTGTATCTGCATCCCAGGCAGGAAACTGGGAAGTGGGGTAGAGGTGAAGTAGAAGGCAATACACCAGCTAAGTCTGTTCCTTGTCATTAGGAAGGTAGCAGCCAACACCTGAGCCGTTCTCTTGCCCACGGCAGTCACTGCTGCCTTTGGGTTGGTGCTTACTATATGTCTTATTCGTTTGCCAGGTAGTTGTTTGGCACCTACTAGTTGCCAGGCAATAGACCTTGTCCTGGTGGCATTCACAAGGTTGCATGCTGGCATTTGTGAGATGAGCCACGGCCCATTCTGGGGCATCCTCCAGGGGTGTCCCTTCCCCCAGCCTGGGTTCTCCCTGCTTCCGCCTCCACCCCACACCTGGCTGCTTCTCCTCACAGGAGCCCAGCACAAGGGCACCCCCTGCCTCCATCCTATCGCTCCTCTGCACACACCTAGGACTGCCCAAGCCCAGCCTGGACGGAGTCGCCCCGTGGGCCACCCTGGATGAGAAGGGAGCTGTTCCTTTCTCCTCCCCAGCACCTGGGTCTCCTGCCCACTTCTGCCTCCCGGAAAGCCTCTTCCCCGCCGCAATCAGCCTCCTCCTGCAGGCAGGCCAGGCTGCAGAGATCCAGCTTCTGCTCCTAGATTTTCATTTGTCTTTTAATTTCCTCCTGTAATTTACATCCTGTGACTCCTGTAACTTAATTAGCAGACAGAAGGCATGGCTGCAGATGCCCAGCCCCCTGCCTCTGGCCTCTCCCGCTGGGCAGGCCCTGGAGATTCCCTCCTCCCCCTGCGTCAGGGCTCCTGAAGGCTGCCTCTGGCCCCAGTTTGCCCATCCCTGCCGCAGAGTTTGTCTTTCAGCCTGAGCTCTGGTCTCCTCCCCTCATAGACCCTACCCCTGACTTTGAACTCTGGCCTCTGATCCCTGGTCTCTGACCTGCTCTTTGGCACCCAGCAGGAGGGATCTGTCCCAGGCCCAGGTTTAACTGTGGGCACCATTGCCCAACAGCTGTGCACACAGAGGCAAGTCATGTAACCTCTCTGTGCTCCTCCTCAGTGAGTTGGGGGTGAGGGTCTGTGAGTAAGTGAATGAGAAGCCAAGAGCCCTCTCAGCTGTGCCTGCTCCTCTTCCACTTGTTCCCATCCCCTGCTCACTCCAAGGTCCTGCCCACCCCAGGGTTCTGCCCACCCTGAGGTCCTGCCACCCTGCAACCCAGCCTTGGCTTGAGCTAATTCCAGGTTTCCCTGCTGGTCCCACAGCCAGAGGGTCTAGGGTCATCGTGCTGTGTGCTGTGGAGGCCCAGGCTCCAGGGGCTCACACAGCATCTGGTGAGGTGACGGCCTGGGTAAAGTCTGAAGCCCTCTTGGGGCCCTGGCATGTGCCTGGTGAGCCCTCTGGGCAGGTGCCACTGAGTCTTTCTCCCCCATCCTCCCTCCAGAGCCTTAGCTGCCTTCCTTCCTGCCGCTGGACGTGGGCGTATGTCTATGTGTGCATGCGTGTTTCCATGCCCCAGGCTGGCCCAGCTACGTGCCTGCACAGGTGTGATCCCCAGGTCCCCTGCATGTGCAAGGATATCCGCATTCTGCATACACAGGTGTAGGCATCCCTGTGCATACATGTCGCGTGATGACCCCTGGGGGCTGCATGCCTATCATAGCCGTCCCCTCCCCCTGCAAACTCAGCCCCAGTGACTCACAGCCAGGGCTGCAGCCGCACTCCCCCAGCCTCACCCGGGAAACTGTGAATCCAGCAGCTAAAGTGGGTCAGAGAGCGTGCAGGGGAACTGGAGGGCCTGGGGAGGAGGCCAGCGCCAAGGCCTGGCTTGACGGCAGCCATGGATGGGGAGAGGAGAGGAAGGAGAGTCGGGAGAAGAGGAGGATCTGCAGGGGCCAGGGCGCAGGCGGCCGGCATGGGGCATGGGAGCCAGAGGGAAATTAGCAGACAGGACTGCTGTTTTTTCATAGCAATGATTTGATCTGGAGAGACGTGGCCCAGAGCTCAAGGAGCTGCTTCTCTGCGAGAGTGTGTAGGAGGGAGGAGGGGGAAAGGCGTGGAAGGAGAAGGACACATTTACTGAGCACCTTCTAGATGCAGCCTCTCTGTAACACCACAGCCCTGAGCGATGGGCGTCAGTGGTGCTGCCGCACGCAGGAAATAGAGGCAGACAGGGGCCGTGCATCTGCCCAGAGCCGGAGCCCAGGAGAGCCGCCCACACTCCAGTGTCGCAGCCTTGCTGTTCTCTGCATGGAGATCACAGGCACCTGGAGCAGCCCGTGGGGCTCTCTGCCTGCCCTAGCTTAGGCTGCTCAGGACGTTGGAGCATCCTGGCCTGGCCGCTTGCAGCATGGTCCTGAGATGCCATGAGCACCTCAGTGGGCCGCAGTTCCAGGCTTGCTCAGCTGACACTCTGAGACTCTGGGACACCCAGGAAGGGACAGGTGGAGGTAGGCAGTGTGCCCAGTCTGCAAGCACATGCTACAGTCCTACTGTGTGCTCCACTCAGAGGAAGGTACGGGGGAGCTGGAGCCTTAGCTGTGCCCTTGGGATCCCAGGCCTGGCTGGGGATGTGGTTCATGGGGGGGCCTGACCCTCCCAGAGAGGAACAGTGCATGCATGCAGACCTCAGAGAATCAGACAGATCAGAGTGGCCTTCTAGGAAGGAAGAGTGTGTGGAACTTAGAGGGGCACAGGGGGCTTTTGGGTGTGAACAGTGGCGTCTCCACCACGCGTGGCATTTGCAGCATATAGGGATGGCCAGGGTGGGGCTGTGGTGCCAGGGTGGGCATGTCAGGGACAGATTGCAGGGGAGGAGGAAGTTGTAGTCCTGCTTCTCCTCCCTTCCCCCTATGCGCAGAGTACCTCCAGATTGTGCCAGGCCCCCTCCCTTGTAATCTGCTCCTCTGAGCGAGAAGCCTCTCATCTGTATTAGGTAGGACAAGCTGTTGAAGAACGGTAGTTTAAATAAGATAGAAGTTTATTTCTCTTTCACAAACAGCCAGAAGTCAGGGCCCAGGGCTGGTAGGGTGGCTCTGTCACCATTACCTTCAATTTCCATGTCTGGAACCAAAGTGGCTGCTCCCGCTCCCACCATCACATCTGCATCCCAGCTGGCAAGGAGCATGCATGCCCATTCCTTTTAAGGAAGTTGTTCACCAGTGGAACACTTCAACTCCACTCATGTCCTGTTGACTAGAATGTGGTCCTACCTGCAAGGGCAGCTAGAAATGTAGTATTTAGGTGGGTCCAGCTTAAATTTGGAGTTCAATTAGTAAAGGAGGAAGAGGAGAATAGGGACCAACGAAAGGTCTTGGCCACTCATTCCTCTGGACACCCTGGGGCCGCAGTACCTTGTGGGAAGAAGGGAGAGTGGGTCACCCTCAGCGGGCCTGGCTGGAGAATGGGAAGTAGCGTCGGGGGTGACTGACCTATCCACAGGGCCTCTCCTTGGTCCTGGCCGAAAGCCTTTCTTGCTAGAAGTTGAAACAGGAGGAAATCATTAGCATGCTTTGATTTGAAGTCATTAGCATGGTCAGAGAGACACTGACCATGTAATTTAGTGTCCAAACCAGAGCACTTCTGAGAGTACAAAGAGGCGGCGTTTGTAGTGATATCGGGACAGTAGGGCGGACCAGGATGTGCGGTCACCCCACCTGGAGACTGTTCCATCTGTGTTCTGGCTGGGGAAGCTGAGGTCCTCGGTCACACTAAAGTTAATGATGGAGTCACTCTAGGACTCCAGAAAGGCCCCCCTCCCTGGCCATGTTGGTTCAGATTCCCTCTCACCCATTGATTGGTTTGTGGACCTCAGCTCTGACCTCTCTGGCATCCTATCCTGGACAGAAGTGTCTTGGGCCTCTGCCCTCATTTCTCTTCCTGAGAATCTTACCTCCGCGGAGCCACACTCCAGGGGTTCTTAAGATGGGATGCACAGGAGGCTGGAAACGTGAGCTTCCTTTTTTTTTGCCCCCAAGAGTGTCTGGGACCAGCCCGGAGCTGTCCAGGGTCCTGACAGCCTGCATCACATCCGGGGTTGAATGAGTGCCTCCATCTCCACCCCCAGGGGTTACCAACAGGGCCCCGCCCACCAACTGGACCCAAGCCACCAACAGGGCCCCGCCCACCAACTGGACCCCGCCCACCAACAGGGCCCCGCCCACCAACAGGGCCTTGCCCACCAACTGGACCCAAGCCACCAACAGGGCCCCGCCCACCAACAGGGCCCTGCCCACCAACTGGACCCAAGCCACCAACAGGGCCCCGCCCACCAACAGGGCCTCGCCCACCAACAGGGCCCCGCCCACCAATAGGGCCCCGCCCACCAACAGGACCAGCTCTGGGCTAGGCAGCCCCATCTAATTCCCGCTTCCACAGCCAGGGCCCTCTGGGCACACCCACCCCTGGAGACCCCTGTGTCTTAGAGATGGCCCTGTTGTTCCCCAAGCCTCCCAGCCCCCTAAGTGCCCTCCCTCCCTCCCTCAACCGACAGAAGGAGGAGCCGAGTTTGGATGGGGCCACAGATTCTGATTCTGTGAGGACACTGCCCTTTCCAGATCTGTTGGCAGAACTTTGGCGTCTTCTTGAAAACCAAAGACACAACAGGGCCCAGAGGAATCTCCCCAAATGGCGGGGTTCGAAGCACTGGGATCAGGCCAGGAGCAAATGGCTAGGAGGTGGGGGGGCCTCCCCCACCATCACCTCTGCAAACTCTTCCCCACCATCACCTCTGCAAACCCTCCCCCACCACCGCCTCTGCAAACCCCAGCCCCAGCCACCGGCACTCAGGCGGGGGCCTCCCCTACCATCACCTCTGCAAACCCTCCCCCACCATCACCTCTGCAAGCCCCAGCCCCAGCCACTGGCACTCAGGTGAGGGCCTCCCCCACCATCTCCTCTGCAAACCCCAGCCCCAGCCACCCAGCACTCCATGTCCTGGGTTCCCCTTTCTCAGCCCAGAAATAAGACTCAGCTGACAGCATCCTGGCACGGTGTCCTTTGCGAGCCTGATGCTGCCTGGAGATGTCCCAGCCAGACACCTCTCCTTTTAAACCCCACCCTCTGCCCATTTTCCCCATCCCAGGGAAGCCACTATCCTTGCACTCAGGCCCCAGCCTGGATGGAGTCCACGGCCTCTGCCCTTACTCCAGTGGGAAGACGAAGATGGGAACAGCCAGGGGGCAGACGTCTCCACAGTGGGCCCCAGGCTTCCTCTGCCTGCCCTTGATTTTCCCAGAGGCCTGCTGGCTCACGCCTGCCAGGAGGCCCATACAGCTGCGGGAAAGGGGCAGCCAGCTATGCCCCAACAAGCCTCAGGAATGGGTCCCCAGCCTCCACCCAGGCACAGCAGAGAACACCGAGGCCATGAGCCAGGGAACCAGCGTGCAGGTTTGTGGCATGAATGAATGGAAAACCGCCTTCAATAACCGGGCCCCATCTAACCAGGCAGGTGGTAGACCAGATGGCTCTTTGCGCCAGCTTGTGTGCCAAGAACCTCAGCAGGTTGTGATGCCTTTCCGAGCTCCTTAAAAGCTCCTTCCTATTCCAGTGCATCTCAGGCCCTGGAGACCACCTCTCTCCCCTTCCTGTGGTGGGATCCCTTCCTCCCCTCAGCAACCCCACCCCCCGCACCTAGTACTTGGATCTCTCTTCCACAGTGTAAGCTCTTACTTTTATTATGTAACATAGAACATCATTGTATTATCGTCTAAAGTAACAACTACTAAATAGTGAGCATTAACTCAAACTCAGAGCTTGCATGCTCCGATGACTGTGTGGCCTCTGGTACAGAGGCAGCCCCACACCCATCCTGCCGGGGCCCAGGTCCCAGCTGTGTCCCTTACCAGTGTGTCCCTTGTACTCTCTCTGTGCCTCAGTTTCCTCTTCTGGAAAATGAGAATGATCAGAGGACTCTCCACATCATAGTGTTTCTATGTGTTTAATAACATGTTTAAATAAACATGTGTCAGCACTTGCAAAATTAAACATTGGATAAAAGCTATCTGGCATTACTGTAATGAGCTCTCTCATCCCTGTGAGGTAGCTGAGAGGCACAGAGAGATTTAGCAACTTGCACTGGGGGAGGGAGAGCCGGTGGGAGGCAGTTACATGGTGAGTTACTCACTCACCCTCCTCCTGGCTGCCCAACCAGGCCTGATGTTTTCAGGGAGGTACAGGGGTGTCACCTTGGAGAGGGATGACCTCACTGTGTAACTCAGGGAAAATCCCTTTCCCTCTCAGGGCCTACGTGTGTGAGTGCAAGCTCTCAGGGGGCAGAGGCCAATATTGGAAGTGTCTCTTGATGTGACTCCAGGCATGCTGGAAGGCACACACAAGGCAGCGAACTTGCTGGACAGTGCATCTCATTTGCCCTGTGCCATGCCCTAGCATGGCGCCTGGCACATAGTAGGTGCTTTAAACGCCTTGTCGGCTGGAAGAAGAACAGCTGGGGCCTTAAAGCCATCAGCCTGTGAGATGAAGGTTCAGCTTCTCATGGGCACCATTTGCATGCAGGGCATCGAGTTACGCACTTGCCAAGCCCACCACACTCAGTCCGTCAGGTGCTTCCTCGGTGCCCAGAGGAAGCCGGGCCTGTCAGGGTCGAAGAGGGTGTTCTGAGGGAGGAACTGCCCCCAAAACTATCGGTCACCATCTGTTGTCCAGGAGCTTTTGAAGTCAATCAGTACCCCTGCCCATGGCATAGGGAGGTCCTGGAAGGGAACGAGAAGGCCCAAAGATGTTCATAACAGCATTGTTTATAATGGTGACAGGGCGGACACCAGATGTCCATGAGAGAGTGGACCAGAACCTTGGGAGGCATGGGCCCGGTGGAGTACTATGCAGCAGTGAAAAAGAAGGAACCACAGAGCTGTGCGCACAGAGTGGATCCCACTCACAAATATGCCTCCCAGCCAACAAGCAAGCCATCCAAGATACCTGCTGCACCACACCCCATATCCAAAGCATCAGAGCTTGCAAAAGTGTATTACATGGGCGTTTATACAAATGTGGTCAAAGTATAAAAAATGTGTCACAATAACGTTGTGGAGGTCTGTCGTACAGCACTGTAAATCCAACGAGAAGGAGAAGCTCAAGTGTCCCTCGGTCCCCCGTGCTCCTGTGATACTGCCTTCCCCTCTCTGGTCTTCAGTGCTTCTATCTGTGCCATGGGAGCTTTTGTGTGACTCACTGCCAGAGGCCCCTGGCTTACGGCTCCCGGAATGTTCTGGAGTGTGTACATCCCATCCTTTACTACAACAGGTGCGAAGTGGACGGTCTTCTGCCCCAGCCCTGGGAATGGCTGAGCTGGTCAGGGGCCCAGGTGGCCCAGCCCTGGTCCTTGGGACTAGAGAAACAGTGCTTAGACCAGACAGGTTGTGCAGCTGGAGAAGTGAGCACATTAACAAGTACAGGTGCTTGGCCCTACCTAGACTTACCAAATCAGGACCCCAGAGTTACGTCTTGGAAGCCTCTTTTTCTAAAGTTCATGAGTCATCCTCACAGCTAGCCCAATTTAGGAGCCACTTTTTTTTTTTTTTGAGATGGAGTCTCGCTCTGTCACCCAAGCTGGGGTGCAGTGGTGCGATCTCGGCTCACTGCAACCTCCGCCTCCTGGGTTCAAGCGATTCTCCTGCCTCAGCCTCTCAAGTAGTTGGGATTACAGGTGCCTGCCACTATGCCCAGCTAAGCTTTGTATTTTTAGTAGAGACAGGGTTTCACCATTTTGGCCAGGCTGGTCTCGAACTCCTGACCTCAAATGATCTGACCTCCTTGGCCTCCCAAACTGCTGGGATTACAGGTGTGAGCCACCGCACCTGGACAGGAGCCACTTTTTCAGTCCAACTTCCACTCCAGTACTTTAATGCCGTCTCTGGTGTCCTGCCTCTCCTTGTATACCTCCACTAATGGGGAGCTCAGTCTTATATGGCAGCCCATTGCTTTCTAAAACATTTAAAAATTGATTATAAAATATTTAAGATGTCTCAAATATTTAAGAAATCCCTTATAAATATTTTAAAGTTATAAAATATTTAATACAATCAGTGACCTAAGGAGTAATACAATGAATACCTAAATACCCACCCCCTTCCCAGCTTAGTCCCTGTGCACTGAAAGCTTCCCCTTCTAGATCCTATATCCCTCTTTCTCTTTAAAAACTTTTTTGGCCGGGCGCGGTGGCTCATGCCTGTAATCCCAGCACTTTGGGAGGCCAAGGTGGGCAGATCACATGAGGTCAGGAGTTCAAGACCAGCCTGGCCAACATGGTGAAACCCCATCTCTACTAAAAATACAAAATTAGCCAGGTGTGGTGGCGGGCACCTATAATCCCAGCTACTTGGGAGGCTGAGGCAGGAGAATCACTTGAACCCAGGAATTGGAAGTTGCAGTGAGCCAAGATCGCACCATTGCACTCCAGCCTGGGTGACAAGAGTGAAACTCCATCTCAAAAAAAACTTTTTTCATAGTGGTCAAATACACATAAAATTCACCATCTTACGCATTTCAGCACGTGGTTCAGTGGTGTTCATTGGATTTACAGTGCTGTACGACAGACCTCCACAACGTTATTGTGACACATTTTTTATACTTTGACCACATTTGTATAAACGCCTATGTAATACACTTTTGCAAGCTCTGATGCTTTGGATATGGGGTGTGGTGCAGCAGGTATCTTGGATGGCTTGCTTGTTGGCTGGGAGGCATATTTGTGAGTGGGATCCACTCTGTGTGCACGGCTCTGTGGTTCCTTCTTTTTCACTGCTGCATAGTACTCCACCGGGCCCATGCCTCCCAAGGTTCTGGTCCACTCTCTCATGGACATCTGGTGTCCGCCCTGTCACATTATAAACAATTTATGAACATCTTTGGGCAGCTCTCCCAGCTTCTCCAGGGCTGTGCCCCGGCCTGGGGCTTGGGCTCGTGGGCCACGAGCATCTTTGCCTTGGTGAGATGTTGCCTAGCTGTTTTCCAGCACTGTGTACTGGGTCCCACTCTCATTGTCAGACGTGGAGAAGTCTCTGGGAGGATGAGGAGTGGCCACGTGCAGTGCCTGCACTGGGTAGGGGAGCCTTCTGCTGTAGGCAGCTCTGCAAGTTGCAGTGCACCTGACGCCCCTTCCCTCAGCCAGACACCCCATCTCCTCCCACTGTTTTTTGGATGAGCTGACGTTGTGTTCCCTCCCATTGAGGCCACTCATTCACCCGGAAACATGCCCACGCTCACCTGCGAGCCACTCAGGATGTGGTTAGTCACTGGGGCTATGGGGCCAGGCTGCCTTGGCTTAGGCCCCGGCCCCACCACTTAGTTTCCATGGGAACTCAGGCAAGTTCATGAACATGTCTGCGCCTCGTCTGTAAAATGGAAATAACAGCACAGACGTCATGGGGTTACCATAAGTATCCAACATGTTAATATATGCAGAGTTTCTAGCACAATGTCTGGCGCGTGGTGGGTGCGATGTCAGCATGAGCTTTTGTGATTTCCCTGGAGGTCTGAAACCAAACCCTTTATCGTGGCTAAGCAGTGCTGGGCAGAACCAGATCACCTCCTCTATTCTACCTAAGAGATCTCTATTAAGTCAGCCCGCGTTGCCTTCTCAGGTGGCCATGTTTACCCTTGAACTTGCTCTTGGTCTTTCTGTTCCCTGAGGTGCCGTGCGGCCCCACCTCCCTGCTGGCTGGCTATGTGGGTGTGAGTTTTGCCCTGTGTGACTTGTGGAGATGAATTTGACCCTCAGTCAGTCCAGCAGGAGGGAAGGCTTGGGTCTTGGTCCTGGCCCTCCTGCAAACTCTCAAATTTCATCCAAACTGCTGCTCACAGGTAGAACCAGGTGAGGACAGAGCTCGTGACCTCCGCACGGACCCCCTTTGGGGAACCCCGGCCCTTTGAGGGACTCAAGCATAAGTGATCACTGACCACAGCCTTGCTGGAGCCCGGGTCCCCATGAACGCGACTCCCCCCCAGGGCCTGTCACAGAGGCTGGGTGTGTCTCACCTGATTCTTCTCGGTGGATTCGCAGGTTCACGGCCACCACTGCCCCTTCCTCAAGGTCAGGGTTACCTGTGCCTCACACCCACCTCCCCTCCTGTACCCCTGGCACCCCTTTTGGCCTGTGTCAGCCTCTTTGCCAAGTTCTGAGGGCATTGTCACCTTCATCTCCTTACCTCACAGTGGACACTGGCCCTGCCTTGATGTCAGGTGCCAGCCCCATCCGCACCATGCCAGGCATGGCACAGGCGAGGCCCCTGTGGGGAGGGGCTCAGCCCAGGAGGCAGAACAAGGTGTCACAGCCCAGCCCTGCACCCCAGAGGGTGGTTCTGTCCCTGGGTAAGGTTGGGCTGGGGATCAAAGAGGGGTCTCCCAGAAGTGCGGCAGAGGCCAGGATTAGGGAGGGGAAGCAGGTGACCCTGACACCCCAAAACCTGGTGGGTGCAGGCAGTTTGGCCCACAGCAGGGGCCAGGCACTGCGTTTAGGGAAGAAGGAACCCAGGGAATAGGCCGATGACTCCCAGAGGGAGGCTGCCCGGCCAGAATCCTGCCCACAGCTGGTGCTGGGGCTCCTGGCAGCTGGTGGGGGCCCTGGTGGTGTGGAGAGGAGAGGAGACAGTGGGACGGGACAGGGCGCGGGCGAGGCCGGTGACAGGTGTGTGTGTCTGCCAGGTCGGTGCAGCCTTAGAGAGGCGGGAGCTAGACAGACCGGAGGGGAGGGAGGGCAGCAGCAGGTGTGAGGCGGAGCGGGGGTGGGGTGGGAGCAGAACACAGGCCTCTCTCCCGGCCCGGCTGCCGTCTCATTGACTAAGTCACTCCTGAGAGGGTGCACTCACACCCCAGTTGGGTGGTTTCCAGTGTTGTCAGCTTCACCGAAAATGGAATGTCCTCTGGCTGCCCCAGCTGTCGGACGCCTGCCTGCTGTGAGGCAGTAATTAGACGCTCGTGTGTGTAACACATGTGTGCATGTCTTTGTGTGCATGTCGGGAAAGGGTGGGGCGGGGCAAGTGGTAGACCCATGGCTGGAGGGGCCAGAGAACATGCCCACACATGCGCACATACACAGTACACATTCACACAAAAGTCACACTCAGACACACACAGTACACACTCAGAAATAACACACACAGTACACACTCGCACAAAAACACACAATACTCTTACAAAAATCACACACACACATTACACCCTCGCCCAAAAATCACAAATACACCCTCGCCCAAAAATCACACACAAATACACACTCGCACAAAAATCACACACACACAATTCACCCTTGCACTCACAAATACACACGCACAAAAATCACACTCACACAAAAATCACACACACAGAGTACACTCTCATCCAAAATCTCACACGCAAATACACAACTTGCACAAAAATCACACTCACACACAATACACACAGAAAAATCACACTCACACCCACACACACTGTTCTCTCCCAGGGCCTAGCAGGTCTTTAGCTGGAGAACGCAGGGCTCCAAGGTTCTCATCCGCCACGGGCCTGACCCCTCCTTGCCCTGTGGCCACCGCACCCAAGCTCTGTCCCGGCCACTGTGCTGGGATGGGGACACGAACCCCTGTGGGTCTCTGGGTAGTGCTCCCACCCCAAGCCGAGAGCCGCAGCCCTGCCTGCACGGTGCCTCTCCAAACCCTGTCAGTTCTTCCTCACCTTGGCCCTTTGAAGCCTAAATGAGAAGATCTATTTATAGCAGTCAGCATATGGACCCTGCCAAATGTGCCCGCTCAGACATATGCTGGCGGCACGCTCAGCCCGACACCACGCCAAGTCCCTCCCCAAGGCCAAGCCGGCCCAGCTCCCCCAAGGCCTCACGCCCACCAGTGTGTGCTCCCTGGGGTCCCTGGATCCCCTGGGGTGTGGCAGCTGCTGCAGAGGGGACCCGGGCCTCCAGGGAGAGCTAGCCAGCCACTCGCTTCTAGCCCAGGCTCTGTCCAGGGAGGGCCCCCAAGTCCCTTCTCCCCCTACCTCCTGGATACAGACAGGTGAGCAGGTGGGAGGTGACAGCCAGAGGCACGGCAAGGGTGTCACCCTGAGAAGAGGGGAGGGGCCGTCGTCCCAGCCTCAGGTGGGACATGAGCCCAACTGTTACCAGTAGGGCCCACAGGCAGGCTGGGATGCCTCCTCCACCAGAACTCACCCCTGCACGTCCCAATTCTTCCACAGGGGACCCACGTCTGCTGAGACAGGAGCCGGGCTGGGTTCTTCCCATCATGTGTCCTTTTATTTCGTCCTCTCAGGGTCATTTTACAGGCACAAAGATTGAAGCCCAGGGTGGGTGGGCCACTTGCCCAGGGGTGCACAGCAGCAAGCAACAGGATCGGTGTCCAGCATCGGGGTCGGGCTGTGGGATTCCATCAGTCATGTTCTCTTCAGCGCTCAGAGCCTCTGTGATCCGTGAAGACAGCAACCCTGTTCTGTCCATCTTGGTTCCTTCCCTGCCCAGCTCCAAGCACTCAATAAATACCGAGTGAATGAATGATTGTGAGAATGAAGGATGAATGAGCACACGAGGAGGGTGGAGATGGTGAGTGTGAGTCCCCAAGCTTCAGCCAGGCTTCTCCACCATGCAGTCTTGCTCTTCTCCCTGGGGTAGCTAGAAATGATGAGACAAGGTCTTTTATTCTGATGGGGTTATCTCCTGAGGCTTTTATTCTGGTGGGGGTATCTCCTGAAGATCAGATGTTTCCAGGGGCCAAGAAACTAGGGCTGAATCCTCCCTTTTCTCTTTTCCATGAGAGGGTCAGGGAGGGGAACTAAGTCTTGGGACCTTCAATAGTGGGATGCCCCTATGGTCAGTCCTGGGCTGCCCTAGAAGGGTAGCCCCAAGCTGTCTCCCCAGCCCCACTCAAGGGGCTTCCCTTCATTTCCTCATTCAACTCGAGGACTCCACTCCCTTCCAATATTCTGTCTGCCTGGATGCTTTGGCCTTATCCGGTAGTCTTTTTTTGGTCACCCAGGGTGGCGTGCAATGGTGTGATCGTGGCTCACTGTAGCCTCCACCTCCTGGGCTCAAGGAATCCTCCTGCCTCAGCCTCCCAAGCAGCTGAGACTACAGGCATGTGTCACCATGCCCAGCTGATTTCTTATTTTTTGCAGAGATGGGGTCTTCTTTGTTGCCCAGTCCGGTCCTGAACTCCTGGACTCAAGCAATCCTCCCACCTAACCCCCCCAAAGCTCCGGGATTACAGGGGTGAGCCACTGTGCCTCACCTCCCCTAGTCCTTATTTGCAGCCTGCTGGACTTGTGAATGCCCAGGGAATGGGCCTTCTCTCCACCCTGTGTGCAGGGGAGGGGTTTGAGAGAGGCCGAGAGGTCCAAGCACCGCCCCTTTGCATGGACCGTTTTCTGTCCAGAGCCATTGAGAGGCAGGGCTGGACTTGGATCCCAGACCTTCCTGCTCCACCCAGGGGCCTCTTTTTCTGCCTCTCCTGCTCCAGGTTGCGAGGACAGGCTTTCCTTTAGGGCGCCAAACGGGTGAGAACAGGTCTCTCCCAGGACCTGTGGTCTGCATGTACTGTGGGAGTGGCTCCTGCTCCCCATCCCCGTGCCACCACACTAGCCCCAGGGGAGGGAGCCCAGCCCCGGCCTGCACCCTTCCCAGAGGCTCACTGACTAACAAGGGGCAGTCTCTTTCAGACCAACTGCATTCTGCGGGCTTTCAGCTGTAATTAATGTTTGCTGTGTTATTAGAGAGATTCTTGATAGGCTCTGAGACACGGAGCTCTCAGACACGGAGGGTTTGCAGAGCTGGCTGGGTGAGCAGAAGCCAGATGCTGCCAACAGGCACCTAGTCCTCCTCACTCAGGGTCCTGGCCACCTTCCCTCGCAGAATGCCACTGCCCCAGCGCTCAGGGTCCCCTGGTTTGGAGGCACCTCCTGGGCTTTGCTCAGACCCCCCACCTTTCCTTCTGTCCACGCAAATCCCACCAACGGGTTTGTGGACCACTTCACGCCCCGGGCAGCACACAACACATGTGTTTTCTCATGTTCCCCCATCCAGGAACCCCAAGGTGATGTTAGTATTTTCAGTTTTCAGAGGAGAGAAAACAGAGGCTGGGAAAGACCCAGAGTTTTGTGAGTATCAGGAACTGAGTGGGAGGATCCAGCTCCACCCGGGTCCCAGCTCCTGTCAGGGAAGGGGATTTTCACACCAGCTCCTCCGTGTGCCCAGCGTGTTCATAAACACCATCACACCTCACTGTCATGATGGTCCTGTTCATCATCTCATGATGACTATCAGTGGCCCCATTTGTCAGCAAGGTAAACTGAGGCTCAAAGAAGTTAAGGACATTCTGCAAATCACCCAGCTGGGGAGTAGCCTGCTGCTCAGGAGGCAAACTCAGCTTAAAGCCCAGCTCCTCCTGCCCCACGAAGCTGCCACTGCCGGCTTCCTCTGGCCCTCACACCACACAGAGCCCCTCTGCTCAACCCACTGCCAGGAGCCCTCCAATTCTCCAGTGGATTCTTAGAGCCAGAGCTCGGTGCCCTGTGGTGGATGGGGAATGTGAGCTTGGAGGAGGCCTGGGGCTCCCCACCCACTCCCTCTTACTTGAGGACTTGGGTTTGGCGTGAGTCAGTGATCCTCCACTGCGCCACAAAGTCCTGCACCCCAGGGCTCAGGGCCGGCTTCTTTTGCTCAGGGTTCTTGGGTCAGGCACTGGGAAGGGCTCAGCGGGGCGGTTCACCTCTGCTCAGCAGCGGCTCCTTCACTCACAAGCCAGTGCCATGGCCCTGGCCTCTCGGTCTCGATGGGACCACACCCCCCACCACCCAGGCCTCACAGCAGGGTGCTGGGAAAGTCGCTTTTCTCACCTGGTGGCTGCTTCCAGGACACAGGAGGCAGGGCGGCCGGCCTAGCTAGGGGCTGTGCCCAGGACGGACACAGCTTCGCTTCTACCAGCGCCTTGGTCGAGGCTATCTCAGGCCAGCCCAGATTCAGGGGTGCTGAGCTAGACCCTATGTCTCAGCAGGGGATGTCAAGGTCTCTGCAGACTCCAGGTGGGAGGTAGAGATGCAGCTGTCTTTTGCAGACAGGGTCGGCCCTAGCAGTCCTGCCTTGAGCCCCTATTTACCTCCTGCATCTGTTCCTTTTCTCCTATGTTAGAACGGCCGTCCCGAAGGGGCTGAGATTGTAGTTTACTCATTTTGTATTCTCTGTGCCCTCCCCTCTCAAATGCCTACTGGGATGTCCATCTGTCAGCACGGATGCCGCGGCACGTAGACCAGCAGGCCCCGGGAGGTGGGTGGGGGTGGTCTCACAGGCCTAGCCTCAAGGGCAGGGAGCTGGGGTCTCCCTCCAAGGCCCTCGGCAGCCACACCTGGGGACCAGCCCCTCCCAGATGCCATCTCCGAATCTGCCACGTCAGACGCCTTCCAGGCGGTCGTGAGCTCTCCCAGAGGAGGCTGCTCTGTCGTTCACCCTACTTCAAGCCGACCCTGAATCGTGAAAATCTGGAAAGCACAGAAGACAAATGAGGCGTGACATTTCACTTGAGAAAATGATCATTCACTTTACAAAGCAGTGCGTGGTGTTTGCCTGTGGGACTTTCCGGAACACATCCACTGGGAAGGGGGGCCAAGCCCACCGAGCCAGGGGCTTCCAGCAGCGGCAGTGTTTGATGAGCTGGAGGAGGAAGCCAGGACAGCCTCAAACCCCAAACCAGCCAAGACCCTGCAGGAAATGAAACACCACCCTGTTCTCACCTGTGAATATTGGATCAAAAAGCCTCAAAGACGCTCAAGGAAATCCAATTCCACAGAATATCGCGGAGATAAGAATTGGCCATGATTATGTAGAAGTTATACAAAGAATTCAAAGTTGGCTTAATATTAGATAAATCTATTAATAAACTACACAGTGTCCGCAGGTCAGCTGGAACGCACATTCATAATGACGAAAGGCATTTGATAAAATCCAGTGCCAATTTCAGATTTTAAAGTAACTGCTGGAAATAGAACCAGAAACACACGTCTTTATCGAAGTCAAGAATCTGTCTCAGTTCAACAGCCAGAATCATTCTAGGTGATGAGATTTTTTTAATGATTCCCATTCAGAAACTTATATTAAAAAACAGCAATGCTTTCATCATTGTCCAGAAATTCTGGACATAGCAATAAGACACGAAACAATTAAATGGGATGTCTACAGGGAAGAATTGTAATTATTTGCTGACAAAATGATTCAAGATCTTAGAAACCCAAGAGAAGCAACTGAGAAAAAAAATGACTTAATATAAAAATTTAATACGAAGGTGCTGGGCTGGAAATCAAACAAACATATACAAATCAATAACTTTTCTCTGAACTAACAACAGCTAGTCGAGACACATAATTAAATAAATGGTCCCCACTTACAACGGCACCAATAAAACAACAAAACCCTCCCAATTCCCAGGAACGAATCGACAAGAGAAATTTAGGATCATTATGAAAAACTCTCTAAAGTTATCCTGAGAGATATCAAAGAAAACAAGAGTGGTGAGATGTGCCGTGTTGGAATATTACCCGAAAGTCTTTCCAGAATTAATTCACAGGTTTAATGCCATCTATCAACAGGCTCGCGGCGAGTTTTACAAAGCAAGATAAAATCATTCTAAAAGTTCATTTGAATGAATATTCAAATGGCAAGAGTAAAGAAACGCAGAAAAGGGAGAATGATGAAGGATGTCTTTTCTGCCAGGTATGGAAGCTTCTTATAGAGTTACGGTGATGGATATTGTGCTGAAATTGGTAAAAGAAGAGAAGGGAGGTGTTATCAATAGAAATAGCAGAAATGGTCCCACACGGAGGCCTTGTGAGAGGGTGACCATATGACAATTTATTGCCCCAAATAGGATACTTTTAGAGTGACAAGGGGATGTATTCACCATTATACTGGGAAATAGACATGAACAGGGCCCATCCCAGGAAAACCGTGACATATGCCAATTTCGGATTGCCTTCCTTTATTTATTTATATATTTTTTGAGACGGAGTCTGGCTCTGTCGCCCAGTCTGGGGTGCAGTGGTGCGATCTCAGCTCACTGCAATCTCTGCCTTTTGGGTTCAAGCGATTCTCCTGCCTCAGCCTCCCGAGTAGCTGGGATTACAGGCCCCTGCCACCACGCCTGGCTAATTTTTGTATTTTTAGTAGAGACGGGGTTTCGCCATGTTGGCCAGGCTGGTCTGGAACTCCTGAGCTCAGGTGATCCGTCCGCCTCAGCCTCCCAAAATGCTGGGATTATAAGTGTGACCCAGGTGCCTGGCCTGGTTGCCTTCCTTTATAGGCAGCTATGGAGTTAATATTTCCCTGAATTCATTCAGCATGCATTGCCTACTCAGTGCCTGGAAAGGAAACCCCAGCTCCAGCCCTACCTGCCCTGAGCTTTCGGTGCAGAAGGTGGACTCCAGGTGGAGGGAGATGGGAATCAGAGCCTGGCAGCGTGGGGTCACAGTGGAGCAAGCACAGGCAGCCCCAGTTACAGACGGGAGGTTCCAGCCCCAACCTGGGGGCTGAACAGAGAAGCCCACTGAGTGGGGGAACATTGGGGTGGTGGGAGGAGTTCATGTCCCAGGCAGAGGAAACAGCATGCCAGCAAAAATGCAAGAAGTCCAGGCGAATCACAGCCTTATATGGCAAAATGAGAGCTGAGAGACAGCAAGGACCCTCACTGACACCCGGTCAGCCCCTTTAAGAAGTGCAAACTCTCTCCAGGGTACTGGGGAGCCACGTAATGTTGCAGGGGATAGGAGGAGAGGCAGGAGACGCTCCAGCTTGGGTGGAGATGGAGCACCAGAAATCAGCCCGAGGGAATAGATTACTCAATATAGTGTCAGGGCAATTTGTTGCCTATTTGGGGGAAGGGAGAAAATCAATTTTGATCCTTCTTTACACCAGAAAAATAGTTTGCAGGTGGATTGACAGTTAAATGTAAGAATTCAAACAGTAAAGAGGTTGGTAGACAGAGGCGGGTGTCCCATCTCAGGATGGTGTGGAGTTCCCCCAGCCGCAAAGCGGTGGAAGGCCATGTCTGTGGGGAGAAATATGCCCCATGGAGCTGATGACAAGCAAGTCAAAAGCAAGCGTCTCCAGGCTGTGGCACTGGCTTTGTCTGCAGAAACCTCTTTCTTGGGAAGTGAGCTCAGGCCACAGCGGGGACAGTGCTGAACAAGCTTCGGGGAAAGGCCGTGTGATGAGGTCAAGAGACATCACATTTTTCTTTTCTTTTTTTTTTTTTTTTTTGAGACGGAATCTCACTCCATCACCCAGGCTGGAGTGCAGTGGCACAATCTCAGTTCACTGCAACCTCTGCCCCCCGGGTTCAAGCGATTCTCCTGCCTCAGCCTTCCAAGTAGCTGGGATTACAGGCACCTGCCACCACGGCCGGCTAATTTTTGTATTTTTAGTAGAGACGGGGTTTCACCATGTTGGCCAGGCTGTTCTAGAATTCCTGGCCTCTAGTGATCTGCCCACCTCGGCCTCCCAAAATGCTGAGATTACAGGTGTGAGCCACTGCGCCCGGCCCACATTTTTATTTTCACAGCTCAGCCAGATCCAGCTGAGGTTCCTTGGCAGCCGGGACACCAGTCCCTGGGACACGCAGTGCCCGACAGGTGGCCTTGGGGAGTGGGAGTGGTGTGACCGTGTGAGCGAGGGCTGGTGGCCAGGGAAGCCTCCGGAGGGAGTGACAGGCCTCTTGGGTGCTGATGGGCGTGGGGACAGCAAATCCTTTCCCTGTCATCTTGAGGCAGGAGGAGCCCTGGGCGGTAGGACAGTAGTTGTTTCGCGGTGATGTGTCAGCATCCCTGGGGTTATGATAGAACTTTCTAGTAACAGACAGGAGATAGCATCCCTTCCGACTGTGGAAACATCCTGGTCACTGAGCAAACCGGGCTGGGCCACTCCCTGCCTGGGGCAGCCGCATCCCAGCCCCATCCCAGCCTATCTTCCGTTGCTGAAACCTCCTAGGCTAGACTTTGCTTGATCATTTATTTCCCTTATTAGTTTAACATTCGAGGGCTAATTGCTCATTTCTAACCTTCACCCCAAAACCATGCCCCAAATCTCTAGCACAATTAACAGCAGCCAGGAAACACACAGATTCAGTCATAGTGGTAATGGTGCTGTGAGGCAGGATCTGTGCTTGCAGACAGCCCACACGCCTGTGCACCTGCGCCTGGGGAGAGGGGAGCCAGGCCTCAGCCCCCCTAAAGGGTCCTTCCAGCATCTCAGCAGGAGGTCCTGTTCTACCATCAGGCTGTGACCCCAGGTCAGAACAGGGACAGAATCTGCAAGCTTGAGATCATCAGAAAGGCTTTCCCAGAGCTCAGGGGCTCCTGGAGGTCAGGGTACTACTAGGAAGAGAAGAACCAGCACCTCTCTGCCTTCAGTCTCAAACCGGCCATCCCTGAAAGCAACTGGAGAGATTCAGGTCAGACTAAAGATAGAACTTCCAGCTGCCAGGGTTATGAGGGCATGATGAGGAAAGTGCCAGGCATCCTTGGACACCTAGACCCTTGCCTGGCTTAAGTGATGCGCTTTCTGACGGTGGCGGGAGGGGGACCAGTGTTCCTGGAGAGGGTCATCCCTCCTCTCCCGGGGCCAGCCAGCTACCCGCACCCCACAACCCTGCCAGCGCCGGAGCAGGGAACCATTGCAAAGTGATTTCTCCCTCCAACGGTGCCGTACATCATGTTTTTTAATTTAAAAGATGCTCCGTGGAAGCATAACAGACCATTAAATGTTTGGGTCTCTAATTAACTCCAGATCAGCCTGGGGCTGTGGGCCCAGAGGTGGGACAGCAGAATAAGCCTGGTGCATCCCAGGAGGCAGCACTCAGGGCCCCAGCCCCAGCCCTGAGCCCTCCCCGCTCTGGTCGGGAGGAGGCAGAGGGGACCAGGCACCCCCTTCCCCACCTTCCAGGGCCAGGGCCTTGGGGAGGGGCTGCCTCACCCAGCCCTGGGCTCCCACTCCGGGGCCTGCCTCTGCGTATTCTGGGGTGAGGCAGGAATCTGCATTTTTACTTTTTTTTTCTTTTTTTTTTTTGAGACAGGATCTCACTCTGTCACCCAGGCTGGAACACAGTGGCACAATCATGGCTCACTGCAGCCTCGACCTCCTGAGCCGATGGGATCCTCCTGCCTCAGCCTCCCAAATAGCTGGGATCACAGGTGCACACCACCACACCCGGCAAATTTTTTTATTTTTTGTAAAGATGGGATCTCACATTGCCCAGGCTGGTTTCGAACTCCTGGGCTTAAGCCGTCCTCCTGCGTCCGCCTCCCAAAGTGCTGGGATGACAGGTGTGAGCCACCGCACCCGCTCCAGGAATCTGCATTTTTAAGTAGCAATGGAGTGCTGTTGGCGCCTTCCTGGGCCTTGCTGTGGGGGAGTCTCAACCTCCTGGCTAGACTTTCCCATGCTGAGCCTCTGTTTCCCCATCTGTCCAATTGAGGTAACACTAACGTTTGCCTCCCTGAACCCTGGGGAGGGGCTCTCCGTGCGGGAGGCGCTGCACACCAGTGGACCGTGGAGGAAACAGGAGCTTTTCTCTGTTGCACACTCGTAGGGTGTTCCTGCTCTTGGGGGCAGGGCAGGGGGAGCCCTGCAGCTTCCATGAGTCCTGTGGATGGCCCAAGGTCCCATGGTAAGGTTGTCAGGCACTCGGCACCATTCCCACAGACCCTTGACCTTCCCCAGCACTCACTGAGTCCTCACACAGTGGGGACGTGGTACAGGCAGCAGTCCCCTGCGTTCTACTCCCCAGCCCAGCCTCCTAGAGGGCAAGGCCAAGGTCAGGGGCCTGCTAGACCCAACCCTGCGGCCATGTACCCAGGAGCCAGCCCCGCCAAGTCAGCCCTCCCAGCCCCGGCCTTGCCTGCAACCCCCGCCAGCCTCCCCTGGACAACAGGATGGGATCAGGGAGCGGAAGAGAGGGCCGGGCCTGAGGGGCCATGAGGGAGCCCCCAGAGCAGGTGAGATCCCTCTATGGGCCCCCCTGTGTGGGCACCAGGGCCGGCAACTGTGCTGAAGGAGAACCCATGTGTGTCCAGCGTGCGGCTCCGTCTCCCATACTGCCTTGCACTGACCTTCCCTCCCCTACCGAGGAGGAAATGAGTGTCTACTGGGCACCCCCTTGTACCCAGCATCATGCCAGGAGCCTTAAGTAACTGGTGATGCATCCCCACCACAACCCTGGGAGGCAGACACCATGATGATCTCTGACAGATGAGGGGACTGAGGCTAAGAGAGGTTAAGTGACATGCCCAAGGTCACACAGCAGGAGCACGTCAGAGCCAACACCATCTGCCCCACGATGGTTCTGTGTCCCGTGACGCGGCAGGTACACAGGCGGGCCCCCCACCTGCTCCTAGCTGGGCCGGGTCACTGTTGCAGGCCTTGCGGCTCAAGGCCCAACTGCCGTAATATGCCCATCACAGCCTCATGGGCTCTGCGGCAGAGCCCAGGGAGACAGACAGGGCGAGAGCCAAGCTGCAGAGGCAGGCAGACGTTAGCAGTAAACATGATCTATCGGCAAAACATTGGAACGATGAAAAGTTATCGATCTATAGCTTTCCAACCATCTCCCCGCCTCCCCCATGCGTCTGGCCCTCCGCCCACTTTCCCCCTGGAGCTGGAAACTTCGCTCCATCAGCAGAATCCTCAGTCCAGCCCTGGCCCCGGCCCCACACCAGCCCTGGCCTGTCGTCTGGTTTAAATGATCGAGACGAGGAACAATATTTTTAGACAGATGCACGTCTGTCCCAGCACGGCTGTTGTGATTATGCAAATTCAGTCGTAAGAAGTTTAAAAGCCTGGAACCACCACATTTCTTGATTTCATTAGTGATTACACAGGCCGTGGAAGGAACTTGGTGCCCACCTCGCACGCACTGTCCCCATCGTCCCCTGGGGGACAGCGGGGTGCTCTCTGCAGGGGCAGTGTGTGTGAGAGTGATCACGAGACGTCATGAGGGTTCCAGCTGGGGAGACACTAGGCCCCAGACACAATCCTAAGAGTCCTTGGAGGCGTCTGGTTCAACAATTTCATGTTAGGATGGGGGAAACTGAGGCCTGGAGACGGGAATTGGAGACCCGGGACTCTGACTCTGGCCCGGATGCCTGGCCTCTCCTGCTGTGACCAGTTCTCCCAGCAACCCCAGTATTCAGAGGGGAGAGGGTCTCCCAGGAGAGGGTTCTCAGGGAGCAATGCTGCACTCTCTCCTCCCACCCCTTCTGAGCAGAGAAGCCCAGGGACGGGAGATGATCCGGTTAAAGAACAGGCTTCTCTCCCAGCACTCAAGCCCTTCCACCTGCCCCTAGCTACCCCTGCAGCCCCACCTCCTGCCCAGCATTGCCCACCACTGCCTGCGCCTTGGACACCCCACACTCCCTGGAGGGGCCTGCTGCTTTCATGGCTTGACCACACCCCCTCTGCCTGGGATATCTGTTATCCTCCTTCCCTAACTCCTACTCCTCTGCTGGGGCCCTTCGAGCAGCAGCTCCTGCCAAAGCCCTGCCTGGTTACCCCCCTGTCTCGCACACCTGCCTAGCTCCACCCAGGCCTCCGCTTTCCCTGCAGGCTCCACTGTGGTCTGATTACCCCCCCGTCTCGCACACCTCCCTAGCCCCAGCCAGACCTCCTCTTTCCCTGCAGGCCCCACGGTGGTCTGTAAGCCCTTCAGGGGCCCCATGGTTCCTAAATGTCCAGTGCCTGGCAACCCATCTTCAGTGGACACAGCAAGGCCAGGAGATGAACACGGACTCTCCTGCTCCGGGTCTCGGGGGCACGGCAGGCGGTAGACCTGCTGGCTCCTGGCCCTGAATCCCAGCAGATTCCAGCTGGAGTCGGGGTCTTTTCTGCTGTCCGAGGCGGGTGGGTCCCACTCTCAGATGCTAAGCCACTCGCCCTTCACCCATCCAGGAGAGAGAGCTTCTTCGGGAAGGTCAAATATGCTTCAGACTCCATCCTTTTGAGTGTTCCCTCCACCTTCAACATTCCCTGAAGGGGCCAGCTCATTCCGTCGGGGGCATTCCCGCTCACACCACCTCCCTGCACCCCTGTCCTCTGCGCCAGCTCCTGCTTGAACACCCCTGCTGATGGGGGACTCACTACCTGTCACAGCTTGTTGGACAGAGCTGGGTCCCAGGAGTGCTCCTGTTTCCAGAGGCCACTGGCGGTTCCTGCCCCTTCTCCACCCTCCAGACAGGCCCAGAGCCGAGCACATTTCCAGGGTCACCTGGCCTAAAGTCTGACCCCATTCTCTGTTCTCCCGGCTTCCGTGTCTGTCCCCTGATCAGCACTCTCTGTGAATAGGGTATGCCGGCCGCCCCTTCCAGCTCCCTCCAGGCCCTGCCTGGGGAAGGCAGAGCTGTCCCAAGATGGAAGCCTGGTAGGCTCAGGCCTGGGACAGGCAGATGCCCCCAGGACAGCTGGGGTCCCCGTGCGACAAGCAGACCTCGCCAGCAGCTGTGAGTGAATGCAGCAGTTCTGGGAGCCCATTTCCCCGACTAGCCCAGGCGACCTTGGCCAGTCCCTTCACTCAAGGGGCTTCCCTCCTAGACCAGAGAGGGCACGTGGTCCATGTCCCATGGCGTGGCCTGTGGTGCTCTTGTGGCTGCCCAGGGCCGGGCACGTGGAGGCCTCTCTCCATCTGGGTGAGGGGCGTCAGACACTGAAGCTGGTAGGGACGTGCACAGACCAGATGAGACCTGGCGGGGTGTGGCCCAAAGCTGAGATGCAGGACCCCCTAACCCCCTGCGGGCACGTCATATCTTTCCTGAGGGGGTAACAGCTCCTATGGGCTTGATCAAACATGAAGTGGATGGCCGGGTGTGGTGACACACACCTGTAATCCCAGTGCTTTGGGAAGCTGAGGCAGGAGGATGGCCTGAGTCCACGAGGCCAAGGATGCAGTGAGCTATGATTGCACCACTGCACTCCAGCCCGGGCAACAGAGTGAGACCCACCTCTTTAAAAAAGTACAAAAGGAAGTTAATGTTTGTGAGAAACCGCAAGCTCCCTGGGAGGAGTGGTCTTTACTCCCATTCAACGGAAGAGGAAGCAGAGCCGGCACGTCCCAGCCCGTGCGCAGTGTGGCCCGAGTCTGTCCAGTCCTGGCTGCCGGGCACCGCGCCGGCCCTGGGACGCTACAGCAGTGACCAGGACACACAGCTCCTGCTCTTGCGGTGGCAGGGGGAGCTCCAACGTGAATTAAAAGTAAATAACCAAGCAGAACATCAGGGAGAGAGAAGTGCCAGGATTTAAACTAGGTGGGGGCTGAGAGTGAATTCGGGGTGCAGAGCAGGGAGGGCTCTTGGGGCAACGCTGCTGCGTCTCGGAGTGAATGACGGGAGGGAGCTGGAGCTTCCCAGGCGGAGGGACGGCTGGTGCAGGTTCTTCAGCCAGGAAGGGGGCGTGCACCGGGGGACTGGGAGCGAGAAGGAGCGGAGGCCGATCCGGTGGGCCCTGGAGATCGTGTTTGGAGGCCAGATTCTCCTCCACGCGCGGAGAACTGGACGCCCTCAGGGCTGCGCGGGGCCGCAGGACCGCCTTGGTGGTTAGCGAGGCTCCCTCCGGCTGTGGAGGGAGAATGGATTGTGGGTGCCGGGAGACGAGGTGGAGCCGTGGGCGTCGTCCCCGCCGGAGGTGGGTTTGGGCAGTTGTGGTAGGAGTGGAGTGATTCCAGATGCTTCTGCAGGTGGATTAGATGCTGCTGGAGTTGGACCAGGTGTGGGGGGAGGAAAGCGAGAAGTCCAGAATGCGGCGTCAACTTTTGGTGGAGGAACGCGGCGGATGGTGAGGCAGGGAGACGCCAGCGGGGACAGGAGCTTGGAGCGGCCACTTAGACGCGACGGGGGAGAATCTTCAAGTCGGGGGCAGCCGAGGGCCTCAAGATAGACCGAGGGTCAGCTGCACAGAGACAAGAGCACAAGGCACAAGAGCCCCTGGGAGAGCTGGGGAGAGGAGGCGGTGAGGATCGAGCCTGGCCTGGAACACGTGGAGTCGGGGTGAAGGTGAAGGAGGCTGGACAGAGAGGGTGGTAGCTGGGATGCCGGAGTGCAGAGGGTGGCAGGAGGGAGCCAGGAGCTGCCTGGGCCAAAGGCTGCCGAGAGGCTGAGCAAGACAAAAAATGGGCCCTGGCAGGGCAGAAGTTGCCAGTGACCTTGGTGAGAGCTGCTCAGAGGGCCTGAGGGGGGATGCCCGGTGGGGTGGGGCTGAGGATGGAAGAGGAGGTGAGGGAGGGGGATGAGAACCGCTGGCGATCCTTCCAAGAAAACCTGCTGTGATGAGGCAGAGGCTGGAAGTTATGCAGGTCAAGTTGGTTTTATGGAAGGTTCTAGAACTACGAGTTCCAATACAGCAGCCACTAGCCACGTTTCTGGCACTCTAGAGCCATAGGGGACCCGTGGCCACCCTGTTGGACAGTGCAAGTACAGAACCTCCGTGCATCCAAGAAAGCTGTGTGGGAAGGATGGCATTGCAGAGGGCTGGAGGTATCAGACCCGAGGGGTGCCCATTCCAGAGGGGCCACGGCCTCTGCGTCTTCCTGAGGCAGGAGGCCAGGCCCTGGGAGTAGGTGCAGACGGGCTGAGAGGAAGGGGAGTTCCTTTCAGGTAGTGGGGAGCAGCCCTCCTGAGGGACCTGAGGGATGCCCCGGGCCTGCTGGCCTCCCTGGGGCCTTGTGGTCCACACCCATGCGAGCCTCTGGGTCTGAGGTGGCAAGTGTGCTGAGGAGGGGAGAAGGGCTGGGGCTGAGTCTGTGCAGGACAGCAACGCCCATGTGGGGTCTCCACACCCACCCTCCGTGCCAGCCAGCACTCCTTTCTAGAAACGTCGTTTAATGAGCAGATCATTGGACGTGGGGTGCAGCGGCAGGTGTGAGTGTGGATCAGCGAGGGCACAGGCTGGTGGCACATCGAGAATGACTGACTGAGCGAGCCTAGCTGGAAAGGGCCTTGGGGGGCCTGTGGTCTGTCCAGAACCTTCCTAGGTGATTCAGCCTTTCCCTGTTTCCTGTGCCAGGTCCACAGCCTCTGCCCTTGGGGACTCCCAGACCCAGGGTGCCTCCCGAACCCCTCCTAGCACAGCACCCGTCCAGCCTCTCCCCCCGGCCCCAGACAGGAGGCTGCACAGGGCTGACTCACAGTGTGACCTTGGAGAGGTCCTTCTGTCTCTGCCTCAGTTTCCCCGCTGTAAAGTGAGCTGCAGAATGAAAACTTCGGGGCCCCTTGGCTGGGCATGGTGGCTCACGCCTGTAATCCCAGCATTTTGGGAGGCCAAGGCAGGTGGATCACCTGAGGTCAGGAGTTCGAAACCAGCCTGACCAATATGGTGAAACCCCGTCTCTACTAAAAGTACAAAAATTAGCCGGGCGTGGTGGCGTGTGCCTGTAATCCCAGCTATTCGGAAGGCTGTGGCAGGAAAATCGCTTGAACCCGGGAGGCAGAGGTTGCAGTGAGCTGAGATGGCGCCATTGCACTCCAGCCTGGGTGACAGAGCAAGACTCCGTCTCAAAAAAAAAGAAAACTTTGGGGTCCCTCCAAAGCTGGGGGCCATAGAAGGGCAAAATCCGTGCCTCCTAAGGGGCTGCGGGCCCACCCTTTCCCCCTGGCAGGGCGCTGGCCACACTGGGGAGTCGTGCCCATACACCCTGAAGATCTCCCTGCCCAGGAGACTTGGCAGCGAGGCCAGGCTGGGGGTGGGGGGAGGACTCCCTGAGCCCCTGCAGGTCAGGCTGCTGCTCACCTGGACTCTGGGGCAGGGGCCGAGCAGGAAGGTGAGGGCTGGACACTGGGCTGGGGACGGCCTGCCTCCCTCATCACACAGGCTCCCTAGCCTGATGGAGGAGGGCTCAGAGCTGGGTGGGGAGGTGAGGGTGTGTTCCCAGCACCACTCCCAAGGAGTCTGATGCACAGATTCTTATACTCACAATAGGGGGAGTGGGGCATGGTGCTAAGGAAAGGGCTGGCAGGGAGGAACCATGTGACTCAGGAAAGGGGAGAGAGTGTGGCAACCACCCGGGCCCTGGAGATGTCAGCCACTGGTGCACACTTAGAGCGTGTTTCCTGCATGCATGCAACATGCCAGACATACAGACCCCCGTGCATGTATGAACATGAGGAGGAAATCTGGGGGGTCCGAGCTGCACCACCGAGGTGCCATCCACACCTGCCTCCACCTAGCCCGAGACGCACCAGAGCCCCAGGCCTCGCTGCCCAGACAGGGCGCCCTCAGTGACACCTGCTCTGCCCAGTGCCCCAGTGAGCATGGCCTGTGCACTCATGTACACAATCACCCGCCCTGCGTACACACCTGTGCACACACATCTGTACACACACACACACACAGACAACCTGGCACACACGTACAAGGGCTCACATGTACAAACACGTGTGTGGGTGGATGCTGGTATACATGTGTCCACAAACACACATGGACACACGTGCGTGTGCACACACACACACGTGAACCCCATGTGCACGCAGCCCTCCAGCCCTCAGCTGCGGGCCCAGGAGAGCCGGGGCAGCCCCAGGCCCCCAAGCCTCCTCCCTGTGCCTGTGGTAAGGGCTCTTAGGCCCTGTAATCCTCCTTACCTTGACTTTGGGTTATTTTGAGTAAGAGATTAAAGGTGATTACGATTGTGGCTGAGGCGCCACGCTTCCTACACACTTCCTGCGCGGCTGCTGACCAGACCCGCCCTTCCGGAGGCCGGGCACAGCCGGACACCATCCGCTGCACGCCTTCGGCCCGCCCCCAGCCAGCACACGCCTCTGCCTGAGACCTGGGCCCCCAGGAGGCCTGGGAAAGCTAAATCCCAGCATTGGCACAGGTTGTCTGGGCACGGTGGGGGGATGGTGGGGAGGATGGAGGGGCTGGCATGGGTGCGGGCTGGCAGGTGCACACGGCATGATGGTGACCGAGACAGCACTGACTCCCATGATGGTGGATTTCACATCCAACCGGACCACGTGGGGACCCCATTTTCCCGACCCAAGCAGCCCCCTGAGCCATTTTTGAGTGGGCCTAGCCAGGTCCTGCCCGGCTGGGCTGGGCGTCCCCTGGCCACTCCAGGCCAAGCCCTGGGTTAGCTCCCCGAGGCCTGCTAGGACCTCGCTGCAGCCCCCATGCCATCTGATTTCTCCCTCTCTTTAAATCAGAAATAGACTCTTCTCCAGGAGCCGGAACAAAATTGTTCTTTATGAAGTTTCCAAAGGGAGGAAAAAACCCATTTTACATCATTATATTTTTTTTCTCTAATTTAAACCGCTTCAGTGCAGACTAGTTGCAAACATCAATATCAGTGAAATACACCCAGCTGGCTGCCCGCCAGGCCACGGCTCGGTGACAGAGGCCGACTGTAAATCCACATATTAACAAGCAAACACACCCATTTCTCTATCCTGCAGGGAAAACACAGGCGGCCGGGAGGTGAGGCCGCACACCGGGGGCCCCCTTACCTCGAGGGCGGTGGTGAGGGGTCCATGGGGGAGCAGGAGCCCAGCGGGATGCCTCGCTCCCCGGACACACCTCCAGCCCTGTCTTCAGGGTCCTTCCTGCCTGGGGCTTCCCCACCTACAGCTCGGTCGCCACATCCTCTGTGTCCAGGCTCAGCAGACACTAGGGAGATGGAGGAGGCACCGTCCTGTCTGGAGACCCTCAGGGTCCAGTGGAGGATGAGGAATAGAGCAGAGAACCCCGTATGGTGGTGGGGAGGATGGTGGGAGAGGTATCTGGCTCCCCCAGAGACCTCGGAGCTGTCCCTCTCCCAGCCTGAGGAGGATGTGTGGAGCCTGGAAATTCTCGGCAGAGCAAGTGGTTCCCTTCCTTCCAGAAGGGAGGCGGCCCCTCTCCATCAAGGTGAGGTGCAGACAGTGCCAAGTCCCAGTGCCTGGTAGATGCCCTCAGAGACCATCCAGCTAGCTCATTTGGGGAAACTGAGGCCCAGAGGGGGCACGGCGTGCCAGGGACACAGGGCAGGCGAGCTCAGACCGAGACCTGGCAGACACGAGTCCCCAGACAGGCCAGAATACCTCCCGGTGCCTCCCTCCCAGAGGGCTGGAGAGGAGCCCGTGCCCCGGAAGGATTCTGCGTCACGGGCTGCGGACCGTGCGATGAGTGCGCAGGGCAGCTCCTACAGGCGGCTTCAGGGGCATTGTGGCCGCGTGTCCTGGGAGCAGAAGCCCGGTCACTCCTCAGCCAAGCGACTTTTGGTCCCAGTCCCCTGCCTCAGTTTCCTTATCCGACCGGGGTTGCGCCGAGAGTGAAATGGGCTTCAGGGACCTCGATTCTGGGCTGTCAGTACCTTGGAACGCGGCCAAGCAGGCAGTGCCCCATCCATTTTGCAGACGAGGAAACTGAGGCCCGAGAGCCGAGGAGACCCCTCCACGGGAGGGTGAAGCATTTCCTCCGCTATCCTGACCTGTCTCAGGACCCCCCAGGGGCTTCTGAGGAAGGAGCTTCTGTTTTCTTCTGTGTTTTACAGAAGAGATTCAGGGGGCTCAGTGGAGCAGGGACTCAGGCCATGTTGGGATGCCACCGCTGTGAGATGCTGGCCGTCCCCTGACTGCTGTCTTCCCTCTTGTCTTGCAGCAGGAACGTCGGAGCAGGAGGAGCCAGTGGAGCCATCAGGACACCCAGGCCCATGGGGCAGGAGGCCTCGGTCACCGCAGGACTGGGGCGGAAGAAGAGAGGCGGCCGGCCGTGAGGGAGGCACCCTCCCTCCCCGCGCTTACGTCGCGCGGCCATGCGGTTTGGGACAGGACACCCCTGAGAGTGCAGGCACCTCCCCCTCCCGCCCCTCCATCCCTCTGGGGGCTGCCGCCTGGCCCCCCACCTGGTTCCCCTGGGCAGGCTGAGTTGGGGCTCCCTGCAGGGCGGTCCCGATGGCCGGGCGTGGGTGGGGCGCGCTGTGGGTGTGCGTGGCGGCCGCCACCCTGCTGCACGCGGGCGGCCTAGCCCGCGGGGACTGCTGGCTGATCGAGGGCGACAAGGGCTTCGTGTGGCTGGCCATCTGCAGCCAGAACCAGCCGCCCTACGAGGCCATCCCGCAGCAGATCAACAACACCATCGTGGACCTGCGACTCAACGAGAACCGTATCCGCAGCGTGCAGTACGCCTCGCTCAGCCGCTTCGGCAACCTCACGTACCTCAACCTCACCAAGAACGAGATCGGCTACATCGAGGACGGCGCCTTCTCGGGCCAGTTCAACCTGCAGGTGCTGCAGCTGGGCTACAACCGGCTGCGCAACCTCACGGAGGGCATGCTGCGCGGCCTGGGCAAGCTGGAGTACCTGTACCTGCAGGCCAACCTCATCGAGGTGGTCATGGCCAGCAGCTTCTGGGAGTGTCCCAACATCGTCAACATCGACCTGTCCATGAACCGCATCCAGCAGCTCAACAGCGGCACCTTCGCCGGCCTGGCCAAGCTGTCGGTGTGCGAGCTCTACAGCAACCCCTTCTACTGCTCCTGCGAGCTGCTGGGCTTCCTGCGCTGGCTGGCCGCCTTCACCAACGCCACGCAGACGTACGACCGCATGCAGTGCGAGTCGCCGCCCGTCTACTCCGGCTACTACCTCCTGGGCCAGGGCCGCCGCGGCCACCGCAGCATCCTCAGCAAACTGCAGTCAGTCTGCACGGAGGACTCCTACGCGGCTGAGGTGGTCGGGCCCCCACGTCCGGCATCGGGGCGCTCACAGCCCGGTCGCTCCCCGCCACCCCCGCCTCCGCCAGAGCCCAGTGACATGCCCTGTGCCGACGACGAGTGCTTCTCCGGGGATGGCACCACGCCACTGGTGGCCCTGCCCACACTGGCCACGCAGGCCGAGGCCCGCCCCCTCATCAAGGTCAAGCAGCTCACCCAGAACTCGGCCACCATCACCGTCCAGCTGCCCAGCCCGTTCCACCGGATGTACACCCTGGAGCATTTCAACAACAGCAAGGCCTCTACCGTGTCCAGGCTGACCAAGGCCCAGGAGGAGATCCGTCTGACCAACCTGTTCACGCTCACCAACTACACCTACTGCGTGGTGTCCACCAGCGCCGGGCTGCGCCACAACCACACCTGCCTCACCATCTGCTTGCCCCGGCTGCCCAGCCCGCCCGGCCCGGTGCCCAGCCCCTCCACGGCCACCCACTACATCATGACGATCCTGGGCTGCCTCTTCGGCATGGTGCTGGTGCTGGGCGCCGTCTACTACTGCCTGCGCAGGCGGCGGCGCCAGGAGGAGAAGCACAAGAAGGCCGCCTCAGCAGCCGCAGCTGGCAGCCTCAAGAAGACCATCATCGAGCTCAAGTATGGGCCTGAGCTGGAGGCGCCTGGCCTGGCCCCGCTGTCCCAGGGCCCGCTGCTGGGCCCCGAGGCCGTGACGCGCATCCCTTACCTGCCTGCCGCCGGCGAGGTGGAGCAGTACAAGCTGGTGGAGAGCGCGGACACCCCCAAGGCCAGCAAGGGCAGCTACATGGAGGTTCGAACCGGGGACCCTCCGGAACGCAGGGACTGCGAGCTGGGCCGGCCGGGCCCCGACAGCCAGAGCTCGGTGGCCGAGATCTCCACCATCGCCAAGGAGGTGGACAAGGTCAACCAGATCATCAACAACTGCATCGACGCGCTCAAGTCCGAGTCCACCTCCTTCCAAGGCGTCAAGTCGGGGCCCGTGTCCGCCGCGGAGCCGCCGCTGGTGCTGCTGTCCGAGCCGCTGGCCGCCAAGCACGGCTTCCTGGCGCCCGGGTACAAGGACGCCTTCGGCCACAGCCTGCAGCGGCACCACAGCGTGGAGGCCGCCGGGCCCCCTCGTGCCAGCACCTCGTCCAGCGGCTCCGTGCGCAGCCCCCGCGCCTTCCGAGCCGAGGCCGTCGGGGTGCACAAGGCCGCGGCCGCCGAGGCCAAGTACATCGAGAAGGGCTCCCCCGCGGCCGACGCCATCCTCACTGTGACACCCGCGGCCGCCGTGCTGCGGGCCGAGGCCGAGAAGGGTCGCCAGTACGGCGAGCACCGGCACTCGTACCCCGGCTCCCACCCGGCCGAGCCACCTGCGCCCCCCGGGCCACCGCCGCCGCCTCCGCACGAGGGTCTGGGGCGCAAGGCGTCCATCCTGGAGCCGCTCACCCGGCCGCGGCCCCGCGACCTCGCCTACTCGCAGCTGTCCCCGCAGTACCACAGCCTGAGCTACTCCTCCAGCCCCGAGTACACCTGCCGGGCCTCCCAGAGCATCTGGGAGCGCTTCAGACTGAGCCGCCGGCGGCACAAGGAGGAAGAGGAGTTCATGGCCGCGGGCCACGCGCTGCGCAAGAAGGTTCAGTTCGCCAAAGACGAGGATCTGCACGACATCCTGGACTACTGGAAGGGCGTGTCGGCCCAGCACAAGTCCTGAGCCCCCCCAGACCCGCGATGCCCACTGGACCAAAAAGGATGCAGGATCCACCCAGAGACTCAGCACCAAACCCAACACACGCACAACACCACAGCAACTGTGACAGCCGGGGGGCCCTGCAGAGGCGAGGGGGGTGCGGGCAGGGACAGACAAGGGGGACACGTCCCGAGCTCCTGTGGCCGGTCCTGGGATGCGCTCGTCGCCCCGGGTGGCATGTGTCCACATACACACACACACACACACACACACACACACACACACACGAGGGACTTCGGAAAACTGTGTCTTAGGGATGGGGGGTGGGGGTGGGGATTTTTTTTTCATTATCTTTCCTCTTTTGAGTCTTCTCTGCCTTTTCTTTTCCTCTTTCTCTCTTTATTTTCTTCCTTTTTTAAAAAAATATAATAAAAGACAAGTTATTTTAAAAAGACATACAATGCCGTCCGTGGGGGGGTGTGGCCGGCGTGGCCACTTCGGGGCCCCTCACGTGATCTCGGTCCGTGGTTTTCTGTGGATTCTCTGTCCAGTCCGTCTCTTCATTGCCGCCTCCAGAGTCCACTGCAGAGGGGCAGAGTGAATGCCGGCGGCCAAGTGGCCTCCGGGACAGGTCCTGGAGCCCTGCTGGACTCAGGGTGGGTGGAGGCTGTGCCTGTGGACGGCCGGGGTGGCTGGGACGGCCAAGGGCTGGGAGGCATGTCCCCCAGCCCAGCCCCCGTGTACACTGTAGTCGTTCTATTGTACAGAAAAAAATATTTCTATATTTGCAATGTTTGCTGTAAAATGGGAAAGAAAAAAAAGACTATGTCTACTAAAAAAAAAAAAAAAAAGACTATGTCTACTTAAAAAAAATCTGCAAAGGAAAAAAAATCAAATGCTTGTTTGTCCTGGGTTTTTACTGTGGGTTTCAGGGAAAGAGTTGAGGTTTCTTTTATGTCCCGTTTAAGGGGTGGTTTTATTGATTTTGGCCTTGGGGTGGGGACATGCTGTGCTCTCTTGGCGACAGTGTGGTGTGACCAGGGGGGTGCACGTGGGAAACCTTGCGAGGTGGGCGGCCCGCACTGGGCTCGAGTGTGCCTGAGAGCCGGTGTGGACGGGGCAGGAGGGAGCCGAGCTCAGGTGGCGGCGGGAGGATGGATGGGAGCAGGGTCTTGGTGTGGTGGATCCGCGGTGCGGGGCTGCTTCTCTGTGTGTCTGGCTGTGCATGCCAGTGGGGTGTGTGCAGAACCCAGCAGCCGAGGGGGTGTGAGTGGGCCTGGGACGCCCAGAGGCTCTTGAGTGAGGTTCCGAGTGAGTTGATGTTGTGGGTTTGCATGTGAGCGAGTGCGAGCGTGAGGTGGTTGGAGGGTGCGTCTGTGTGAGGGCGGGTTCCCCTGCTGTCACCAGAGCCCCACCTACAGGAAGTGCCCAGAGACCCCTAATTCTTCGGGGGTCTCTCAGGACGCTGAGCCCAGAGCCAGACCCTGCACTGCGTCCCCCTCCACATGCATCTCACCCACCACCCCTCCAGGCAGCACACCCTGGTGTGGGCCCCCGTTTTGAGTGAATAAGAGGCTGGAGTCCACGTGGGACCAGCACCAGCTTGTTCAGCATCCCCAGGGGAGGGTGGAGAGAGTCCCTGGCTTCCTGCTGCCCAGAGCACAGGGTGCCCCTCATCCCACCTACAGGAGCCAGAGCGAGACGCTGAGGACGAGACTGGATTCCCAGGCCCTCGAATCCACCTGCCAGCTGAGTGGGGGTTTTGTGCCCACCCCAGGGAAACAGCCTCCAGCCGTGCATCCCACGCAGAGCTGCCTTTCTGCTCAGGGGGAGGGCCCTGTGAGGAAGGGGAACGCCTCGCCCTGGGCCCCTCCCTCCCATGTGGCCCTGGGGTCCGGACACCTGCCTGATGCCAGGACTGCCGAGTCAAAGCTCCCTGTCACCCCTGTCTTCCTGTCTGGATGGCCCCTCCCCTGTCCTTCCTAAAGTCCCGACTGCTGAGTCCCCATCCCACTCCTCCATTGACAGCAGACCCACCCCCCACTCTGAACTCTGGCACAGTCCCAGGGAGGCAGGAGGCTGCGGCTGGAGCTGGGTCCCAGAGGCAACAGGAACCCGGAGGACTCCAGGGCAGGAACCGGAGGGATGGAAGCCGGTTTTCAGGCTCTGACGGGTCCCCAAGAAAGGACCCAGTCTCAGTCTCACCCAGTGGAGGACAAGGAGGGAGGGAGGAAGGCCCAGTGGGGGTAGGAGCAGGGGCAGCCTCTGCTTGCATGCCCTGGGTGACAGGAAGCTCACCCCTCTCCTCTGTAGCTGTCTCCAGCTTTTGGGACCTCCCTTACAGCAGAAGCCCAGGGGGCAGTCCCCCAGGGGCCACAGAACTGAGGGCCCATCTGTCCCCTCCAGGTTAGCCCGATCCTGCCACCTGCACCCCGGTCACCCCACCAGGGACCTGAGGGTGTGAGGCCTGCTCTGGGGGTGCACGCCCGGGTGGGCTCCACGGGCACCCTGTGACTCAGCCCTCCAAAGGCGGCCATTTCTGAGGACGCTGCATCAACAGCTCTCGCCCGTTTGACCCAAGGTTTCCAGCCAGCCCGGGAGTCCCAGCCCTGGGCAGCTCCCTGTCCTCCATGAGGGGTCCCGGGAGGGCATCAGAGACCACTGGAGACCACAACGCCAGGCCCAGGGGAGAGGAGTGGGGACCAGGAGCGGGATCCAGGGCTGACGGGTGGAGGCCCAGAGAGGGCCCTGACCTGCCCAAGGTCACACAGCAACTCGATGACAGTCTGGTCATGGGACAGAGAGGTGGCCAGGCCTTCTCAGCCCGCCGCTCCCTTTCACTGAGGAGCGAAGATGGGCTATTTATAGGAAATGCGGGAGAAGGGCAGACACAGAAAAGAAGCACCTGCCTTGGGGACACCCGGCAGCTGGCCAGGAGTCAACAGCCCACAGAGGAACAAGGGAAAATGGCAGGCAGCGAGGTGCGGGGACGCCAACAGCCAGGACACCCCACCCGGGAGCTCAGGCCTCCTGGGTCCTGGCTAACACAGTGAAACCCCGTCTCTACTAAAAATACAAAAAATTAGCCGGGCATCGTGGCGGGCACCTGTAGTCCCAGTTACTCAAAAGGCTGAGGCAGGAGAATGGCGTGAACCCAGGAGGTGGAGCTTGCAGTGAGCCAAAATCATGCCACTGCACTCCAGCCTGGGCGACAGAGTAAGACTCCGTCTCAATAAATAAAAATAAATAAAAAGGAAAGAAAACAAAAAGCACATGCGAGAGAGAGGAAGAAGGGAGCCCTGTGGGAGGGGGTCTTATTTTGTCGCCCAGGCTGGTCTGGACCCCCAGGTTCAGCGATTCTCCCGCCGCTGCTTCGAACGCCCAGCCAGTCCTGGGACAAAGAGCCCCGAGTTCCCATGCCCTTGCTTGAAGGTGTCGTGGTGGGGGTGACAGAACATAAGCAGGAGGAGACACATACTTAGGAAGCGCCCACTGTGTGCAGGGATCTGTGCCAAGCTCTGTGTGGGTGCAGGGAAGAGCCCAGCCCGGCCCCGGCCCCCCGGGGAGCTCACAGGCTGGCAGGGCACTCGGTGCAGAGGTGGGTGACCTGGTTCAGGGGAGTAGGGGAGGCGCTGGAGGTCTGGGAAGGATGGGAACTCCTGACTGGGAAGGGCCGGGAAGGCTTCCTGGAAGGGGTGGTATTTGGTTTGGGCAGGGAAGGAGGTGGAGGCTGCCAAGGTGAGAGGGGTTGGTGCCCTGTGGGCTCAGAGCTGGGCTCAGGAGCAGGAGAAAAACCTCCCAGAGCCAGCCTTGCCCTGCAGCTGGGATGGGTGCCCAGCTTCCGAGGGGCAGCCCTGGAGGGCAGCTGTTGCTCGTTTGTGAGACCAGGGCTAAGCCACAGCGAGGGCTCAGGCCCAGGCCGTACCCCTACGACCATGTGACCATAGCAAGCCACTGGCCCTTCTGCCTCAGTCTCCTCGTTTGTCCAGTAGGGGGGATGCCGTGCACTCGTTATCCATTGCCGTGATCACGCTGCCTAACCCACAACCACAGCGCGGTATGGCCCCTCGGGGGGCGGCTGGCAAGAGGGCACACTCTCATGTCACGGGGCACAGGGAGGACCGGGTTCTTCCCCACAGTCTCCCATCCTCCATTGAGCCAGCACAGGTCGGTTCTTGTGGCGACAGCCGAGGGAGAAAACCCCAGGGTCACATCTGCTGGCATCCCACAGGCCAGGGTGAGCCACGGGGCCGAGCTCAGAGGAAAAGGGTGGACAGGGCGCCCCAGCCCAGAGGCCCGTAGCCAAGGTTGCAGACACGGAGGGCAAAGACAGGGGGCCTCTGTGCGCTGAGGCCAAAGGCATGGCTGAGTCCAGGTGTCCCTCCCTGGGGCAGAGGGCAGAGCAAGAAGAGCAGGAAATCCAAGGCCCCAGGTCTCTGCCACCCACGCATTCACTCAGCATGCAAACGCAAAGAGCCTACTGTGTACCAGACACGCTGCCTGCCGCTCCCCACCGAGAACAAGTCAGCTGCGGTGGCCTACCCTGTACCAGACACACTGCCTTCTCCGCTCCCCACCATGAATGTGTCAGCCACGGTCCCGACAGGAAAGAGCAGACACCTCAAAGTAGAATCCTTCAAGGGGTTGCCTACAAAGGGGTCATTTCCAGAGACACCCAGCTGACAGCACACCTTGGCCCCCTGGGAGACGGGGAGGAGGAGAGCCCCTGAACCCGGACGGAGAGAGAGAGGTGCAGAGAAGCCCACGGGGCCCTGGAGAGGGACCTCAGGGGAAGTTCCCAGTGGGCCTCGGCAGCCTCGCGGGAGGACTGGGGACACATGCCCACCCCCGCTTCTCACCCAATCTCCCTCCCATCTCCTGCTGGGCTCCCTGCTGGCTGCATGGCCAGGACACCAGGGAGCCCGAGATGGGGCCCACAGGGCTCAGTCCACAGACAGCAAGGGTGAGAAGGTTCAGAGACAACCTGGAGTGGGTGATGGGGGAGGCTGGCCTGGGGGCAGCCACAGAGGAGGGGGCCGTCATCTCCACTGGGGACAGAGAGGCTTTTAGAGGAGGTGATCGCTCAAGACTCTGAAGGTGGCCAGGCGCGGTGGCTCATGCCTGTAATCCCAACACTTTGGGAGGTCGAGGCAGGAGGATCACCTGAGGTCAGGAGTTCAAGACCAGCCTGACTAACATGGCGAAACCCCATCTGTACTAAAAATATAAAAATTAGCCTGGTGTGGTGGTGGGCACCTGTACTTCTAGCTACTTGGGAGGTTGAGGCAGGAGAATAGCTTGAACCCGGGAGGCGGAGGTTGCAGTGAGCCGAGATCGCACCACTGCACTCCAGCCTGGGCGACAGAGCGAGACTCCGTCTCACACACACAAAAAAAGTAAACAAAACAACAACAGCAACAACAACAACAAAAAACAGACAAACAAAAAGATCCTGAAGGACAAACAGGAGCTGGCGTGGCAGAGACAAGGTGGTGTGGACAGGGAGTGGACCTCCACCTAGAGAAGATGGCGGGGGCCAAGGTGCAGAGAGCACAGACCCTGAGCCCACCCAGAGGGGCCACCATGGGGCAGTGAGGGGGCCTGGCCTGCTGAGACCAGGGACAGGGCGGAGCCAGGCTTGGAGGCCTGCTTTGCAAGTGTGAAGAAATGACAGTTGGCCTCTGGGCATAGGAAGCCATTGACAGTCTTCTATTCTATTCTATTCTACTCTATTGTATTCTATTCTATTCTATTCTATTCTATTCTATTCTATTCTATTCTATTCTATTCTATTCTATTCTATTCTATTCTATTCTATTCAGAAAGGGTCTTGCTCTGTCACCCAGGCTGGAGTGCAGTGGCACGATCATGGCTCACTGCAGCCTCAAATTCCTGGGTTCAGGTGATCCTTCTGCCTCAGCCTCCCAAGTAGCTGGGACCACAGGTTCGCGCCACCACACCTGGCTATTTTGTTTGTTTGTTTGTTTTATAGAGACAGTGTTTTGTTATGTTGCCCAGGCTGGTCTTGAACTGCTACACTCAAGTGATCCACCCGCCTTGACCTCCCAAACTATTGGGATTACAGGTGTGAGCTGCCTCGCCCAGCCAGTATGTTAAAGAATAATAACTTTTATTGATTTTTTTCTTATCTCAAAAGTAATCCTTTTGCTACATACACTTCAGAAAACAGTTAAAGAAGGAAACAGAAATCATTTACTCCCCACCCTGAGCTAACCATGGGAATATATTGGTATCTGCCTTTCTAGCCCTTTCTCTCTAAAAATGCAGCCGGCTTGAAATCTCTACCCTGCAGGAGGATGTGCAAAGAGGCATCTCTTTATTTCCTGTAACAACGGGTGTTTGTAGCCTCTGTTCCCCCAGATGGGGTATAGGGCGTGGTGCATGAAGATGGGGAAATAACGTGTGTTTTAGGATCCAGTGGAGAAGAAAACGTTGATGGCAAACGGAAGAGAGAGAGAATTGCCGGAGCAATGTTTGAGTAAGACGGGACGAGACACTGTGCTCCATGGAAGGGCCGGGCTTGGCCAGACAGGTCTTGGACTCGGCCGTCGCTCCTCCTTGGTGGGAGAGAAGGTGGGGATGTGGGCTCTGGCGTGGGAGCTGGGGGCACACACGGGGCGTAGGGACAGTCTCTTTGGGTGACTGCGATTTTCTCAGCATTTCTTCTCACCCCGTTGCATTGCCCTTTTGTTCTACTTTCTAGGAGTCTTTAAATTTTTTACTTTAAATTTGAGGTAATTATAGAGTCACAGGAAGTTGTAAAAATAGAGTTACCCAGCTTCCCCCAGCGGTGACACCTTACGTAACTGGCGTACAGTATCAAAACCAGGAAGTCAGCTTGCACCTGGGTGTAATTCTGTTAACTAGACTAAGATCTGATTCAGTTCCTAGCAGCCTGTACACGCATTCACCTGCGTGTATGTGTGTGTAGTTCTTTGCAAAGTTACCTCACATATAGAGATTTCAGTAACCACCGCCCCAGTCGAGATTCAGAACTGTTCCATCACCACAGGGATCTTGCCGCCCCCCACTCCACCTCAACGCTACCCCTGCCTGGCAGCCACACATCTCTTCTCCATTTCTGTCGTTTTGAGAATGTTATATGAATGGAATCATGCCCTATGTAACCTTTGAGGTGTTTTTCCCCCACTCAGCATAAGGCCCTTAAGATCCACCCAAATTCTTTTTTTTTTTTTTTGAAATGGAGTTTTGCTCTTGTTGCCCAGGATGGACTGCAATGGCATGATCTTGGCTCACTGCAACGTCTGCCTTTCGGGTTCAAGCGATTGTCCTGCTTCAGCCTCCCAAGTAGCTGGGATTACAGGCACCTGCCACCACGCCCGGCTAAGTTTTGTATTTTTAGCAAAGACGGGGTTTAACCATGTTGGCCAGGCTGGTCTTGAACTCCTGACCTCAGGTGATCTGTCCTCCTTGGTCTCTCAAAGTGCTGGGATTACGGGCGTGAGCCACCACCGCACCTGGCCCACCCAAGTTCTTTTATGGATCAACAGTTTAGTTTGTTCCTTTTCATCACTGAGTAGTATTCCATTGTACAGATGACACACCCAAGTTTATTTAACCATATTCACTTGTGGAAAAACATTTGGGTGGTTTTGCACTTTGGGGCCATTACAAATAAACTGCTATGAACATTCACGTGCAGGCTTTGGTGTGAACTTAAGTTTTCATTTTTCTGGGGTTAATGCACAGACATGCAGTTGCTGGGGTGCATAGTAAGTGCGTGCTGGCTGCTCAACTGTTTTTCAGGGTGGCTGTGCCATTTTTTTGTCCCCACCACCAATGTATGCGAGACGCAGTTTCTCCACACCCTCATTGGCTTTGGGTAGTATCGCTATTTTCTGTTTCAGCCGTTCTAATAGGGTATAGTGATCTCATTGTGGTTTAATTTCTATTCTCTGGTATCTACTGATGGTGAACACCTATTCATGTGAAACCTATTCATGTGCTTATTTGCCCTCTGTAGCTCTTCTTTGATGAAATGTTTCGTTACATCTTTTTTTCCCCTTTCTCTTCCTTCCTTCCTTCTTTCCTTCTTTCCTTCCTTTCTTCTTTCTTTTTCTTTCCTTCCTTTCTTCTTTCTCTCTCTCTCTTTTCTTTCTTTCTTTCCCTTCCTTCCTTCCTTCCTTCCTTTCTTTCTTTCTTTCTTTTTCTTTCTTTCCCTTCCTTCCTTCCTTCCTTCCTTTCTTTCTTTCTTTTTCTTTCTTTCCTTCTTTCCTTCTTTCTTTCTCTTTTTCGACATAATCTCACTCTGTCACCCGGGCTGGAGTGCAGTGGCATGATCTCGGCTCACTGCAACCTCTGCCTTCCTGGTTCAAGCAAGTCTCCTTCCTCAGGCTCCCGAGTAGCCGGGATTACAGGCACCCGCCACCACAACTGGCTAATTTTTGTATTTTTAGTAGAGACGGGGTTTCACCATATTGGTCAGGCTGGTCTTGAACTCCTGACCTCAGGTGATCCACCCACCTCAGCCTCCCAAAGTGCTGGGATTACAGACGTGAGCCGCCGCGCCCAGCCTTTTTTTTTTTCCCATTTTCTAATGTTTCGTTTGTTTCTACTGTGGGGTCTTAAGTGTTCTTCACATTTTTCTAGAAACAACACCTTTGTCAGATGTGTGCTTTGCAAACATTTTCTGCCTGCCTGTGGCTTGTCTTTTCATCCTTTGAATGCAAGATTTTTTTTTTTTAACTTTTTGAGGTCTAATTGATCCATTTTTTAATTTCGTAGATCATGCTTGTGGTGCCACATTACCTAGCCAGAGGTCCTGAAGATGTTCTAGTGTTTCTGCTGTATTTTATTTTAGAAGATTATAGTTTACTTTTTACATCTAAATTCATGGCCTATTTCGAATTAATGTTCAAAAGCGCCAGGATGATGGGCGTGAGCCAATATGCCCAGCCAATCTCTCTGCTTTTAATAAGTGCCATCATCTTCAGCTGTGCCTGGTGTCCTTAAGTCCAAAGTGTTCGTGATTCTTCCTTTCCTGGGACTAAATTTCTAAACAAGGACAGCCACCCATTGTGATTGGTGTTGCCTTTTAAACTAATATAATCAGTGAATCTTCTGGACTTTAGCCCTAAGATTTGGACCATCTATGATCGACTATCTTCTCTCCCACGCATTGAGTATGGTACCATCTATCAACCATCCTTGGCAGGCTTGAGAAAACAGTCACTCAAATCATTTTTCCGAAGGACTTAATTCCATCCTGGAACTTCAGCTGGGGAAGGCTGTCATGGACCCTGTCCTGCCGCAAGGCAGTGAGGCTTTTGTGCCCTGCTGTGAGGTGGTCACTGACCACAAGCTGCCCCTGGGTGAGGGAGCAGGATCCCCGGGCACCTGCGAGAGGGGTGGTGCAAACCGCCCAAGGAAAACCCTCCAGAGGGGAAGCAGGTGTGAACCTCAGCAGAGGCGCCAGGCAGCAGCTGGAGCATGGGTACCCCGGAGGGGTTGGGGGAATCCCACAGCATGTGGGTAGGTCACCAACAGCATCTGCTGCCGACTCACTTTGCACTATTGAAATGCATTTGATTCTTGCATTAGATGGCTTCTATCCGACACAGCTTGCCTGCATTTCAGTTGGTTCACCTGCTGAGACATATGGAGAGGGGTAGAGGGTTGAACACTAGTACCCACAGGTGTAGTATGCCCAGGCCCAAGACTGAAACCTAACTATAACCATAACCATACCATAACCCTAACCATAAGCCTAACTCTAACCCCAAACTAACCCTAACCCTAACCCACAGGTGCAGTACGCCCAGGCTGACCACTGAAACCTAACCATGACCCGAACCTAACCAGAAACCTAAACCTAACCCTAACTTAACCCTAACCCAACCCTAACCCTAACCCCAACCATAAGCCCTCATCACAGGCAGCCTTGCTTTCTCATGCTGATCACGGTCTATTACTCTTGCCAGCTGGTGACTGCTTTCTTTTTTCTTTTCTTTTCTTTTTTTTTTTTTTTTCTTCCTGAGATGGAGTTTCGCTCTTGTTGCCCAGGCTGCAGTGCAATGGCGCTATCTCGGCTCACAGCAACCTCCACCTCCCTGGTTCAAGCGATTCTCCTGCCTCAGCCTCCCGAGTAGGTGGGACTACAGGCACCCGCCACCATGCCCTGCTAACTTTTGTATTTTTAGTGGAGATGGGGGTTTCACCATGTTGGTCAGGCTGGTCTTGAACTCCTGACCTCAGGTGGCCCACCCGCCTTGGCCTCCCAAAGTGCTGGGATTACAGGCGTGAGCCACCACGCCCGGCCGAAAGAGGAGATTTGAACACCGGAAAGATGGTGGACTAGCGCCCTAAACACCATCTTTAGTCAGCACAAGTTTCAGGCTTGGTTTATGTTATATGTAGGGGAGAGTGGTTGGGACCAAGAGGTGACTGATGACCACAGACATCTGGGAGCCAGGGAGGCTCCAAGGAGGTCGGACGCTTCTTAGTCCTTGACCAGGTCACAGTGCTCCTGTAAATCCTTAACAAAACGTAGTTATCTGTTTATACAGCTCCCTTTAATCCCAGAGTTAGTTTTAAAAGTCACATGATTGCTGTTTTTGCATTTTTGCCTCAGTGCTCTAAAACTATCCTAGCCTAGGTGCAGGAGAAGGAAAAGTCCCTTTAGCAAACGTGGAGTGAGTTGGCTGTTTCGCTGTTGCAATCGTTTTAAATGTAGTGGGACATGTAAAATAGAGACAGAGACGGTGTTTTGTTATGTTGCCCAGGCTGGTCTTGAACTCCTGGACTCAAGTGATCCGCCCACCTTGATATCCCAAAGTACTGGGATTATAGGTGTGAGCTGCCTCGCCCAGCCAGTATGTTAAAGAATAATAACTTTTATTGATTTTTTTCTTATCTCAAAAGTAATCCTTTTGCTTGTGTCCCCAGGTGGAAGCCTCTTGCCTCTGGGAGCCAGGATCCTGTGAGCCGCGGAGCCTGAAGTTGTGGGATGGAAAGCAGACATCCCCCAGGTGGGTCACCGGTGGTGACGGACAGTGGGGTCACCCCTACCTCCTCCCCTCTAGCTCTCAGGAACCTGTCTTCTATTCACTGGGAAAACAGCACTGTATAAATAGCACCACCGTGTTAACGTGTATGCCACATGCCGAAGGACGTGTCCCTGTCTTCACAGCGTCATCTCCAAGCAGGTCCCCTTGCTGTCGTTACAATTCCACCCACCACTCTATCCAGCTGGCAGTTTTGGGGGTGCTGTACTGTGTGGTGGGATCAGAGAATCCCGGGGTCCTGTGCTGGCTGACACACCTTCTCCTCCATAAAGCGGGTCCCTTAAGCCAAAGTGAGGTTAGGTGGGTCCTCGTGCCAGCACATGAGACACTCCACGAGCCTTGGGGTTGGTCCTGGCTGAATCCCAGGTAGCACGAGTCCAGGCCGGAAGGAGTCCAGTGAAATCCACTTGCCACCACCACCTCGAGAGACGGCCTCATAGCGAGGTTCGGACATTTGGCAGTGGCAGAAGCTAGACGAGCCCTGGTGAGGGGAAGTTCTTGCTATTGGGCCCTGCAGAACCTCCCTCCCTGCTACCATGGCTGTACCAAATAAGAGCCACCGCCCCAGCACCGAGTGGTCAAGGGCAATGCTGGGGTGGCCAAGGGTGGAGACTGGGATGGCCGAGGATGGAGGCTGCTGACTGAGGATAGAAACTGGGGTGGCCAAGGATGGAGGCTGGCTGGCTGAGGGTGGAGGCTGGCTGAAGATGGAGGCTGAGGTAGCCAAGAGTGAAGGCTGGGGTGGCTGAGGGTGGAGTCTGGGGTGACCATGGTGCCAGGCTGGGGCGACCGAGGTTGGAGACTGGGGTGGGTGAGGGTGAAGGCTGAGATGGCTGAGGATGGATGCTGAGGTGGCCGAGGATGGAGGCTGGCTGGCTGAGGATGGAGGGTGAGGTGGCTGAGGATGGAGGCTAGCTGGCTGAGGATGGAGGCTGGCTGGCTGAGGATAGAAACTGAGGTGGCCAAGGATGGAGGCTGGCTGGCTGAGGATGGAGGCTGGCTAGCTGAGGGTGGAGACTGGCTGGTCAAGGACAGAGGCTGGCTGGCCGAGGATGGAGTCTGGGGTGGCTGAGGATGGAGGCTGGGGTAGCTGAGGGTGGGGGCTGGGGTGGCTGAGGATGGAGGCTCGGGTGGCTGAGGATGGATGCTGGCTAGCTGAGGGTGGAGGCTGGAGTGGCTGAGGATGGAGGCTGGCTGGCTGAGGGTGGAGGCTGGCTGGCTGAGGGTGGAGGCTGGTGTGGCTGAGGATGGAGGCTGGCTGGCTGATGATGCAGGCTGGGGTGGCTGAAGATGAACGCTGGCTGGCTGTGGGTGGAGGCTGGTGTGGCTGAGGATGGAGGCTGGCTGACTGAGGGTGGAGGCTGGCTGGCTGAGGGTGGAGGCTGGTGTGGCTGAGGGTGGAGGCTGGCTGGCTGAGGGTGGAGGCTGGCTGGCTGAGGGTGGTGGCTGGGGTGGCTGAGGGTGGAGGCTGGCTGGCTGAGGGTGGAGGCTGGGGTGGCTGAGGGTGGAGGCTAGCTGGCCTCCCGGCATCAGCCATCCTTTCCACCTGGTTTCTCAGAGCCTGGTCTGCCGTGGGCTCCCTCTGGTGGGTGCCACAGTGAGCTGCAAAGATTCTCGTACTTTGAGCCCACTCCTGCAGGTCCCCCATGTCTCTTCCAAAATTATTTGTCCCCAGTATTCCAATCTTGCTCCTTCCGCCTCCCCAGCCCAGCAGCCACGCCATTTGCCGCTGCTCATGAGTCCGTGTGGATCCCTACCCTGCGTCCCTTCTCTCTGCACAGGGGAGCGTGGCCTGGTGGGCTGCCTGCTCTCAGCTCCCACAAGCCCAGCCTTCTCTCTCTCATCAGCCCATCTTTGAACCCACAGGCGTGAGCCGACACAGAGTCATGGGACCAACAATCAGGAGACGCTGGCGCCCGGGCCATCCTTCTGTGTGGCTGGCCAAGCCCAGTCCTGCTGATGGGCCATTGTGTGCCCGTGGCTTGTTGGGTTTCTCAGCCCCTGGCTCAGGGTGGGCAGCCTGCAGGCGGCACTGTCACTGGACACCCCATGGTTAGATGCCCGGCCAGGACCAGGCCCCCCAGCACGCCAGGAGCTGCTGTTTGGAATTGGATGTGGTTCCCCACTGCGGCGTGGCCCTGCTCGGGGACTCCGGTCTTGCCCTGTGCTACGCAACTGTACTGTGGCTGGCCTGACATCCTGCCCAGCACACTCACCCACTGCCGGTGCCTTGAGTGCCACAGGATCTGCCGGCCAAATGGCCCAAGTGGCAGGATTCCTTGTACCTGAGCCTCGAGCTGTGGCAGAGTCCTTGCATCAAAGCACCACTTAAACCTGGCATTTTCCATGCCTTTTGATGACTGTGGCAGAGCCGTTTTACCTAATGCAGAACAGTCTGCTCCTGCATCTAACACAGCCTACTGAGCCCGGTGCTCCTGTCTTTGTCCTAGGCACCATCGCTTGTCTTTTACCTTTCAGGAAGCATCCCAGCCTGCCAAAGACTGTTACCAGGGGCACCCTGGCCACCTGCCCAGTGGGCGGGGGCAGGATCAAGAGGTCATCCTTCAGGTCTGCAGGGCCACGTCTGGTACTAACTGTTTTAGGCTGAGCTCCCTTGAGGCAGAGCCTGAGACAGGAGTTCTTTGCAAGTAATTAGGGGGTTCTCTCAGGAGGAAGAGGAGAGTTGTTTGCTTTTGTTTTTGAGACAGAGTTTCACTCTTATTGCCCAGGCTGGAGTGCAGTGGTGCGATCTCGGCTTGCTGCAACCTCTGCCTCACGGCTTCAAGTGATTCTCCTGCCTCAGCCTCCTGAGTAGTTGATTACAGGTGCCTGCCACCATGCCCAGGTAATTTTTGTATTTTAAGCAGAGATGGGGTTTCATCATGTTGGCCAGGCTGGTCTTGAACTCCTGACCTCAGGTGATCCACCCACCTCGGCCTCCCAAAGTGCTGGGATTACAGGCGTGAGCCACCACGCCCGGCCGGAAGAGGAGATTTGAACACGGACCACAGAGGGCCGGTGCTGTGAGGCCCCAGGGAGGAGACAGCCATCCACTAGCCAAAGAGAGAGGCCTCAGGAGGAACCAGCCTTGCCACACCTTGACTGAGGACTTCCGGCCTCCAGAGCTGTGAGCAATAAATGTCAGTGGTTTAATTCGGCCAGCCTGGGGTGTTTGTTACGGCAGCCCCCACAGACCAGCACGGCCAGGACGCTGCCAGTTCCCGGTTCCACCTACCCTTCCTCCGACAGGGAAGGAGAGTGGAGAAGTTGAGCTGCTTGGATGCCATATGCCCTATGAGGCCTCTGCCTGATCTCACAGAGGACTCTGCAACACAGATGGAATCACAGAATCTGTCCTGCTCTGGGTCTGTCAGGAACTTACCGCAGGCAACCAGGGGTGGGGACCGAGCTTCCTGACACATCATCGCATCAGGGTGGGCAGCTCCAGGGGCCAAGTCTCCAGGGAGGGCTTCAGTGCTGCCACCTGCAGCTATGGGACCTGGGGGGCCAGACAAGCAGACGGACCCTGCCCACCACAAAGCCACACCGAGGGCCGGATGTGGTGGCTCACGCCTGTAATCCCAGCACTTTGGGAGGCCGAGGTGGGCGGATCACAAGGTCAGGAGTTCGAGACCGGCCTGGCCAATATGGTGAAACCCTATCTCTACTAAAAATACAAAAAAAAAAAAAAAATTAGCTGGGCGTGGTGTTGGGCACCTGTAATCCCCGCTACTCGGGAGGCTGAGGCAGGAGAATCACTTGAACCTGGGAGGTGGAGGTTGCAGTGAGCCGAGATTGTGCCACTGCACAACAGCCTGGGGGACAGAGTGAGACTCCGTCTCCAAAAAAAAAAAAAAAAGCCGCACCGAGGCATGTGGCCATGGGCCCATGTTTATTTTGATGTGAAGATGTTTTGAACGCTTATTTAACACAATTTATCCATCTCTTGTCTTTACAGATTCTGTTTCGTTTCAGAATTTCATAATAGTCCCATTCACAACAGCCAAAAATAGAAACCACTGAAGTGTCCACCAACAGGGGAAGGACCGAATTACAATATGACCAGAGACTAAACGCCGGCAGCGGTGAAGACAGATGGATCGCTGGCATTCAGCACAGCACGGGTGAGCTGCACCACACCATGCTGTGCCGCAGAGGCCTCACCTAGAAGATTCCCACGGGCCCTATTTTTAATCGCTAAGAAACCCAGACCGCTCCTAATAGAAAATAATATATAATTTGCTTTTTGTTTTTCCATATCTTTTTTTTTCTTTTTTTTTTTTTTTTGTTTTGGAGACAGAGTCTTGTGCTGTCGCCCAGGCTGGAGTGCAGTGGTGCAATCTCGGCTCACTGCAACCTCCACCTCCCGGGTTCAAGAGATTCTCCTACCTCAGCCTCCCGAGTAGCTGGGATTACAGGCGCCCACTACCACGCTCGGCTAATCTTTGTATTTTTAGTAGAGATGGGGTTTCACCATGTTGGCCAGGCTGGTCTCGAACTCCTCAACTCAAGTGATCCGCCCACTGTGGTCTCCCAAAGTGCTGGGATTACAGGCATGAGCCACCGCGCCCGGCCCAATATCCTTTTATCTTAAACATTTACTACTCTGGGATTTATTTCGGTTTGGCATACGAAGTAGGGAGCTTTGGAATTTTCTTCCAAATGATTGACCACATGTTCAGCACGGTTATAGAGCAATCCATTGTACACTCACTGACGCGAGACGCCACTCCCACCTCTCACTAAATCCTCATGTAGGTCCTGTCCGTTCCCGGCTCCTGCGTTCTCACTCATTGATCTATCTGTCTCTTCTTCCCCAGATTCAGGTTGCTTTAGCTGGTTTAGCTAGTGATGCATTTTAATGTCTGATAGGGTAAGCCCTCTTCATTATTCCTTTCTATTTCCACATTTTTCTCGGCTGTTCTCATGCGAGCATTCTTCAGATGAGCCTTAGAATCACGATCCCACATTGCAGAACGCTTGCTGGGCTTTTGTGTGGGATTGCTTTAAATTTATAGACTAACTTGGAGGGAAATTACATCTTTATAATATTGTCTTTAATGCAGCAACATCATAACTCTCTCCTTTTATGCAAAGTGGGTTTTTACATGCCCTGGTGGAGAAGACATTTCTCTTTTTTCCCGTGTGTGTGTGTGCGTGTGTTTGTGTGTGTGCGTGTGTGTGTGTGTGTGCGCGCACGTGTATGTGCACGTTTGTGCATGTGTGCGTGTGTGCGTGTTTGTGTGTGCATGTGTGTGCGTGCATGTGTGCACGTGTGTGCATGCGTGTATGCATGTGTGTGCATGTGTGTGTACGTGTGTGCGTCTGTGTGTACGTGTGTGCATGTGTGCATGTGGGTGCGTGTGTGTGCCTGTGTGTACGTGTGTGCATGTGTGCATGCATGTGTGTACGTGTGTGCGTCTGTGTGTGCACGCATGTGTGCCTATGTGTGCATGTGTGTGCCTGTGTATGTGTGTGCGTGTGCACATGTGTGCATGTGTGTGCATGTGTGCATGTGTGTGCCTGTGTGTCTGTATTAGTATCTACCCAGCAACCACTACCCCGGCCTCAGAGCCTCTTTCCTTCGCACTCCCAGGGATGCGGTCCCCACCAAAGGGGTGGAGCCATGAACCAATTGGAGCCAATCAGAGAACTCCATCTCCCCAACCAGAGCAATGGATCACAGCCCGGCCGTCGGTCCCTCCGTGAGATTTGATATATGGGTGTTTGGAAATGAAACTTTTCTTTCTCTGGAATTGCCATCTGTAAGGACGGGATAGGTCTGGGGGGATTCTGCCTGCCTGAGATATGCAACGACAAAAAAATTGCGGAGCCCTTGTTGTGTGCCAGGCCCTGCTCTCCAAAGTTTACAAGAATGGACTCCTGTTCTCCTCACAATAACCGCATGGGGACAGATAGGTGTGATGTTCAAAACATTTAATAACTGGGCCGGGCGCGGTGGCTCACCCCTGTAATCCCAACACTATGGGAGACCAAAGCAGGAGGATTGCTTGAGGCCAGGAGTTCAAGACCAGCCTGGGCAACATAGTGAGACCCCATCTCTAAAAAACTTAATAAATTAGCCAAGCGTGGTGGTGAGCACCTGTAGTTCCAGCTACTCAGGAGGCTGAGGCGGGAGAATTGCTTGAGCCCAAGAGGTCGAGGCTGCAGTGAGCTAGGATTGCACCAGTGCATTCCAGCCTGGGCCACAGAGCGAGACCCTGTCTCAATAATAACAATGATGATGATGACTGGCAGGACCCCGGCACTGCCTGGTTGAAACAGACCCCACACCAGTATGTGCCAGCCGCATCTCAGCTCTGACAAAATCATCGTCATCCCATTTACGAGTGTGGAAACGGGGCACAGAGAAGTTTCATAACTTGCCCAAGGCCAGGAAGCTGGTCAGTGGTGGAGCCTGGGCTCCTTCCTCAACCTGGAAAGTGGTCCAGGAGTGAGTGCTGCAGGCGACAGACCCTCACGGTGGCTGGCCTGAGGGGGGCAGGTCCAGGGAGAGGTGGGGACCCTCACCCCCAGCTGGAAGGAAAGTGGTCCTCGTCTGAGGGTAGCACGTTGGTTTAGGGGCCTTGCTGCTGGGGTGCATCCCCTGCCTGCAGAGCCTGGAGCCCCAGTGTGGGAAATGCCCCCAGCGTGGAGTGCTCCCAGCGTGGAGTGCTCCCAGCGTGGAGTGCTCATGGTGGTTCCTTGTGCCTTTTGATACAGTCCCATAAGAAGGTCGTGTGGTGGTTCACACCTGTAACCCCAGCACTTTGGGAGGCCGAGGAGGGAGGACTGCTTGAGCCCAGGTGTTTCAGACCAGCCTGTGCAACATGATGAAACCCTGTCTCTACTAAAAATACAAAAATTAAGCAGGCGTGGCCAGGCGTGGTGGCTCACACCTGTAATCCCAGCACTTTGGGAAGCCGAGGCAGGCAGATCACGAGGTCAAGAGTTTGAGACCAGCTTCAACAACATGGTGAAACCCCGTTTCTACTAAAAATACAAAAATTAGCCGGGCATGGTGGCACGTGCTTGTAATCTCAGCTACTTGGGAGGCTGAGGCAGGAGAATCACTTTAACCCGGGAGGCGGAGGTTGTGGTGAGCTGAGATCACGCCACTGCGCTCCAGCCTGGGCAACAGAGCGAGACTCTGCCTCAAAAAAAAAAAAAAAAAAATTAGGCAGGCATGGTGGCACAAGCCTGTGGTCCCAGCTATGCCAGAGGCTGAGGTGGAAGGATCACCTGACCCTGGGGGTAAGTCAAGGCTGCGGTGAGCCATGATTGTGCTCCAGCCTGGAAGACAGAGCAAGACCCTGTCTCAAGAAAATAATAATAATAATAGCAAGGACAGGAATGCAGCTGTGAACATTTTATTTTATTGCATTTCATGTATATGATTATTCCAGTCAAAAAATAAGTGAATTTTATAAAACCAAAATATCTTCAAAGCTACAATTTAGGCAACATCTTTATTTTCTTGAGTCATTCTTTAGTTCTAAAATAAAATTGGCTGGGTGCGGTGGCTCATGCCTGTAATCCCAGCACTGGGAGGCCGAGGTGGGCGGAGCACCTGAGGTCAGGAGTACGAGACCAGCCTGGGCAACATGCCGAAACCCCGTCCCTACTAAAAATACAAAAATTAGCTGGGCATGATGGCACATGCCTGTAATCCCAGCTTCTTGGGAGGCTGAGGCAGGAGAATTGCTTGAACCTGGGAGGCGGAGGTTGCAGTGAGCTGAAATCACACCACGATACTCCAACCTGGGTGGCAGAGCAAGATTCTGTCAAAAAAAAAAAAAAAAAACTAAGAGTAAATTTCAATTAAAAATATATTAGCCAATTTTAGTAAAATATCTCACATATGAAATAAAATTTGCATTCACCAAATCAAAATATGACACTTTGCAATTCATACTCTGTGTCACTCTTGAATTTTAAACCCAGATACAATCTCCACGTGGTCACAGAGAATAAAGGGCTGGCGGAAGTGGGGTTCCGTGTCTGTGCTTTTACATTCCTATGTGCGGTGGGCAGAGTGATGGCCCTGAAGATGCCCAGGTCTGGACCCCCAGGACCCGTGACCCTCGTGCCTTGTGTGGCAATGGGGACTTTGCAGACGTGACTCAGGCAGGGCTCTGCAGAAAGGGAGTTTCCTGGGTTCTCCAGGTGGGCCTGAGGTCATCACAAAGGTCCTTATAAGAGGGGGGCCTGGGACATCTGGGCACAGAAGATGCTACTCTGTGGGCTTTGAAGATGGAGGAAGGGCCCCTTGCCAGGGAATGTGGGTGCCTCCAGGAGCTGGAAAAGCCAGGAAACAGATTCTCCCCAAGCCTCCAGAAGGAATCAGCCCTGTGGACGCCTTGATTTTAGCCCAGGGAGACTCAATTTGGACTTTACACCTAACCTATAGAACTGTATGAATAAGTTTGTATTATTTTAAGCCACCTAAATGTGTGGCAATTCATTACAGCAGCCATAGAAAACTAAGGCACTGGGTTAAATTTTGTTTCGCTTTTTGTTTTGTTTTGTTTTGTTTATTGAGATGGAGTCTCGCTCTGTCACCCAGGCTGGAATACAATGATGCAATTTCAGCTCATTGCAACCTCCTCCTCCTGGGTTCAAGTGATTCTCCTGCCTCAGGATCCCAAGTAGCTGGGACTACAGGCGTGCACCACCATACCTGGCTAATTTTTGTGTTTTTAGTGGAGGCGGGGTTTTACCATGTTGGCCAGGCTGGTCTTGAACTCCTGACCTCAGATGATCCACCTGCCTCAGTCTCCCTAAGTGCTGGGATTACAGGCATGAGCCACCGTGCCCAGCCTGGGCTACAACTTTTTTTTTTTTTAAGAGAGGATCTTGCTCTGTTGCCCAGGCTGTGGTGCAGTGGCGAGACCCTCCATCTCCTGGGCTCAAGCAATTCTTCCACCTAGTCTTCCTGAGTAGCTGAGATTACAAGCACGTGCCACCATGCTGGCTAATTTTTAAATTTTTTTGTAGGGACCAGGGTCTCACTATGTTGCCCAGGCTGGTCTTTTTTTTTTGAGACGGAGTCTTGCTCTGTTGCCCAGGCTGGAATGGCGCAATCTCAGCTCACTGCAAGCTCCGCCTCCTGGGTTCACGCCATTCTCCTACCTCAGCCTCCCAAGTAGCTGGGACTACAGGCACCCGCCACCACGCCCGGCTAATTTTTTGTATTTTTAGTACAGACGGGGTTTCACCGTGTTAGCCAGGATAGTCTCGATCTCCTGACCTCGTGATCCGCCTGCCTTGGCCTCCCAAAGTGCTGGGATTACAGGCATGAGCCACCGTGCCAGGCCAACCCAGGCTGGTCTTAAACTATTGGACTCAAGCAATCCTCCTGCCTCAACCTCCCAAGGTGTTGGGATTACAGACGTGAGCCACTGTGCCTGGCCAATTGTTTACTTTGAACCTATTACTCAAACCTAGGAAAATATAAGACCACATGGTGAAAACCCAAAACAAACTGCGAGCCCAAATCATTCCAAACCTTTGTGAACTTACACTCAGAATAAGCATGTGTCACTGTGTCTGTGTGTGTGTATGTGTGTGTGTGTGTGTGCGTGCGCGCTGGGCCGGGCATGTGACTGGGAGTTCTCTGAATTAACTTCACGTCTTCCATGGTGTTTATTAAAGGCTAAGTAGTGCAAACCCACTAAGTAGCAGCGTACACACTGCCTCACTTTGCTAGAGCTGCCTTTACAAAGAGCCACACACTAGGGAGCTCCAACAACAGAAATGTATTGTCCCACAGCTCAGGAGGCCAGACCCCCAAAAGCAAGGCAGGGACAGGGCTGGTTCCTTCCCAAGGCTGTCAGGCAGAGTCCATCCCTGGCTCTCTCGTTTAGCTTACGATCGTTGGAGGGCAGCCTTGGGTGATCCCTTGGCTTTCAGAAGATTCGCCCGATCTCTGCCTTCGTCTTCACACGTGCATCTCTGTCTCTGTGTCCAAATTTCCACCTTGTAATGGGGTCACCGGTCATATTAGATTAGGGGCCACCCTAATGATTTCATCTTACCTTGATCATCTGCAAAGACCCTGTTTCCAAATAAGGTCCCATCCACACGCACTGACGGTTAGGACTTGAACACTCAACCCATGACACCCACGCACACACACAACCCATGTCACGTAACCACCGCCCAGCCATTTAACTCTGTGTGTGTATGTGCCTGTGCATGTACAACACACACAAACACACACAGACACAGAGAGAGAGAGAGTTAAAATTCACCAGGGAGAGCAGCAGTTGTTTAGAGCAAAGACACCACAGCGCCCACACACGCCTCATTTGAGGTCCTGCAACCAGCTGGCTTGGGGAGCCAGTGAGACCACCCACCTCTGTCTCTGCTCATGCAGCTTCTGGTGGGCTCTGTCACTTCCAACAAGAACAACACCCCAGGACTACAGGAGCAACACCCCAGGGCTACAAGAACAACACCCCAGGGCTACAGGAATAACACCCCAGAGCTAAAACAACACCCCAGGACTACAGGAACAACACCCCAGGGCTATAAGAACAACACCCCAGGGCTACAGGAATAACACCCCAGGGCTAAAACAACACCCCAGGGCTACAGGAACAACACCCCAGGGCTAAAAGAACAACACCCCAGGGCTATAACAACACCACAGGGCTACAAGAACACCCCAGGGCTACAAAAGCAGCACCCCAGGGCTACAGGAACAACACCCCAGTGCCCGTTGATGTTCACTCTAAGGTCGTGGCATTTTTTCCGAGACCTAAAGCATTTTTAATTTCATGTCGTTATTATTTTGAATGGGCTCTTTCCCCCATGTTATTCTGATGGCTATTGCTAATAGGCAGAAAAAAAAGTATTTAGCTGGGTGCAGTGGCTCATGCCTGTAATCGCAGCACTTTGGGAGGCTGAGGTGGGTGGATTACTTGAGGTTAGGAGTTCGAGACTAGCCTGGACAACGTGGTGAAACCCTGTCTCTAGTAAAAATACAAAAATTAGTCAGGTGTGGTGTGGTGGCAGGCACCTGTAATCCCAGCTACTTGGGAGGCTGAGGCAGAAGAAACACTTGAACCTGGGAGGCAGAGGTTGCAGTGAGCCAAGATTGTGCCACTGCACTCCAGCCTGGGCAACAGAGCAAGACTCCTTCCCCAGAAATAAAAATTATTTTGAAATACATCTTTCTTTTAAAAGTTTGTTTGAATTTACATAGAGTAAAAGCTTTTCTGGTGTGCAATTCTAAGAATTGGACAAATGTACAAAGTCATGCAACCACCGCCAAAATCAAGGTGCAGCTCCTCAAAGATAGCTCTCAGGTGCCCAGCCTCTGCAACCAGCCTTCCTTGAACCCCTTAGCCCGCCCTGTGCCCCTCCCAGTGCTGTTGGCTGCCCCATCCAGCCACCCTGCGGCATCACCCAGACCCAGGACTCCTCCAGCGGGAACCTTCAGAGGTTCCTTCAGCTGGCGTCTGATTGATCCCAGTAGGTATGTGTGTCATTTTAATTGCTGAGTGGTATTCCTCGGTATGAAGGCACCACGGTTTCCTTATGCACCAGTTGAAGGCTGAGTTCCGTCTTCAGTAAATATGAACAAAACTGCTATAAACTTGCAGGCATCGGTTTTTGTGTGAGCATCATTTTTCCGTTTTCTGGCATAGATATCCATGATATTGAGGCAGGAGAATAGGGAATGAAGGTAACCAGGGGTTCAGGGATAAGCAAAAGACCAGCAGGTGCAGCCAGTTCTAGGCAAGGTGAGGCAGCACACAGGCCGCGTTTAACCTGTGATAACAAGACAGACGCCTCTACTTCAGCCTCTGATTGACTGCGGGCCGAGCCTCCACTTCAGCCTCTGATTGGTCAAAGGCCAATCCTTCATAGGCGGGTAACCAATCGGAGGTCTCTAAAGGGCACCGAGGGGGTGGTGCCAAGTTTTCTGGGCTGTATAAAAGCCCTGGGCGCCTTGTAATCAGGAGACTCTTGAGCCACCTGCTGGAGCGTCTCTTGCTCCGTGAGTTATGCCTTTGTTCCTCCTCTGTCCTTTTTCTTGTGTTTCCTTGCTTTATTCTCTTGTTGCTTTGTGTATGCATTTTGTTCAGTTCTTTCTTCAACACGCTAAGACCCTGGACAACTCGCAGCCGAGACCTTCCATCCCCGGTAACACGTGTTGGCTAGCAGGCCAGGAGGTAAGCCCAAATCTGGGGATGTGTTTTTTTCTTCTTTCTTTGTCAAAGCTGTCATCTGTGGGCGCGGGTTGGGCAGTGAGAAGCCACCAGGGCACCCGCTGCTTGAAGTCTCTGGTGACACGATAACCCTGTCATGGAACAGGTCATTCAGGTCCTGCCTAGCACAAGACACGTCCACGCAACAGCCAGGACGATGTTCGTGCTGCAGAATGTCTTTGCGGAGGTGAGAGCCCCCTGTTCCGGTCAGTGTCTGTGTCCCTGTGCTGTGTGGGGAGGCGGTGGTGTGGAGTTAACGTTTTTAGGTTCCTCTTCTTAGAGCGGGACAGGGGCCCCTCCTTTTATGTGTGAGTCTTTTTGCGTGAGAACCCGGAATTCTTAATTGTTCCGAGGGACAGATCCCCGACTTTGCTGTTAATAGTGTTAAGGTCTGTGGTAAGGTCCCGTGTCTCACGAGGGTTACCGGCTGAAGAAGCTTATTTCACTTTGGTGGGATGCAAAAAGCTAAGCATTGTATCTCGGGACTAGGGGAATCACAGTAAATCAATCCATCGCCTACGGGGGACGCCTCCAAACCAGCACCAGGGCCCACCCTGAGGTTCGGGATGTCTGACACCATAAGGCTGGGACGTCGCCCGACACCCTGAGGTCAGGGACGTCTGACACTGTAAGGTCAGAAACATCTGCAATATACAGGCCCTCCCTAGGCCAGACCACTATGGGAAACACCTTCCAGAATCCTGCAATCTGTAAAGCTTCTAAGATGGGCCCTCAAAAAAGTCCTGAGGCCAGGCGTGATGGCTCACACCTGTAATCCCAACACTTTGGGAGGCCGAGGCAGGTGATCACTTGAGGTCAGGGGTTCAAGACCAGCCTGGCCAACATGGTGAAACCCCGTCTCTACTAAAAATACAAAAATTTAGCCAGGTGTGATGGCTCAAGCCTGTAATCCCGGCTACTCGGGAGGCTGAGGCAAGAGAATCACTTGAATTTGGGAGGTGGAAGTTGCAGTGAGCCGAGATCGTGCCACTGCACTCTAGCCTGGGCAACTCGGTCTAAAGAGACTGAGTTTTAGACCTGAGACTTGTTCTTAAAAAAAAAAAAAAAAAAAAAACTAAGACTGAGCTGGATATTGTTGATGACCCCCTCTTACAAGGGCCACTTGTCTCTTGGGGAACTCTGGCTGCCCCCATATAACCCCTTGCCAAATGCTCAATCCATTCAAGGCAGCCAGAGGAGGAAAAAATCCTCCTCAGCCCACCACATCCCCAGAGCGGATCACCCTATTCCGCAGCTCCCATGGCACCGTCGCCTCTTGGGAGGAGTGGGGTCCAATCCAGTGCAAGTCTCATTTCCCATAACTGATACCCAACAATGTCAGGGAAAGTGGGGAAGGTACTCTGAGGACCCTAGCAGGTTTGTGGACAGGTTCCAGACCTTGGCTCACAGCTAAGACCCTCCAGCCAGTAACAATAGGATTGCTAGCTCAGAAGATCACTGTAGGTCTGAGAAACTGTGAAACTGTTTTCCAGAGTGGTCGTGCATTGGACGTTTCCTCCCGCCACCGAAAATGATTCTGTTTGCTCTAAATACTCACTAGCATTTCATGTTGCCCAATTTCTTTATGTAACCATTCTTTATTGTCATTATTATTTTTAGAAACAGGGTACTCTGTGGCCCAGACTGGAGTGTGGTGGTTCAATCCCAGCTCACTACAGCCTCCAACAGCTGTTTGTTGCTAGTCTATAGACATTTTTTTTTTTTTTTTTTTACTTTTTATTTATTTTTTGAGATGGAGTCTCACTCTATTGCCCAGACTGGAGTGCAGTGGTGCGATCTCGGCTCACTGTAGCTTCTGCCTCCCGGGTTCAAGTGATTCTTGTGCCGCAGCCTCCCAAGTAGCTGGGACTGCAGGCACCACCACCATGCCTGGATAATTTTTGTATTTTTAGTAGAGATGGGGTTTTACCATATCAGTCAGGCTGGTCTCAAACTCCTGATCTCAGGTGATCTACCTGCCTCAGCCTCCCAAAGTGCTGGGGTTACAGGCATAAGCCACCGCGCCCAGCCATTTCTTGGAATACTTTGAGATGGACCATTGTTGGCCATTTGTGTGTTGTTTCCAGTGAAAGCCTATTCATGCTTTTATCCATCTTTCCATCAGGTTGTCATTTTTCTCTTTTGGATTTTAGGAAGTCTTCATTCTAGACGCTAATTCATTCAGTTACGTGCATGCCGGAATTATCTTCTCTGAGTGTGCGACCTCTCTTTTCACCTTCTTTGTGTTGACGTTTGATAAACAGACATGCTCATTGTGATTATAGTTGCAGATAGTACTTTCTCTTTGTGGTGTGTATCTTCAGCGTCACAGTGTGCTTTTTGTATCTTGTGCTCTTTGTATCTCATGTTTGTACCTTGATTTCTGTTTTTTGGTATGAAGTGATGGTTGAATGCCATTCCTGCTCCCCTCCCCACGGGGATAACCAGTTGCCCAAGCACCATTTATCGAATGTCCGTTTCCTCCTGCTGATTTATGGCACCCTTTTGCCATGCATCGAGTTTATATAGGCACACGTGCCTCTCTGAGCTCTCGGTCTGTCCTGTCCCTTTGACTAGAATGATACTAACTCTTTGACTAGAATGTTACTATAGATTTACAATATGCCCTGTGACCTGGGAGGCGAAGTCCCTCCTACCTTCTTCAAGAGCATTTTGACTGTTCTTGATTCTGCTCTAAATTCTAGAATCAGTTCGTCAAGCTTCATGAAAATCCTGTGTGTTCTTCCAGGAGTCATCACTGCTATACCATGTGGCTGAGGTTTGGGGTTAAGGAAATTGTCTTCACTTTGCTATGTATTTTTATTATGGATGGATAGATGTTAACGTTTTTTAAATGTTTTTCCAGGCCAGGTGTGGTGGCTCATGCCTGTAATTCCAGCACTTTGGGAAGCTGAGGCAGGAGGATCACTTTAGCTTAGGAGTTTGAGACCAGCCTGGGCAACACTGTCTGACCCTATCTCCAATGAAAGTTTAAAAAATACTAGCCAAGCATGGTGGTGCACACTTGTGGTTCCAGCTACTTGGGAGGCTGAGGAGGGAGGATCACTTGAGCCTGGGAAGTCGAGCCTGCAGTGAGCTGTGATTGCACCACTGCACTCCAGCCTGGGTGACACAGAGAGCCCTTGTCTCAAAAAATAAAAATAAAATTAAAAAAGTGTTTTTCCTATGCTAGCGAGATGACCAGAGATATTCCTTACTTATTCTGTTACTGTAGAGAATGTATTTCCTATCTTAAGGCACCATTTCAATCCAGGGATAAACTTGATTTGGTCATAATGTGTTACAGATACAGGCACACACACACAGAGATCGTGCTATCACATTATAAACAAATTATATAGATAAAGCACATTATGGGCCAGGCATGGTGGCTCATGCCTGTAATCCCAGCACTTTGGGAGGCCAAAGCGGGAGGATCGCTTGAGGCCAGGAGTTTGAAACCAGCCTGGGGGCAACATAGCAAGACCCCATCTCTACAAAAAATAAAAAAAATTAGCCAGGTGTGGTGGCACGTGCCTGTAGTTCCAGCTACTTGGGAGGCTGAGGTGGGAGGATCACTTGAGCCGAGGAGTTCAAGGCTGCAGTGAGCTATGATCGTGTCACTGCACTCCAGCCTGGGCAACAGAGTGAGACACTGTTTTTTAGAAAAGCATTACGACCAAATGTATACACAGGCGTGCACCGCATAGAGACATTTTGGTCAGTGACTAACTACACATCTGACAGGGGTCTCATGAGAGATTGTAGTGGATCTGAAGATTCCCTATCGCCTGGTGCTGTGGTGGCCATCGTCACGTCACAGTGCATTGCGTTACTTGTGTGTGTATGTGTGTGTACGCGTGCGTGATGCTGGGGTAAACAAGCCCTCTGCACCACCAGTCATGGAAAAGTCTAGCACATATAATTACGTCCAGTGCGCAGTACTTGCAAATGATGATAAACCACTATGTTACTAGTTCATGTATATACTATCCTATACTTTTTTTTTTTTTTTTGAGATGGAGTCTCGCTTTGTTGCCCAGGCTGGAGTGCAGTGGCACGATCTCGGCTCACTGCAAGCTCCGCCTCCCGGGTTCATGCCATTCTCCTGCCTCAGCCTCCCGAGGAGCTGGGGCTACAGGTGCCCGCCACCGCGCCCGGCTAATTTTTTGTATTTTTAGTAGAGACGGGGTTTCACTGTGTTAGCCAGGATGGTCTCGATCTCCTGACCTCGTGATCCGCCTGCCTGGGCCTCCCAAAGTGCTGGGATTAAAGGCGTGAGCCACCGCACCCGGCCAACTTTTTTATCATGATCTTAGAGTATACTACTACTGATTAAAAACAAAAACAAAGTAACTATAAAGCAGCCTCAGGCAGGTCCTTCAGGAGGGATTGCAGAAGGCTTCCATTGGGACAGGATGTGGAGGGGAAGTCAGTGATATTGGCGATCCTGACCACATGTAGGCCTGGGCTAATATGTGTGTTTCTGCTTGTAACAAAAAATTTTTTTAAGTAGAAAAAAGGGCCGGGTACAGTGGGTCATGCCTGTAATCCCAGCACTTTGGGAGGCCGAGGCAGGAGGATCACCTGAGGTCAGGAGTTCAAGACCAGCCTGGACAACGTGGTGAAACTCCGTCTCTACTAAAAATATAAAAATTAGCCAGGCATGGTGGCACATGCCTGTAATCCTAGCTTCCCAGGAGGCTGAGGCAGGAGAATTGCTTGAACCTGGGAGGCGGAGCTTGCGGTGAGCTGAGATCGTGCCACTGTACTCCAGCCTGGGCGACACAGTGAGACTCCATCAAAAAAAAAAAAAAAAAAAAAGTTTCAAAAATACTAGGTTGGTGCAAAAGTAATTGCAGTTTTTGCCATTAAAAGTAATGGGATTAAAAAGTAATGGTATTACTTTTGCACCAACCTTAATAGAAAAAAACTTACAGAATAAAGAAAGAAAATATTTTTGTACAGCTGTACAATGTGTTTGTGTTTTAAGCTAAGTATTACAAAAGAGTAAAAGTTTTTATAAAGTTTACAAAGTAACAGTAAGCTGAAGTTAATTTATTATTGAAGAAAAAATATTTTTAATAAACAGAGTATAGCTTAAGTATACAGTGTTTATAAAGTCTTCAGTGGGCCAGGAAGGGTGGCTGACACCTATAATCCCAGCATTTTGGGAGGCCAAGGCAGGTGGATCACCAGAAGTCAGGAGTTCGAGACCAGCTTGGCCAACACGGCAAAACCCCGTCTCTACTAAAAATACAAAAATTAGAGGGGTTTGATGGTGCATGCCTGCAGTCCCAGCTACTCAGGAGGCTGAGGCAGGAGAATCGCTTGAACCTGGGAAGTGGAAGTTGCAATGAGCTGAGATGGTGCCACTGCACTCCAGCCTAGGCGACAGAGCGAGACCCTGTCTCAAAAAAATAGTCTCCAGTGGTGCACAGTAACGTCCCAGGCCTTCACACTCACTCACCCTCTCTCACTGACTCACCCAGAGCAACTTCCGCTCCCGCAAGCTCCATTCATGCTAAGTGCCATATCAGGTACACCACTTTAAAGTCATTGATCCTGTATTTTCATGGCACCTTCTCTGTGTTTAGATGTGTTTAGACACACAGACATACACTATAGTGCTGCAGTTGCCTGCAGCGTTCAGTGCTGTCACCTGCTGTGCACGTTTGGAGCCCTGGAGCCCAGGAGCCACAGGCCACACCATACAGCCTGGGTGTGGGGTAGGCTCTGCCATCTTAGAGTACACTACTGGATCTGTGGAAGTTCACTTACCCATGACAAAATCATCCAACAACATGCGTGCAGACAAACAGATATTGTGCTATAACATTATAGCAATATGCGTATAATATTCTCCACATGTCTCAGAATGTATCCGCAGGGTTGAGCGTTGCTTAACTGTACATATAACACTATTGAGGTAGGAGGTGGGAGTCAGCTCCAGACCAGATTGAAGACTGGCTAAAACACAGAAGAGGCACTGAAAGCTCCTCTCCATAGGACAGGCCAACCAGCACCGTGACAGTTTAGCATTGCCATGGCAACACCCGAAAGTTACCGGTCCTTTTCATGGCAGTGACCTGGAAGTTACTGCTTTTCTAGAAATTTCTAAATAAACTGCCCTTTAACTTACATATAATTGAAAGTGGAGTTTGGGCATAGTGGCTCACAGCAGTAATCCCAGCACTTTGGGAGGCTGAGGCAGGCAGATCACTTGAGGTCAGGAGTTTGGCACCAGCCTGGTCAACATGGTGAAACCCTGTCTCCACTAAAAATACAAAAATTAGCCGGGCGTGGTGGTGGGCACCTGTAATCCCGGCTACTCGGGAGGGTGAGGCAGAAGAATCGCTTGAACCCGGGAGGTGGAGGTTACAGTGAGCCTAGATAGCACCACTGCACTCCAGCCTGGGTGACAGAGCGAGACTCTGTCTCAAAAAAAAAAAAAAAAGAGTGGGTATAGGTATGATTGCAGAACTCCTCCCAAGATGTTACTCTGGAGACACTGCCTGTGGCCCTGCCCTGCAGGAGCAGCCACGGGGCTGTAACCCCGCCACCTTAGTAAAGCTGCCTTATTATACCCCACTTTCAGCTTTCCCTTGAAGTCTGTCCTAGGCAAAGCTAAGAACCCTAGCCAGCTACGCCCTACTCGGGGGCTCGCCTGTCCTGCATGACTGCTAGATGGTTTGATTTTTGTTGTTGTTGTCTCAGAGATTTTGTGTATATGCTTATTAAAGAGAGTGTCATTAACTTCCCTTCTCTTACCACCCTTGTCTATCGGGCGCAAGGATTTTCTAATCATCAGAGAATCTGCTCGGTAGCATTCCCTTTGGCTGTCTTTCCTGGAAGACTTTGAATAAGATGAAAATCATCTGTGCCTGGAATGCTTTGCTAGAACTTGCTCACAAAATAAGCTGAGCCTCATTTTTGTATTGTGAGAAGATTTCTAAAATACTGATTAAATCTTTGTTGTTGTTTATAGTACAATTCAGGATGTCTCTTCTGAGTCTGTTTTGGGAATTTGTATTTTCCTGGGAATGTGTCCATTCCATCTAATTATCAAATTTATTTGCAAAAGATGTTCATAATATTTCTTTTTTTTTTTTTTTGAGATGCAGTTTCACTGTGTCAGCCAGACTGGAGTGCAGTGGTGCAATCTCGGCTCACTGCAACTTTCACCTCCCAGATTCAAGTGATTCTCCTGTCTCAGCCTCTCAAGTAGCTGGGATTACAGGCAAGTGCCACCAAGCCCAGCTAATTTTTTTTTTTTTTTGAGACAGAGTCTTGCTCTGTTGCCCAGGCTGGAGTACAGTGGTGGGATCTTGGCTCACTGCAAGCTCCACCTCCCGGGTTCATGCCATTCTCCTGCCTCAGCCTTCCGAGTAGCTGGGACTATAGGTGCCTGCCACCATGCCCAGCTAATTTTTTATATTTTTAGTAGAGACAGGATTTCACCATATGGGTCAGGCTGGTCTCGAACTCCTGACCTCTGGTGATCCACCCCCCCACCCCCACCCCCAGCCTCCCAAAGTGCTGAGATTACAGGCGTGAGCCACTGCGCCCGGTCCATAATATTCCCTTATTAACTTTTCAGCCTCTACTCTCCTGTGTAGTAATGTTCATTTTCTCTATCCCAATAGTTCTTGTGTTTTCTATTTTTTTAAAAAATTGATTAGTCTTGCTAGAGGTTTAGTTTAGCTATATTAGTTCTTTCAAAAAATCAACTCTATAATTCATCCCCATTGTATTTTTATTTTCTATTTTATTAATTTCTGATTGCCTTTATTATCTTCCTTTCATTTTCTTTGGAATTATTTTCCTGTTCTAACTTTTTAAGTTGGGTACTTATTAATTTTTAGGGGATTTTCTTCTAATATATGCATTTATGATTACAAAGTACTCATCACCATATGGTATTATAATTCATTATCATTTTTGGTATTTTCACTATTTAGTCTTAAGTATTTAATTTCCATTATAAGACTTTTTTACCCATGGGTAATTAGAAATATGTTTTTAAATTTCTAGATTTATTAAGATTTTTAGGTTTTAGGTTTCTTTCATTGTTATTGACTTCTAAACTACTTGGCGTTGTGATTAGAGAATGTTGTTACTATGATACCAATCCTTCTAGGTCTATTTAGATTTGATTGATGGCCGAATATGTAGTCAGTTCTATAATGTTTCTTGGGCCCTGGAGAAGAAAGCATATTCTCTGGTTATTGTATACAGAATCCTATAAATATCTTGCGGATCAAGTTTGTTACTTTGTTGCTCGGATCTTCTAAATCCTTACTGATTTTTATTTGCTTGTTCTATCAATTACTGAAGGAGGCGTGTTAAAATCTCTCTGTGTGCTGCTGGATTGATCAGTTTCTTCTTGTAGCCATTTCTTGTGTAATTTGCTTTCTTTATAAAATTTAAAGTTATCCTAATAGGTACATACAAGTTCAGAATTCTTCTGTAGTTTTCCTGAGTCGGCATCATATTGTGACCTCTTTATCCCTGGCAATGCTTTTTGCATTTTGATTAGAATATTTTTTTCCTGGCCGGGCACAGTGGCTTACACCTGTAATCCCAGCACTTTGGGAGGCCGAGGTGGGTGGATCACCTGATGAGCTTGGGAGTTCGAGACCAGCCTGACCAACATGGAGAAACCCCGTCTCTACTAAAAATACAAAATTAGCCGGGCTTGGTGGTACATGCTGGTAATCCTAGCGACTCGGGAGGCTGAGGCAGAAGAATCGCTTGAACCCGGGAGTGGAGGTTGCAGTGAGCCGAGATTGCGCCACTGCACTCCAGACTGGGCAACAAGAGCAAAACTCCGTCTCCAAAAAAAAAAAAAAAAAAAGAATTGTTTTCATTCTTTTTACTTTCAACCAATCCCTGTACTAACATTTTAGGAGTGTCTTTTTTGTTTTTTATTTTTATTATTTATTATTTTATTTTTATTTTTTTGAGACAGAGTCTTGCTCTGTCACCCAGGCTAGAGGGCAGTGGTGCGATCACTGCTCACCTCAACCTCCGCCTCCCGGGTTCAAGCAATTCTCCTGCCTCAGCCTCTCGAGTAGCTGGGACTACAGGCACCTGCCACTACACCCAACTAATATTTTGTATTTTTAGTAGAGATGGGGTTTCACCATGTTGGCCAGGCTGTTCTCAAACTCCTGACCTCAAGCGATCCACATGCCTCGGCTGGGATTACAGGCATGAGCCACCACGCCCGGCCATGGGCATAAAATTTTAGAGCTTTTCTTTAACAGTTATTTTCTGTCTAAACTTGGAAGATAGTTGTTCCTGTTCCTTTTTTGCTTCTTTTCTGTCTGATAGGAAGTCGGAGGTGGTCTGTTTGTTGTAGTGTATGGGTGACCTGTATTTTCTCTGGTGCAGCTTTTAAGACCTGTGTGTCATGTTCTGCAGTTCCACTATGAGGCACCTCTGAATGGATTTCTACTCATCCTGCTTGGATTCATCTGGGTTTCCGTATCTGAAAGACTATGTCTTTCATTCATTCTAGGAAATCCTTTGCCATTATCCCTCCCGACAGTGCCTCTCTCCTGTTCTGTGCAGAATTTCTTTCTGTAGCACCAATTAGCCCTGTGCCGGACCTTCTCCCCAGACCTTCTGTGTCTCAGAGCCTGTCTTTTCACCTCTGATTTTCTTGGTGCTACATTCCCTGTAATATCAACTTCCAGTCTACTAATTCTCCCTTCAGCTGTGTCAGTCTGCGTTCAGCCCTTGTGCTGCAGTCTGTGGATTTTCTGCAGGTCTACCTTCTAGTCTGCCAATTTTTTCTTTTTCTTTTTCTTTTTCTTTTTTTTTTTTTTTTTGAGACAGTCTCACTCTGTTGCCCAGGCTGGAGTGCAGTGGCTCAATCTCAGCTCACTGCAACCTCCATCTCCTGGGTTCAAGTGATTCTCCTGCCTCAACCTTCCAAGTAGCTGGGATTACAGGTATGTGCCACCACATCTGGCTAATTTTTATATTTTTAGTAGTGACAAGGTTTTGCCATGTTGGCCAGGCTGATCTCGAACTCCTGATCTCAGGTGATCTACCTGCCTCGACTTCCCAAAGTGCTGGGATTACAGGTGTAAGCCACTGCACCCGGCCCCAATTTTCTAATTCTCTGTTTAGCTGTATTTATCTGCTGTCTAATCTTCCCAGTGATTTAAGATTTATTCATGACTATATTTGTTTTACTTTGTTTCCTAGTTTTTAAATTCTCTTACTATGTTTTCATTTACCTATTTCAGGTCTTTAAAAATATTAAAAGCTGTGTTTTATATGCTGTTTTCATTAAGACCAGTATCCCAGGTCTTTCTGGGCCAAGTTCTATTTGTTATTTGGGCTGATCTTTTACATGGTGTCTTGCTTTCTGGTAGTTTTTTTATTAAAATCCTATTATTGTACGTATTATATGTAAATATATATTCGAACTTGAACTTAGACGTTCTCCGAGGCCTGGGTTGAGGCGTTTTCCTCCACAGGAAAATGTGTTTGCTTTGGGCAGGTTCCTGAGGCACTACAAATCCACATTAAATTACAATTCTCAGCTGGGCACGGTGGCTTACGCCCGTAATCCCAACATTTTGGGAGGGTGAGGTGGGTGGATCACCTGAGGTCAGGAGTTCAAGACCAGCCTGGCCAACATGGCGAAACCCCGTCTCTACTAAAAATATAAAAATTAGCTGGGTGTGGTGGTGGGCACCTGTAATCCCAGCTACTCAGGAGGCTGAGGCAGGAGAATTGCTTGAACCTGGGAGGCGGAGGTCGCAGTGAGCCAAGATCACACCACTGTACTCCAGCCGGGGTGATAAAGCGAGACTCCATCTCAAAATAAATAAATAAATACATAAATAAAATTAATTACAATTCTCACCTTGTCATTTTGGGGTCATGCAAAGAGCAGAAGATTGAGGGGCCAAGCCCATGGCAGGGCTGGTCAGTGCTGCACATTCTCTCGGGATTTAAGAAATAAACTTTCCTGGTACTAAGGTTAAGACAGTTTCCCTGCCGACTAAGGCTCAGGATGTTTCCTAGTTTGCCTTTTCCCGAAGGGGGAAGCCATTCCAGAATGCTGGCTTCAGGCTGGGTGGTCTCTGACCCCTTCCCAGCGTGGTCCCCAGGTGTGGTGCCCTACCCCTCTTAGGACAGAGTCGCCGTGTCAGAGCCACATTCGCCCCCCGAGTATCTGCCAGCTTCAGCCCCTCTCCTGCCTCTTGGATTCTTGCTGTCATTTTGTCTATGGACTCCCAGAATTTCTTTTAATTGCTTGCAGGTTCATTCTGGCAACGTAATTTAGGTGTTTTGCAGGGAGTAATCGCAGGGTCTCTAGTCCAGAGCTCTCAACCTTAGCTTACATCCGAGTCCACTGGAGAGCTTGTTAGCAGAGGTTCCCAGCACCCCCTCCAGAGTTTTGGACACAGACAGGCTGGGGCAGGCCTGAGAATCTGCGTGTCTCAGGAGCTCTCGGGTGATGCTGGCACTGCCAGTGCATGGGCCACACGTGGGGGGCATCTGCCCCTTTTTCCTCTACAGCACCCGGCGGGCACAGGAGCTATCATCAGGCACGGAGGAGCGCCACATCGGGGGTGTTCAATTAATCTGGTGCATCTGCCTCAGAAGCCACCTTCACAGTGACTCAGATTTTAGTATGTGTGAGCATCACCTGGACGGCTTCTTAAAACACACAGTGGCCGGGCACGGTGGCTCACATCTATAATCCCGGCACATTGGGAGGCCAAGGTGGGCGGATCATTTGAGGTCAGGAGTTCGAGACCAGCCTGGCCAAAATAGTGAAACCCTGTCTCTACTGAAAATAGAAACATTCACTGGGTGAGGTGGCGTATGCCTGTAATCCCAGCTACTTGGGAGGCTGAGGCAGGAGAATTGCTTGAACCCAGGAGACGGAGTTTGCAGCAAGTGGAGTTTGTATCACTGTACTCCACCCTAGGTGACTGTGTCTCAAAAAATTTAATAAAATAAAAACACATAGCGTACTTGCCATCAGTGTTAATATTAGTTACAAAGAATCAACTTAGAGTTTCTACGTGTCACTAATAAACTATTCACATAAATTCTGTTTTTGTGTATTGCTTCCTCCTGCTTTCTTGACGTGTGTCTTGATGTCTTTAACACACTAGCTTCATTTCTGCTTGTTAAATAATGAGAACATTTAATCCTATGTATTTTTTTTTCATAGTCTTAGCTGGATCTAAGTTTAAATGGCAATTATTCTCTCCATCGTTATAGAGTTTAAGTGCAGTTTTTGTTTCCTCTTTGACCCAAGACTCATCTAGGAGAATCCTTTACACGTCCAATTGAATCATAAAATGCTTATTAATTTCAAGTTATAATGCATTGCGGTTTGAGAAAATGCTCCATTAAAAATTTTTTTTTTTTTTTTTGCATCTCAATGTATTGTTAGTCTTTCTGTCACATAGATGCTCGAAAGGTATATTCTCTGCTTGAATAAAAAATAATTTGAACATATATTTATCTCTTAAGTATATCTCTTTTACAACATTTAGATTTTCTCCGATTTTTCCCTCCTTGAGCAGGCCTTATGATTCTCCAGAATCCTGCCTGGAGAGGTCACAGACCGTGACACAGGGAGGGGGACCCCGGCTGAGCTGCTGGACTCATAGAGCTGAGGAAATGTGCTGAGTCCAGGGAGATAAGGATGGATGGAGAGAACAAAGCAGAATCCTGGGGAGGAGGGAGCTGCAGAGAGAGCTGGAGCTTTGTAGAGGCTCCTCCTCAGCCACTCCTGAAAGCAATTCATGGACGTTAATGCACCTACCAGCAGAGTTTCAAAATACACTAAGCTGGCCGGGCGTGGTGGCTCACGCCTGTCATCCCGGCACTTTGGGAGGCCAAGGCGGGTGGATCACCTGAGGTCAGGAGTTTGAAACCAGCCAGGCCAACATGGCGAAACCCTGTGTCTACTAAAAATACAAAAAATTAGCCGAGCATCGTGGTGCTTGTCTATAGTCCCAGCTACTCATGAGGCTGAGGCATGAGATACCCTTGAACCCAGGAGGTGGAGGTTGCAGTGAGCCAAGATTGAGTCACTGCACGCCAGCCTGGGTGACAGTGAGACTCTGTCTCAAAAAACAAAAACAAAACAAAACCCTAAAAAACAAAATACACGAAGCAAAACCCAACAGAACAGTAAAGAGATGTAGAGAAATCCATGACAGTGATTTCAACATTGCCCTCTCAATAACCAATCAAACAGGCACACACAAAACCACCAAGAACTCACAAGATCGGGATGTCACCATTGGCTACCTCAGTGGACTTGATATTTACAGAATGTTCAACCCAGCAACAGGAGAATATGAGTTCTTTTAAGTTGCACGTGGAAGATTCACCAAGGTAGACCCTATTTAGGGCCATAAACAAGTCTCAATAAACTTGAAAAGATTCAAATCATACAAAGTGTGTTCTCTCACCTCAATTGATTTAAGTTAAAACCAGTAACAGAGGCTGGACATGGTGGCTCACGCCTGTAATCCCAGCACTTTGGGAGGCCAAGGCGGGTGGATCACCTGAGGTCAGGAGTTCGAGACCAGCCTGATCAACATGGTGAAACCCTGTCTCTACTGAAAGTATAAAAATTAGCTGGGCGTGGTGGTGGGGCACCTGTAATCCCAGCTACTCAGGAGGCTGAGGCACAAGAATCACTTGAACCCGGGAGGCAGAGGTTGCAGTGAGCCAAGATTGTGCCACTGCCCTCCAGCCTGGGTGACAAGAGCAAAACTCCATCTCAAAAAACAAAAAAGCAGTAACGAAGATTTCTAGAGAACACCCAAATATCTGGGGACTAAAATAAACACTTCTAAGTAATCCACAGGTCAAAGAAGAAATCAAAAAGGGAAATTAATAAGGAGTTTGAAGTGAATGATGATAGAAGCACAACATAGCAGAATTTTTGAAATGCTGCCAAAGTGGTACACAGGAGGGAATTGAGAACACTGAATACTGGCCAGGTGCAGTGGCTCACACCTATAATCACAGCACTTTGGGAGGCCGAGGTGGGGTGATCACTTGAGGCCAGGAGTTTGAGACTGGCCTGGGCAACATAGTGAGGCTCTGTTTCTACAAAAAACAACCAAAAAAAAAAAACTCCCAAAAAATGAGCTGGGCATGGTAGTGCACACCTGTAGTCCAAGCTACTCACAAGGCTGAGATGGGAGGATCACCTTAGCCTGGAGAGGTCGAGGCTGCAGTGAGCCATGATTGTGCACCTGCACTCCAGCCTGGGTGACAGAGTGAGACCCTGTCTCAAAAAAAAAAAAAAAAAAAAAACTAATGAGATGGAATAAGCAAATTAATATAAATGATGAATATAGAAAAGGAAAGAAGTAAAAATGGAACGTAGAACATATCAGACAAGGCCAGGCAAGGTGGCTCACGCCTGTAATCCCAGCACTTTGGGAGGCCAAGGTGGGCGGATCACTTGAGGTCAGGAGTTTGAGACCAGCCTGGCCAACATGGTGAAACCCCGTCTCTACTAAAAATACAAAAATTAGCCGGACATGGTGGCATGTGCCTGTAATCCCAGCGACTCGGGAGGCTGAGGCAGGAGAATCGCTTGAACCCGGGAGGCAGAGGTTGCAGTGAGCCGAGATCACGCCATTGTACTCCAGCCTAGGTGACAGAGTGAGACTCTGTCTCAAAAAAAAAAGTATCAGACAAATATAAAATATATAAATACATAATGTGATGTATTTAAACTTATCTATAGTAATTATATTAAATATAAACTGACTAAACACTTCAAATAAAAGATAAAAATTGGATGAAAAAGACTGAAGTAAATAAAATATAAAAAAATAAAAGATATACCTTGCAAAATAAAGCTGGATTAGCTCCATTACTATCCATGGACTTTAAGGCAAGATGTTTCCATGCGAGAAAGATGGGGCAGTTTATAGAGATAAAAGACAAATTCAACAAAGATATGAGTCTACATTTAAACATACCTACTAGCATAGGCTTAAAAATTTAGACTTTTGAGTGCATATATTAATTGTAGAAAGAGCTGAACTCAAAACGTTAGAAAAGGAATAGCAAATTTCATTGATTTTTGAAATCATCATTTTTTTTTTAAGACGGAGTTTCATTCATGTTGCCCAGGCTGGAGTGCAATGGCACGATCTTAGCTCACTGCAACCTCTGTCTCCCAGGTTCAAGCAATCCTCCTACCTCAGCCTCCCAAGCAGCTGGAATTACAGGTGCATGCCACCACCCTGCCCAGCTAATTTTGTATTTTTAGTAGAGACGGGGTTTCTCCATGTTGGTCAGGCTGGTCTCGAACTCCTGACCTCAGGTGATCCATCCGCCTCAGCCTCCCAAAGTGCTAGGATTACAGGCATGAGCCACCGTGCCTGGCTGAAATAATCATTTTTTTCCTATCTAAAAATGATTGCAAAAATCAATGAAATAAAAAGAACATATACAAGAGAAATTTAATAAAACCAAAAGATGCTTCTTTTAAAAATATTAATAAAATTAACAAATCTCTGGAAAAACTGATCAAGGAGAATAGAAAAAACAAAAAACAATGTGCCAACATCAGAAACGAAAAACAAAAGACATCAGATCTTACAATCAGTAAAAGGATAATTAGAAATTATTATGGGCCAGGCATGGTGGTGGCTCCCACCTGTAATCCAGCCCTTTGGGAGGCCAAGGCAGGAGGATCACTTGAACCCAGGAGTCTGAGACCAGCCTGGGCAACATAGTGAGACCTTGTCTTTACAAAATTAAAAATTACCCAAGTCTGATGTCATGTGCCTGTAGTCCCAACTACTTGGGAGGCTGAGGCAGAGGCTTGCCTGAGCCCAGGAGGTCAAGGCTGCAGTGAGCTATGATCCTGCCATGTCACTGTACCCCAGGCTGGGAGACAGAGTGAGACCCTATCTCAAAAAAAAAAAAAAATTATGAACAACCTTATGCCATTGCAGTAGACAATTTAGAGAAAACAAAAATTTACTTGAAAAACACACCTTACTGAAACTGACACAAAAAGAAATAGAAAATCTGAATAGACATATATTTGTTAGGGAAACTGAATATAAATTTAAAACTGGCCTGGTGCAGTGGCTTACGCCTATAATCCCAGCACTTTGGGAGGCCAAGGCAGGCAGATCACGAGGTCAGGAGATCGAGACCATCCTGGCTAACACAGTAAAACCCCGTCTCTACTAAAAATACAAAAAATTAGCCGGGTGTGGTGGTGGGTGCCTGTAGTCCCACGTACTTGGGAAGCTGAGGCAGGAGAATGGTGTGAACCCAGGAGGCAAAGCTTGCAGTGAGCCAAGATCACACCACTGCACTCCAGCCTAGGTGACAGAACGAGACTCTGTCTCAAAAAAAAAAAAAAAAAAAAAAAAAAATTAAATCTCCCCCATAAGAGAACACCAATCTCAGATGGCCTCACTAATTTTTCCACTTAAGAAACAAATAATACCAATGTCATGTGAATTCTTCTAGGGAATAGAAAATGAGGAAATACTTCCTAACTCATGTTATAAGGCTAACATGCATTTGATAGTAAAACATGGCAAGGGCATTATAAGAAAAAAATTACAAGCAAATTTCTCAAAACTATAAATGCAAACATTATTTTAAAATTAACAGATCGGTAGCATAAGGGATCCTTATGGTATAAATATAAATACCCTCTACTTCTAGGGGGTGAGCAGGAAACCATGGGCTGAGATTATTACAGGATTTTTTTTTATTATTGTTTTTAATAGACACAGGGTCTTGCTACATTGCCCAGGCTGGAGTGCAGTGACATGATCATGATTCACTGCAGCCTCAAACTCCTGGGTGCAAGCGATCCTCCCAAGAGGATTCTTGTAGTTGGTGGAGGAGCAGGATCACTGGGAAAGCCTCGCCCCCGAATTCTAGGATCTGCCCCCTTTTCTAGGTTAGCAAGGACCAAGTAGCCATCAACAGTCTATCACTGAGAGAGAGACAATTACATAGAGACCAGTTCTTTTTTTTTTTTTTTTTTTTTTTTTTTGAGTTGGAGTCTCCCTCTGTCCCCCAGGCTGGAGTACAGTGGCGCGATCTCGGCTCACTGCAAGCTCCACCTCCCGGGTTCACGCCATTCTCCTGCCTCAGCCTCCTGAGTAGCTGGGACTACAGGAGCCCATCACCATGCCCGGCTAATTTTTTGTATTTTTAGTAGAGATGGGGTTTCACTGTGTTAGCCAGGATGGTCTCGATCTCCTGACCTCATGATCCACCCATCTCGGCCTCCCAAAGTGCTGGGATTACAGACGTGAGCCACCATACCCGGGCACATAGAGGCCAGTTCTAAGGAACAGTTACACAGGGAAGTCTGAAAGCTGACTGTAGGGCAGGAACATGGAGAAAACCTCCAAAACACAATCCCCACACTAGATCAAAAGGTAACGTTAGAGGAATTTCAAGCCAGTGTTAATCACAACAGTAACAAAACCCATGTCCAGCTGAACTTCTGACTAGAATAACTCAATTCTCTATAGTAATGATCTGGCAGCAAAAGAGGTATGCACATTTTCAGTCATTACTACCATCTACCCTTGTCTCTACTAAATATTCAGCATTCAACCAAAAATTACAAGATACACAGAGAAAGCAAGGAAATAAAACGATCTACTATCAAGAGACAAAACAATCATTGAAACTAGGTTTACAGATGATGCAGATGTTGAAACTACCAGACAGGAAAATTGAAACTATTAAAAGCATAATCATGATTCGTATGCTATTAGCTACGAGAGAGAAGGTAGAAAGTATGTGAACAAATGAAGAATTTCAGCAGAACAATGGAAAGTATAAGTCAAATGGAAATGCTAAAAGCAAAACAAAAACAACCAATAACACAGATGAGGAATATCTTCAAAGGGTTCCTTAGCAGATTAGACACTGGCAAGGAAAGAATTATTGAACTTGAAGATAGATCAATAACAGATGCCCAAGTGAAAGCATACAGATAAAAAAGTGAAAATAAAAACAAAAACAGAACAGAGTATCTAAGAGTTGTGAGACTCTAAAGCAACATACTATATGCAGTTGGAAACCTAAAAAAAAAAAAGAACAGGGCAGAAGAAACATTTGAAGAAAATAAAGGCTAAAAATTTTTCAAAAAATAAGAGATATCAAACAATAAATTCAAAAGGTTTGAGAACCCCCCAAAAGATAAATAAAAAACGGACGCCTGAATACATCATACGAAAATTGCTGAAAACAAAAGGTAAAGAAGAAATCTTGACGTCAACTAAAGAGTAGAAAGTACATTACATAGAGAGGATCAAAGGTAAACATTGCAACAGATTTGTTGTTCGAAACTATATCAACAAGATAATGGAATGACATCTTTACATAAGCTGGAGAAAAAAACTCAAACCAGAATTCTATACTCAGAAAAAATATATTTTAGAAATCAAGACAAAATGACTTTTGCAGACAAACAAAAGCTGAGGAAACTCATTAGTAGCAGATCTGCATTACAAGAAAAGTTAAAGTTCTTTGGAGAAAAGGAATATGGTATCAGACATAAGTTTGGATCTACACAAATCTTTGGAAATGATTAAAATAAATATAGTTAAGACTTCTTATATTTAATCACTGTAATAGGAAATTGACTTTCTAAAGCAAATATAGCCGCAATGTATTATAGGTTTATAGCATATGTCAAAGTAACATTAAAGCAAAAGCACAAAAGATGAGAAAGAAGAACTGGAAGTATACTTTTTAGCAAGCATTAAAAATTTTTGAAAAAAAGTTACAGACAAAAGTGGAGACAAAATGGAAAAGGAAACACAAAATTTATACAAAATTAGGCAAAAAAAGTAGAAAACAGGAAAATGGAACAAAACAAGAACAAAGTGGTAAACTTTAATGAACCATGTCAATAATTGTATTGCATGTAAATGGTCTAAACATGCCAGTTAAAAGACAGAGATTGTCAGACTGCATGAAATACTAAGAACCAATTATTTGTTGTTTACAAGTGATCAAATTAAATATAAATACATAAACATTAAAATCAAAAGGATGAAAAATATATACTATGGGTTCTATAATACTAAGCAATGTATTCTCAGCTCCTAATTCACCTTCAATGCCTGATCTTTGAAATTGGTTCTATTTTTCCTTTACAGTTGGCAAAACATTCATCAGTAGAGGGCACTGGAGAGACATGGCAGGAAGAGGGGTCTTGATTCTTGTGGCCTATTCACCACTATCCTGAAGAGCACTCTTTTCCCCCCGACTGCTTCTGGTTTTCTGTGGTGCTAGATGCCACAGGATTCAACTTTCTCCAGAGTATGGCTCCATGTTCCAGATCTCAACCTGTTCCCACCTGATATAGGTAGGAATCTGAGACAGCCGGGTCACAGCTTCTTGCCAAGTCCTCATCTCCAGGAGCATGCACAATGGGGATCCTATGGGGGTGGTCATCTATTGAGCTGGCCATTCAAATTTCATCCACACAGACATCCAGAGCTGCTTCAGCTCTCCACATCCTCTTCTCAGCCCCAAACACATGAATGTTGGGGTTCTGGCAGGGCTGGCTCACTGGGTGGCCAGTCCCTCAACCTGCATCCCCCACATTGGCCCAGAGTGATGCTGGTCTGAGCCATACACAGAAGTGTGCTAGCTTACACACAGGAGGAAGCCTCTCTGCATGAGGAAGCCTCTCTGCATGAGGAAGCCTCTCTAGCTCCCAGTTCCAGCAGAGCCTGCATAGAAACTTGTCCCACCACCCTTACACCTGACTCCTTTGGCCTGCCTCCATCATCCACAGCTCACCTGTATTTTCTTCAGCCCTCCCAATGCAGACACCATGAGTTCTAGGCCTCTTTCCGACAGTGTCACTGAATACTTCTTTATGCCTGACATCCTCTGCACACCTGCTTGCTAGTTTTAGCTCACATGCACCCCAGAGGGCTGTTCCTGCTTTCCCAGTGACCATGGACCAGCTTTTGCTCAGGCAACCCAGAAAACATTTCCACCTTCCAGTAGCTGCAACCACACCCTTTTCAATGAGGCCTGAATCTCCCCACTGCCCCCAGTCTGTCTTTGCTCTCCTCAATGAAGAGTGTCCTTAGAGTTCTCTTTCCATTTTTATACTCCTCTATCCTAGCTTGATAATTTCTAAATATTAAACCTCTCCTGTTTAAATTGCTGTGTGATTTCTGTCTGATGATTGGATCCAGATTGGAACTTGAAAATTAAGAGCAAATTAAACCCAAGGCAAGCAGCAGGAAGGAAAAAATCTTTTTTTAAAGGGCAGAAACAAGTGAAATTGAAGAGAAAAATAGACAAAAATGAATGAAACCAAAACATGGTTCTTTGAAAAGATCAATAAAATTAATATGTCTTTAGCCGGACTGAAGAAGGAGGAGGAGGAGGAATAAATTATTATCATAAATGAAAGGGGGAGCATCATTACAATCCCTACAGACTGCTAAGGGATGATTACAAACAACTATATGCTCATAAATTCTACAACTTAGAAGAATATATTTCTTGAAAGGAATATATCCGTTTCCTACAAACTACCAAAGCTCACTCAAAAAATAAAAATAAAAAAAGCTAAATGGTCTTTTATCTATTAAAGAAATTAATAATTACAAACATTGTAAAAATAAAACTCTGGGACCAGATAGTTTCACTGACAAATTTTACCACATATTTAAGGAAGAAGTATAATGCCAGCTCTACACAATCTCTTTCAGCAGTAGAAGGAAGACTTCACATTTGTTTATAAGGTCAGCATTACCCTGATACCAAAACCAGACAGACATTACAAGAAAAGAAAACTTCAGAAGAAAAGCTTTTTAACATAGATCCCTTCAAAATTCTTTTTTTTTTTTTTTTTTTTTTGAGATGGAGTTTTGCTCTTTTTGCCCAGGCTGCAGTACAGTGACATGATCTCGGCTCACTGCAACCTCTGCCTCCTGGGTTCAAGTGACTCTCATGCCTCAGCCTCCCGAGTAGCTAGGATTACAGGTGTGCACCACCAGTCCTGGCTAATTTTTGTATTTTTAGTAGAGATGGGGTTTTACCATGCTGTCCAGGCTGGTCTTGCTCTCCTGACCTCAGGTGATCCACCTACCTCAGCCTCCCAAAGTGCTGGGGTTACAAGTGTGAGCCACTGCACCTGGCCACAAAATCCTTTTTTAAAAAGGACAATATATAACAACTAAGTAGGGTTTATTTCAGGAATGAAAGGTTGTTTCCACATTTAAAAATTAACATAATTCACTTTCTTGATAAAGTAGAAACATATGATTATCTCAATAGATGCCAAAAATATGCTGAAACAGCACAACTTTTCAAATTAAAACTTTCTGACAATTACAAATAAAACAGAACTTAAGTTGACCAAATATACCAAAATAACTTACAGATAACATCATATCAATAGTGAAATATTGAATGTTTGCTCCCTTTGTAAACAAAATAAAAACACTATAACCGTTTTGGCATAACAATATGCAGTAGATTCTAGCCAATGCAATAAGGCAGGAGAAATTTTAAAAGGTGATAAAAAATGGATCTGAGGAAGTAAACTGTCTTTATTTCTAGGCACCATGATTGTGAGCCTAGTAAATCTAATAAAAAATCCACAAGCTATTAGCCAGGTGTGGTGGTGCATGCCTGTAATCCCAGCTACTCAGGAGGCTGAGGCAGGAGAATTTCTTGAACCCAGGAGGTGGAGGTTGTGGTGAGCCGAGATCGCACCATTGCACTCCAGCCTGGGCGACGAGGGAAACTGTCTCAAAAAAAGAAAAATCCACAAGCTATTAAATTAATTTAGCGAAATTCACCAGATACAATATACTAAAACTAATATACAAACATCAATTGTATTCCTATAGTTCCAAAAAATTAGAAAATTAATAAATTTTTACAATACCATGGGAAAAGAATCAAATACCTGGGAATCTAATGAAAAATATGTAAGGTCTCTATATTAAAAACAATAAAATGTGGCTGAGAAATTAAAAAGTGCTAAGTAAATGAAGAGATATACTGTGTTCATGAATTGACTCAGTATCAAGATGTCAGTTCCCCTCAAATTGATCTGTAGATTCAATGCAATATCAAAATCCTCACGAGTTTTATTGTGAAAACTTAGAAATAAACCACCACATCCATAGCCGTCTGATCTATGACAAAGGCACCAGTGTAATTCAGAGAGGAAAGGATGGTCTTTTCAATGAATGGTTGTAGAGTAACTGGATATTCATAACGGGAAAAATGAACCTTGACCTCACACCATAAGTAAAATTAATTTGAGATTAATCATATATCTAAACATAAAAGCTAAACCATAAAGCTTCTACAATAAAATATAGAAGAATATCTTGATCATCTTGGGCTAAACAAAGATGTCTTAAACAATATACAAAAAACATTAACCATTTAAAAATGACAAATTAGGGGCTGGGCACAGTGGCTCACACCTGTAATCCCAGCACTTTGGGAGGCCGAGGCAGGTGGATCACCTGAGGTCAGGAGTTTGAGACCAGACTGACCAACATGGTGAAACCCCATCCCTACTAAAAAAATAAAATTAGCTGGGTGTGGTGGTGCACACCTGTAATCCCAGCTACTCGGGAGGCTGAGGCATGAGAATCACTTGAACCTGGAAGGCAGAGGCTGCAGTAAGTCAAGATCATGCCACTGCACACTCCAGCCTGGGCAACAAAGCAAGACTCCATCTCAAAAAAAAAAAAAAAAGGACAGGCTGGGCCTGGTGGCTCACCCCTGTCATCCCAGCACTTTGGGAAGCCAAGGTGGGCGGATCACTTGAGTCCAGGAATTTGAGACCAGCCTGGGCAGCATAGTGAGAGCCTCTCTCTACTAAAAATACAGAAATCAGCTGGGCACGGTGGTGGTACATACCTGTCGTTTCAGCTGGTTGGGAGGCTGAGGTGGGAGGATTGCTCGAGCCCAGGAATTCAAGGCTGCAGTGAGCTATGACTGTGCCACTGTACATCAGCCTGGGTGACAGTGAGACCCTATCTCAAAAATAAACCCATGATAAGATACCACCGCACACCCATCAGAATGGCTAAAATCAAAAGGGTGAAACATACCAAGGGCTGTGAGGACGTGGAGGACCGGCATTCCCAAACACCGCTTATGAGAGTGACGCCAGTCACTAGAAATCTGTTTGGCAGTGTCTGCTAAAGCCGATGTGATGTCTGGGCGTGGTGGCTCACGCCTATAATCCCAGCACTTTGGGAGGCCGAGGTAGGTGGATCACCTGAGGTCAGGAGTTCGAGATCAGCCTGGCCAACATGGTGAAACCCCCATCTCCACTAAAAACACAAAAATTAGCCGGGCATGGTGGTGGGTGCCTGTAATCCCAGCTACTCGGGAGGCTGAGGCAGGAGAATCACTTGAACCGGGAGGCAGAGGTTGTAGTGGGGTGGGATCATGCCACTGCACTCCAGCCTGGGTGACAGAGCAAGATTCCGTCTCAAAAAAATAAAGCTGAAGTGGATGTCCTTTGACTCAGTGGTTCCATTCCTGGGTCTGTATCCCACAGAAGTGCACACCTGTGTTCCCCAGAAGACGTGAACAAGAATGCTCATAGTGACCCATTCTTGACGCCCAAACTGGAAATCTACCCATCAGCAGCAGAATGGATAAACTATGAAATCGTCATGCAGTGGAATCATATGCAGTAATGACGATGAGTGAAAATAACCACCCAGGCCGGGCGCAGTGGCTCACGCCTGGAATCCCAGCACTTTGGGAGGCCGAGGCGGGCAGATCGAGACCATCCTGGCTAACATGGTGAAACCCTGTCTCTACAAAAAAATACAAAAAAATTAGCTCGGTGTGGTGGTGGGCGCCAGTCTCAGCTACTCAGGAGGCTGAGGCAGGAGAGTGGTGTGAACCCGGGAGGTGGAGCTTGCAGTGAGCTGAGATCGCACCACTGCACTCCAGCCTGGGTGACAGAGCGAGACTCTGTCTCAAAAAAAGAAAGAAAACAAACTAACCACCCACAGCAATACCAGCTGAATGTAATGCATACAGCATTTGGGCAGAAGCCAGACACAAGTGAAGACACACTGCGCAGTTTCCTTTCCATGATGTTCACAGCAGGCAAAACGTCTCCCCGGTGGGAGGGGTCGCCCTCGTGGGCACAGGTGGTTCTGTGGGGGTGTCTGATAAAGTTTCCTGTTGGGAGCTGAAAAACGAAGATTCACTGAGCTGCACCCTCATATTTGTGTATCTTTATTCTTATTTGTTAACTCCAATAAAAATTTACATGTTAAAAACTTGAGGCCTGGTGTGGTGTCTCATGCCTGTAATCCCAGCACTTTGGGAAGCTGAGGTGGGCAGATCACTTGAGGTCAGGAGTTTGAGAACAGCCTGGCTAACATGGTGAAACCCCATTTCTACTAAAAATACAAAAAATTAATCAAGCGTGGTGGTGGGCGCCTGTAACCCCAGCTACTTGGGAGGCTGAGGCAGGAGAATCATTTGAAACCCCGGAGGCAGAGGTTGCAGTGAGCCAAGATTGTGCCATTGCACTCCAGCCTGGGCAACAAGAGCGAAACTCTGTCTCAAAACAAAACAAAACAAAAAAACACTCTTAGGAAAAGAGGAATAGATTGGATTTATTCCACATTTCTTATCTGGAAGAAGGGATCCAACTATAATTTATAATAGACACTTGATATATTCTCTTTAAAAAACAACAAAAACATTGCAAGAAGTTAGCAGCCTCCTCGCGGCCCCTCCAAGTCATTGCCCACCACGCAGGAGTGACCCCGATCCCCTGTGTGTGGAGCTCAGTAATTAAGAGAGTTTGGCAGGAAGGCTGGGATAGACTTCGTGACTGAGGAAGAAGAACAAAGGTGCAGACGCTGATCCACGCGTGTGTGGAGGCCTGATTTATGACAGCACGGGCGGTGGAGCCAGCCTGGGAAACAGTAGACTGTTTAATAAATGCTGCTGAGACAATTCGTTATTCATGTGGAAAAAATGAAATTGAGTTTGTGTCTCATGTCATAAATAAAAGTCACTTGCAGAAGACAGTGTGGGAGATTATGTTTATGTCCTCACTGTGTTGGGGTTTCTTAAGACGCAAGAGCGCCAACCATAACAAAAGATTGATAAATTCAACTACGTGAACATCGAGAACTTTGTTTATCAATAAATGACATAAAGAGGATAAAAACAAGTCACGGGGTGCAAGGAGATCTCTTCCACGCATACAGCAGCAAAGGATGGGTATCCAAGTATAAAAAGAATTCCACAAGATCAGTAAGAAAGAGACCCAAGCCCACAGAAAAATGAGTAACAGACAGGAACAAACATTTCACAACAGAAGGAACGTGAATGGCAAATACTCCTATGAGAAGATATCTAGCTTCTTTGGTATTCAAGAACAAGCATGTTCAAGTTGCCATTTTGTACCCAGTAGACTGGAAAAACTTGGAAAGTCTGGTAGTACAAAGTGTTGGTGACAAGATGTGGCAAGTTCTTGCACCATGGCTGGGTGCAGTGGCTCACACCTGTAATCCCAGCAGTTTGGGAGGCCAAAGGTAGAGAATTGCTTGAGGCCAGGAGTTTGAGACCAGTCTGGGCAACACAGTGAGACCCCATCTCTTAATAAAAACATTAGCCAGATGTGGTGGTGTGTTCCTGTCATCCCAGCTACTTGGGAGGCTGAGGCAGGAGAATTGTTTGAGCCCAGGAGTTCAAGGCTGCAGTGAACTATGATGGTGCCACTGCACTCCAGCCTGGGCAACAGAGCAAGACCCTGTCTCTAAAATTTAAAAAAGAAAAAGATGTTGCATCTTGTTGGTGGAAAGGTAAATTTGTCTCAGCACTTTGGAAAGTAATTTGGCTTTAGCTTGTAAAGCTGAACATTTACAGGTGCAATGCCCCGGAAGTTCTACTCCGAGTTAAATCCTAAATAAACTTTTCTACATGAGCCCAAGGAGAGAGGTCGTGGGATGTTCACACCACACTGTTTCTAGTAGCAAAAAACTGGAAACAGACCAAATGTCCATTTGATGGATAAATACATCTTTGGTATATTCATACTATGGAATTTTATACTGTGGTGAAATGAATCAACAACAATCCAAGAATAATATGGATAAATCTTAGAAACAGAACATTGAGTGAGAAAAAGTTCAGTTGCAGGCCAGTCATGGTGGCTCACACCTGTAATCCCAGCACTTTGGGAGGCTGAGGTTGGTGGATCACCTGAGGTCAGGAGTTCAAGACCAGCCTAGCCAACATGATAAAACCCCATCTCTACTAAAAATACAAAAATTAGCTAGGCATGATGGTGGGCACCTGTAATCCTAGCTACTCAGGAGGCTGAGGCAGGAGAATCGCTTGAACCTGGGAGGCAGATGTTGCAGTGAGCTGAGATCATGCCATTGCACTGCAGCCTGGGCAACAGAGTGAGACTCTGTCTAAAAAAAAAAAATTATTCATGTTTTATTCAGCTTCATAAACAGGCTCACAAAATAATTTCGGCTTGGTTCTGTGTAAACTGTTTAAGCTTCTGTGTCCTTTTCCTGCCTCCAATAGGCATATCTGTCCTGCCCACGCCTTTCGGTTTCCTCAAATCCCTGCCTCGTCCCCCACTCTCACCTCACCATGTTTTCCTTGCACAGACAGCATCTTTCAGCGGCAGTTTTCTTGGTCACTCAGAGTTTTTCCGATCACTCATCCCTAAACTAGAAATGGGGCTTCAGAAGCCCCTTGGTGGCTTGAACAAAGAGGAGATGGCCAGTGGCTGGTGGGGGCACAGCCCAGGAGAATGACTTGTTTTGTGACATCGGAGGCCTCCAGAGTCCCTGGCTGGGGGTGGAGATGGTGCTCACACTAGCAGAGAAATTCAGCTTCTGCCTGACTCCAGGTCACACTGGGCCAGCAGCCTGCAAGAGAGACCCGGCTTCACGCCCTCGACATGGGACAAACTCTAAGAGTTAAAGAAAGAGGAAAGAAACACGAAAAGCAACTCAGCAGTCAGAGACAGGTTTATTTTGGAGGAATAAACCAGAGAGGGGCTTCTGGCCAATTTTTGGTCAGGAGTGCTCTCTTTTTTTTTTTTTTTTTTTTTAAGATGGAGTCTTGCTCTGTCGACCAAGCTGGAGTGCAGTGGTACAATCTCAGCTCACTGCAACCTCTGCCTCCTGGGTTCAAGCAATTCTCCTGAGTAGCGGGGACTACAGGCACCTGCCACCACACCTGGCTAATTTTTTTATTATTAGTAGAGATGGGGTTTCACCATGTTGGCCAGGCTGGTCTCAAACTCCTGACCTCATGATCCATCTGCCTTGGCCTTCCAAAATCCTGGGATTATAGGTGTGAGCCACCACGCCCAGTCAGGAGCATTCTCTCTTACAGACTAAGAGTATACAGTGGTTTTAGGGTGAGGGGGCTTATCATAAGTTTGGAATGTTTCTGTGTGGGGGAGAAGTTTTATGGTGGGGTTGGAATGTCTCTGGGAGGAGGGCAGGTTGTCTGGGGGCTGACTTCTTTCCGGCTGGAGGGGCGTTATCTCAGGGCTGGCGTATCTCTGGTTGGGGAGGGGTTTGGAATGTTTCTGGACGGAGATGTTATTTGTGGTTTATGGTCATGCTGACCGTAGCCATTAGGCTGATGCCCTTTGGATGTAGGTGGCTTTTGATCAAAGTGAACTTTAGAATGGTGGTATTTGTCCAAGATGGCAGAGCTGCTGCTCTGTCACAAACTGTTACCAGAGAGGGGTTCCGATCCAGACCCCAAGAGGGGGTTCTTGGACCTCACACAAGAATTCAGGGCGAGTCCATAGTGTAACATGAAAGCAAGTTTATTAGTGAAGTCAAGAAACAAAAGGATAACCACTCCATAGGCAGAGCTGCCGGGGCCGCCGGCTGGCTATTTTTATGGTAATTTATTGAACATATGCAAAACAAGGGGTGGATTATTCATGAGCTTTCTAGGAAAGGGGGCGGAGAGTTCTCGGAACTGAGGGTTCCTCTCCTTTTTAGACCATAGAGGGGAACTTCCAGGCGTCCGCATGGCATCTGTAAACTGTCGTGGTGCTGGTGGGAGTGTCTCTTAGCATGCCACTGTATTATAATTAGCATATAATGAGCATCGAGGATGACCAGAGGTCACATCTGTCGCCATCTTGTCAGGGGTGACCAGAGGTCACGTCCATCGCCATCTTGTTGAGGATGACCGGAGGTCACGTCCGTCTCCATCTTGGTTTTGGTGGACTTTGGCCCCCTTCTTTGCCACGTCCTGTTTTATCAGCAGGGTCTCTGTGTCCTGTGTCTTGGGACCTCCTGTGTCATTCTGTGACTAGGAACACCCAGACTCCTGGGCTGCAGCCACGCAGGTCTCAGCCCCATTTTTCCCAGCCCCTGTTCAAGATGGAGTTGCTCTGGCTGGAAGGCATCTGACAAAAGCGCCTCCTCGCATCTCTGTTCCTGGATCTTTCATCTCCAAAGGGCTCCTGCGTATGCGGAAACGTCCTCCCACCTGTCTCTGTTTGTCTCCTGATCAGTTCACTCGCCTTACAAACCTCCTAAGTCTATGTCCCTAAATATTTAAACACAATTGCACAATTAATGAATCCCAATTAAAAAAATTAACCAATAACGTTTCCCAGGTATTTAGGTATTGATTACAGACTTTAATCAAATACTTCTAAATAATAAAATCACAAGCTAAATTTATCACTTTTGTTTAAATTACTTCAGTTACTGACCATTAGGTCAAACCTACGTGCCATGGACCAAATTGCGCGCTCTCCAAATCCACTCGTTGCAGCCCCAGCCCATGTGTGACCGTGCTTGGAGATAAGGCCTTAAGGAGGTGATTAAGGTTGAATGAAGTCCTAAGTGAGGGGCCCTGATCTGATAGGACTGTGGCCTTATAAGAAAAGAGCTCTTTCCTCTCTCCTCCTCTTTCCCTCTCCCTCTTCCTTCCCTCCCAGCCATGGGAAAAGACACCACTCACAAGCCAGAAAGAGGCCTCCCCAGGAACTGAACTAGCCTGCACCTTGATCTGTGCCTTCCAGCCTCCAGGACAGAGGGAAATGGATTTCTGTTGTTTATAAGCAGCCTGGTCTATGACATGTTGTTGTGGCAGCCTGGGTGGACGCGCACATCACAAGTTATTCCCAGGACTTAAAAGCATAGTGTCGGCCGGGCGCGGTGGCTCACACCTGTAATCCCAGCACTTTGGGAGGCCGTGGCGGGCGGATCAAAAAGTCAGGAGTTCAAGACCAGCCTGGCCAATATGGTAAAACCGTCTCTAGTAAAAATACAAAAATTAGCTGGGTGTGGTGGCGGGCACCTGTAATCCCAGCTACACAGGAGGCTGAGGCAGGAGAATTGCTTGAACCTGGGAGGCAGAGGTTGCAGTGAGCCAAGATTGCACCACTGCACTCCGGACTGGGTGACAGAGCAAGATGCCATCTCAGAAAAAAAAAAAAAAAAATAGCCCAGTGTCAGAAGGTGGGAGGGTTTCGGGGGATGATGGAGTGGTAAGTTCATGACTGCATGTTTCTTTTCTTGAGACAAAGTCTCGCTCCGTTGCCCAGGCTGGAGTGCGGTGGTGCAATCTTGGCTCACTGCAACCTCCATCTTCTGGGTTCAAGCAATTCTCCTGCCTCAGCCTCCCAAGTAGCTGGGATAGCAGGCATGTGCCACCTCACCCAGTTAATTAATTTATTTTTATTTTTAATTGTTATTTTTTTTGAAACAGAGTCTCATCCCATCAACCAGACTGGAGTGCAGTGGTGCGATCTCAGCTCACTGAAAATTTTGCCTCCCAGGTTCAAGCAATTCTCGTGCCTCAGCCTCCCAAGCAGCTGGAATTACAGACGTGTGCTACCACACCTCACGAAGTTTTGTATTTTTAGTAGAGACAGGGTTTTACCATGTTGACCAGGCTGGTCTCGAACTCCTGACCTCAGGTGATCCACCCGCCTCAGCCTCCTGAAGTGCTGGGATGACAGGCGTGAGCCAACGTGCTCAGCCAATGGAAACCACACTTCTGGAGGACCATAATGGCGTGGAAAGAGCCTCATATTCTAATTTTCAGTGAAAACAGAAATAACACAAAACAGCATATGCAGTATGGTCCAAATTCGCTGAAAAAATTATTTGTGTCTTCATAAATATGGTATATATTGTCTGTAGAAATGTGTACATATTGAGATATTTATCTGTGTAGATATAAATATATGTATAAATATGTGTGCATAGGCCAGCTGTGCTGGCTCACTCCTGTAATTTCAGCACTTTGGAGGCTGAGACTGGAGGATCACCTGAGGTCAGGAGTTCGAGACCAGCCTGGGCAACATGGTGAAACCCCGTCTCTACCAAAAATACAAAAAATTAGCCAGACGTGGTGGTGGGTGCCTGCGTTCCCAGCTACTCAGGAGGCTGAGGTGTGAGGATTGCTTGAGCCTGGGAGGTAGAGGTTTCAGTGAGCTATGATCATGCCACTGCCCTCCAGCCTGGGCAATAGTGAGACCCTGTCTCAAAAGGAAAAAAATGTGTGGGCCAGGTGCGGTAGTTCACGCCTGTAATCCCAGCACTTTGGGAGGCTGAGGCGGATGGATCATGAGGTCTGGAGTTTGAGACTAGCCTGACCAACTTGGTGAAACCCCGTCTCTACTAAAAACAAAAAAATTAGCTGGGCATAGTGGCGGGCGCCTGTAATCCCAGCTACTCAGGAGGCTGAGGCAGGAGAATCACTTGAACCCGGGAGGCGGAGGTTGCAGTGAGTCGAGATCTCGCCACGCCATTTCAGCCTGGGTGACAGAGTGAGACTCTGTCTCAAAAAAAAAAATGTGTATATATGTATACATTTCTGTGTGTATATATTTAAATATATAGTACATATTTCTCCATAGACATATATAAACATGAGTGTGTGTATATATATATATATATATTTCTATGTGTATTGTCAAAAAACAGTATTTAAACAACTTGGGTTTAATGATGGGAGTGGCTCCTGTTAGCCATTCCCGAACTCGGCAGCTCCATCTGTGTAGCTGCTTGTCTATATGACACGGTGCACACGTGATGTAACTGCTTGTCTATATGACACGGCACACACGTGATGTCTGTAGCTGCTTGTCTATGTGACATGGCGCACACGTGATGTCTGTAGCCGCTTGTCTGTGACATGGCGCACACGTGATGTCTGTAGCCGCTTGTCTGTGACACGGTGCACACGTGATGTCTGTAACTGTATGACACGGCGCACATGTGATGTCTGTAGCTGCCCGTGTCCACATGTTGCATGCAGAGTTCTGGGCATTTCTGTCCTGTGTCTTCAGGCGTGTGTTGCATGTAGAACTCCAGTGTCTGTACCTAGAGCCCACTTGGATGCGAGCCGTGAAAGCTGCCAAGACACCCCCTTCCTGGAGATTCTGGGGTGTTGGGGGAGGGCACCGCCCCCGTCCTCACACCACACGTCCATGAAAAAGGTGACTAGGGCCCCCGACTGCGCCAGGGCTCTGAGCAGCTGTGGGGTGGCCTCATGGGGTCATGCAGGGATGCGTCGGAGGAGGGTGGTCCCACCTGCAGAGTCCACCTGGTCTGTGAGACCCTGATGAGGACATACATGTGACAGCTTCAGGTCCCAGGGGGTGATTCTGCATGTGTGTGCGTGTGCATGCAGACAACACACAGGTATGTGTGCACACTCAACACACACGTGCACGCACACGCACACACACGTGTGTGCACACACATGTACACATGAGCACTCACACAACACATGTACACGGAGGAGGGGTGGGAGGACAAGAGCCTCCAGGGGCATTGCTGATTGGGAGTGTTTAAGTGACTTTTTTTTTGTTTGAGATGGAGTCTCGCTCTGTCGCCCAGGCTGGAGTGCAATGGCACCATCTCGGCTCACTGCAACCTCTGCCTCCCGGGTTCAAGCGATTCTCCTGCCTCAGGCTCCCGAGTAGCTGAGATTACAGGCATGCGCCACCACGACTGCCTAATTTTGTATTTTTAGTAGAGATGGGATTTCTCCATGTTGGTCAGGCTGGTCTTAAACTCCCAACCTCAGGTGATCCGCCGGCCTCAGCCTCCCAAAGTGCTGGGATTACAGGCATGAGCCACCACAGCCGGATTTAAGTGACTTTCTTTTTTTCTTGAGACGTTCCCACATTTTCTAAATATGTTACAGTGACTGAATATGAATGTTATAAAAAACCAAAATTCTAGTGTATGTTTGTTTTTAAAGTAAAAACTCCTGAAGCCACCTCCTGTCACAGGGCTGCTGTGGGGCAGCTGTGAAGGCTCCAGGTCTGGGGCCCACTCAGCCCTGCCATACTAGGCTAGGGGGAGGCTCCCTGCCGGATGGGCGGCCCCAGGAAGGGGCGGCAGGAGAAGCACCTCTAGCCGTCTGCCCGAGGCTTCGTTTGCCACTGGGCCTCAGGGCCTTCCCCTCTCCGGCCAGCTCCGAAGGGGTTAAAATGCTTCACCAGTGCGAATAGATTTAATTAATCCTTTCATCAGCTGCAAATATACCTTCTGAACCCTATTAAAAACATGAATATGCAAATATAGACCTTTTTGAATTCTCATTTTCGAGGACTTGGTGTTGGGTTTGATTAGTGAATTCCGTTAACAGCCTGTAAACCTGCTGCAAAATTTAATTTCCATTTTAAATTAAAAAAAAGCATGAAGGCGGTGGGTAATTGGGCTAATTATAGTGTTATGCTGAAGAGGCCACATACTGCGCCCTGGGGTGTCCCCTACCTGGGCTGAGTGCTGGGCCAGGTAGGTGGACACCCCCTGCAGGTCCTATGGTCCGTCCGTTTTCCAGATGCGAAAACTGAGGCCCAGGGAGGGGAGGACGCTTGCCCACGACCGTTCCGCAGGCTGGGCTGAACTGAGGCCCGCAGCATTGAACTGAGGCCTCCTGATGTCCCGGCTGGGGTGCGCCCGGCTGCCCAGCCCCCAGCTCCATCTGGGAGGAGGGGGTGCTTGGAGGAAGCCGAGGGCCATCAGCTCCAGGTCCCCTGTCCTTGGTGGGCAGCCCTCATTGCTTACCTCTGTCCCTCTGCCCAGGAGGGAGCCAGGCCTGGCTCTGCCACCGCCTCCACCCATGCCCAGGGACACCAGAGCTGGGACAGCCGCTTCCCCTGTTCTCTGGTTCCAGTTTCTCATTAGTCGAGTAGGGACACAGCACACCATCACCTGTCACCATGCAGCATGGATTCACCCGCACACACCCGTGTACCGGTGGGAGCCAGGACTGTCAGGCGCCAGCTCCCTCGATGAACGTGACAAGGCCCCTCTTTCCCCACGGGGGTAACACGCCAGAGCCAGGGGTGCCCGGGGTGGCTGGGCCCAACCGAGAGGGACAAGTGGAAAATCCAGCGGGATCCCCGAGACCAAAGCCGACTGTGGAAGGTCCCATTCGCCATTCACGTTGGTTACACGTCGAAACGATGCCATTTTGGATATATTGGGTTAAAGGTGTATTTATTAACATTAATTTCACTGGATTCTGCTTACTATTTAATGCGGCTACTAAAAAACGTCAAGTTACGTATGCGGTTCGCATGGCGTCTCTATTAGCGCTATTCTGTGGGTGAGGACACTAAACTGTCTAAAACGTGACTGTATCTCTTGGAACAGATGTGCGGTACATGTCTATCATAAATAAACTGCGTTGAACAAAACTCCAGGTAGTGAGGAATGCCGGAAGAAAGGATAGAGCTGGCTCAGGAGATGAGGGGAAGGGAGGGCTTACTCATGGGTGAGGATGAATTGGGCAGCTCCGGCCGCTGTAAACAAACCCCAGAGTACGACCTGCCGGGGCGGCCGCCGCCACAGCAGATCTTTCTCAAGGTCCTGGGGGCCCAGGTCCAAGATCAGGACATCAGTCGGCAGGGCCTGTTTCCCCGGAGCCTCTCCCCGTGGCTCTCAGAGGGCCACCTCTGCTCATTGGGATCTGGGACTCAGTGTTTTGTTTTGCTTTGAAAGATAGTGACACAAATGGTTCAGAACTACAGAAGTTCTGAAAAATGCTGTCAATTTTACTTTAAAATGAGAATCTGGTGTTTCTGTGTGTCAATAAAACTTGAGAGTGTTGGCAACAACAGCCAAATCCAGTGAAATAGATCAGTACACGCGTCTATGGAAAATTTCCAAGACATATTGTCAAGTGAGAAAAACCAAGCTGCGGAACAATACGTAGGGATTTTAAAACCACACAGACCACCCAGGGAGGCAGAACCGTGTGTTTTCGTGTGGCCATATGGTAGGTGTGCACATCCACCCACAGGCGGGAGAGTCTGGGATGGGGGCCAGAAGGGACTTCTCCTTTTCACTCTACGTTCCTCTTATATTGTTGGAGGGAACTTTGTTTTGTTTTAGTGTTAAAAATGCATTTGAATTGTGCAGTTAAAGAAAACGTAAAACAAAACGAGACTGCCAGGCTGGGCCAGCTGATGTCTGGACCGGGCTCCTGGCGCCTCCTTGCCGGCCCTGTCTTACTGTGCGACTTCGGACAGGGAACTCCTCCTCTCTGGGCCGCAAGCAGGGATTCAAGCATTCTGGTGAAGCCGCCTGTCCTCAGGGTGTGAGCATGCACGCACACAGGTGCACACACATGCAACCATGTGCACATGTAGCTATGCAACAACATGCATGCAGTATGCACATGTGAAGTCATGCTTGCACACAGCACATATGCACCTATGTGCACACATGTGCACACATGACATGCACCAATACACGTGCAGTCACACATGCACACATCACATGTACACATGTACACAAACCATACAGGGATACATGCATGTACACATCTGTATGTACACATGCACACAGGGCCACACACCAATACACACATGCAGTTATGCACACACACATGGCACATGTACACACATGCTCATGTGCACATACAAACCAAGCCTGGGTACATGCACTGCACATGCCTGTATGTACACGTGTACATGGGTCGTGTGTCCAGGCGTGGCAGTGGTGCATGCCCACACCTCTGCATGTACACGCCTGTAAACACACTCCTGTATGTATGGCCCAAGGTTCTGAGCCCCTGGACCTCTAAGTCTCCTTCCAATGCTGTCTCTGGATGAAGGTCCCGGCCCTTGCCTGCCCATGGTATCCTGGTGATATTTTAACAGGAGGGCAATGGGCCAAGTTTAACTCAGACGCTGGGGCCTAGAGGGGCAGCTGAATTTGCAGTCAAGAGAGCAGGGTTTGAGTCCATGCCCAACACAGACTTGCAGGAGGCGTTGGTGGGCCAGTCCCCATCTTTCTGTGCTGAGGTCTCCTCTCCTGACAAGACCAGACTTGCGGGATCATTATGGGATGAGGATGAGCATTGTCAATTGGCAAGCTGACGAGAGCCTCTGTGTGTACGAGCTGCCCGAGAAACTTGTTAAAGGTAGATTCTCACAGTTGCTCCAGGCAGGACCTGAGGACCTGCCTTTCTCAGGTGCTTCCAGGGATCCCACTCTGAGGAATGAGGGGCTGCAGAAAACCTAGGGATTTCTGCAAAACTTGCACGAGGTATCTGCGGGAAGGAAAGAGACAGACTAACCCTGCAAGGGTCTTGTGCTGGCTGCCCAGTGCCAGGCGCAGTGGGAGGGAGGGAGGGAGGGAGGTTGATCCCTCAGAGGCCCCGGCAGGTGGCACTGTCCTCTCCGGCCTGCCGGGAGGCTGGAAGGAGCCCTGGGGCCCCCCAAATCCTGTTACATCCTGGCAATTACAGTTTATTGCTGCGGCACTAATCCCTTAAAATTAGTCATTAGCGGCTTAAGAACCATTTAGCGTTGGGTGCCCACTAAGGAGCTGGGGGAAGCGGGGAATCTGCCAGAACCAGAACTTTCTCTGGCCCGGCGGCCAGGGCTGGGCGGGGACAGGGGCCCGGCGGCGCCTCCCGGGGTCCTCACACGCTGTTTCTTTCCCATTCCACCTGGCAGAAGCGTGAAGAGGATTTGACAAACTCGTGGGGAAGGTTTATTAAATCAATCCACAAGGGAGACATGTTATCAGAGACCTCTCCTCTCTCCAGCCCACCCAGACACGTCCCTCGGGGGTGTGAGGGCTGCTCCAGCCCCGCCTCGGCCTCTTCCCGGGAAAGGAAAATCCCATCATCAGAGCAGAGCCGCCCGCCGGTCAGAGCTCGTGCATCTCAGCGCTGGCTGGGGGGCCCAGCCTCTTGTAGACCCTCCCGGGGAGACAGCAGGGGAGGGCTGGCCTCGGGCTTCCCGAAAGGAAGGTGCTTTGGAGATCCCTGGCTGTGGAGCGGGAAGGGGAGACCAAGGCAGGAAGGCGCCCCGGGTCCGGATGCAGACGTGAGGTTGCACCTGGGGATGGGGGGCTTGTTTGTGGCCCTTTAGCTGCCAAGCCCGTCTCGATGCCACAGAAGCCGGGTGGAAGGCAGGTGTGGGCGGTGGCCCAGGCTGCAGCAACCAGAAGGTTCAGCAGCCTCAGATCTTGGGAAGGTGACACAAGGGCGTGGGGACAGTGGGTGGAGTCCTGTGGCCACGAGGGTCTGTGGCTGTGGGAACCCCTGCTGCAGTTTTTCTGGTGTGGGTGGAGGCCATGACCATTGCTCTTCAGCCACCAGGTGACGCATCGGTGATGGCAGAGCCAGTGGTCCCTGGGTCCCGGAGCTGAGGGGTGTGTGTCCACCGGGGGAGCCGTGGGGTGTGTCCCCACCGGGGGAGCCGTAGGGTGTGTGTCCACCGGGGGAGTCAGTGGGGTGTGTGTCCACCGGGGGAGTCAGTGGGGTGTGTGTCCACCGGGGGGAGCCGTGCCAGTGCCTCCTGAGGCTGAGCCCACCTCCCCACTCTCCATTTTCTCAGCCTCTGCCCCAAATCCTCCCGGTAAGTTCCATTCCCACCTGGGCTGGCTGGAGTTTAGCTCTGGCCTTGCAATCAAGACCACCACCTTTGGGGGGGCTCCTGCCTGGACCTGGACCTGGCTGTCGCCCACCAGGGACCACTCCCCCTGCTGCCCCTGGGGCAGAGGCTGCGGGCTTCTGTTCTGCCTGAGGGCCCAGCCCTCTGTCCTCCCCCAGGACGGCCCCTGACCTCCAGCCTCTGGGCCCACCCTATCCCCGCTTCCCACCTGTTGGGGTCCCACCCGCCTTCAGGGCCCAGTCGGACCCCGTCTCCTAAATTGCCTTGACAAGAACCAGCCCCTGCCTCTGTGTTCACAGCCAGGGTGGCGCTGGCTCCCTAGTCCTGAAGGGCCAGCTGAGTGGGGCTCGGTCCCGGAAGCCCCAGCTCCATGAGTATGTGTGTGTGGGCCGTCACCGGGGCTGCTGGAGGTGAAAGGGTGGGTGGGAGCAGGCACCTTGGCTCTCAGGCTGTGGCATGGCAGGAATGGTGATGGGGAAAGCAGGGTGATGGGGAAAGCAGGGTGGTGGGGGCTGGGGTGCCAGGACCCTGGGATTGGCCTGGGGGGGTATTGGCAGAGGACAGCCCAAAGGCTAGACCAGGGCCCCGTTCCGATTATCTGTGGCTGTGGGAGCAGCATCCTGTGTGGGCCCCGGTGTGCTCAGCTGAGATGTGGGGCGGTGGCAGCCCCAGGGCTGCGATGGGACTGAACAGTCTGGGACTCTGGGTTTCAGTGTGAGAGCCAGTGGCTGCCCAGCTCTGGTGGGGCTGTGTGTCTGTCTGAGGCACATGTGTGTCCAGGGGCCGAGCCAGGGCAGAACAACCTTCGCCTGACATGGGGACGTCTCACTTCTCTTGTCTGCACAGCCTGCATCCCACACAAAGCCTCGTGAAGCTGAACCCCACGGGCCTCCGAGGACCCCTCCGTCAAACCCCTTGCGCCCAGGAACCGAAGCCAACGCCGAGAGGTGACGTTGGGGGGTAGGGAGAGGACACGCAGGAGGAATCAGGGGCTTCCTGTCTCAAGGCTGGGGGATACATCCGTCTCTCCCAGTGGGCCACTTAGAGGACGGCCCCTCAACTTTCCCCTAAGACCTGGAGGAAAAGGGCTTTCATGAAGGGTTTGTGGAACCTGGTAGTGTTCTAATGGTGGGCGGGGCGGGGGGTGCGGTGAGGCGGGGGTGGCAGAGCCGGAGCTGCCCCACCCTTGAGGAGTCTGGGTGGAGGCGGCAGTCCCCGGCGTGGCCCTGGCCCAGGCCCACAGTTCGCAGGCAGGAGCACGCCTCCCTGCTCCTTCCTCCCCCTGCCCCTGCCACGGGTCTCCCTCCGTCTCAGCAGCGGTAGCTCTGGAGCGAGGCCGTTCCCCTGGCTGCACCAGCTCCCCTCTGCTGGGCTCAGATAGCGGCACCTGCACCTCTGAATCATCGGCTCATTTTCCCCATGGCTGGAGAAGGCCGGGGCCGCCGAGTCGGGAGGAGGGGACTCGCTCTCCAGCCTCGAGGGCCAGGCGCTCCATCTGCCCCATGGGGTGGAGCCACCCCACACCCCTGGGTTTGGTGCTGCCAGCCGGGTCCAGGCCCTCTCTTGGCCCTGGAGAGATGGGCACAGAGGGCAGTCTCCCCTCGATGCACCCTTATCTGTGAGGACAGTCCCCCCAGCCCCTGTGCCTTCATCCGGGTTCTCTGGGTTCCATCAGCAAAGGGAAGCCCCGGAGCTGGGGCCTGGCCTCGAGGCAGAGCTGGAAGCTGCTACGCGGAGGGGCCTCAGCCCATAACGTTGCCACCTAACATTGTCCGGGCTGCAGATTTGTCCGGGCTGCAGATGGCGGTGGCTGCTGAGGGAGCTCCTTCCCCTCCTCCCTCCCACCCTGCTAGGGCTGGGCCACAGATACATCAGGGAGAGTGGGAGTGTCTAGGGGAGAAGACTTTATTTCACAAGGTGAGGAACCCGGACTGGTGGCCGACGCCCACACACCAGGCTCCGGGACGCATGGGGTCTGCACGTGGGGAGGGTGCTGGCCGCCCCAGCAGGAAGCCCGACGTAGGTCCCAGCGTGTCTGTCAGTCATCCTGCTGCCCTGTGGGGATGGAGAGGTAGGACGTGCACCCAGCCTGTGGCTGGCGGGGCAGGGGACCTGCAGGTCAGGCCAAGCAGAGTGGCTCCAGCTATGCCCCTGAGTCTGCAGGCTAGGCCACGGTCTGGCGGCTGAAGAGCTCGAGGGTGAGCGAGCTGAGGAAGGCGGGGATGCTGTCCTGGCGCCGCAGGTGCACCTCGATGAGCTCGCCCACAGTGTGCGAGAACTCCGTCTCCAGTAGCTGCATCTTGGAGCCCGAGGGGCTGGTGGCCTGTGGGGCGGGCAAGAGACAAGACAGTGGTCAGCCCGACAGGCCTCTCCCTCTCTCCTCCCTCCCGCCATGGGGGCTTCCCTCGGTCTGAGGACCTGGACAGGGGTAGATGCGTCCTCAACCCTGCCAGGCCTTATTGCAGGTCACCTAAAGGGACTGAATTAACCCAGGGCAAGGTCTCTGTCATCTACACAGGCAGCTGGGGCTCCCAGCCCCACCTGAGGGGCTGCCACCTTGCTCATTCCTCCTCCACCTGGGGGGGCTCCAGCACCTGTGCCCCCACCTGTGACAGGCCCCAGTGCTACTCTCCACTGAGGCTGGAGGACCCCACGCCCTGGGCAAGTCCTGCAACACCTTCCAGACTGCCTGGGCCCCATGACCTAGTTTCCCCACTTGTGCAGGGGGGCCCGGGGGGAGTCTGGCTCTGTGGATTCTGCAGCCCAGAGGGCGGCCTCCTGTAACTGGAGAACGGGCAAGGAGGAGACGGCCCAGTGACCAGGAGCTTCCAGACAGTGCTGCAGGCACCAGGGACACAGGGCAGGAGCCACAGGGTTCAGGTGACACCGCGGGTCTGAGCGAGCTGCTGTGCCATGGTCCTGGGCTGTGGGGAGTGGACAGAGGCCCTTCTGAGCTGCCCCCGAGAGCCAGCCCCACCCTGGTCAGCACCCACACAGATGTCCCACACAGCCCCAGGTCAGGCAGGACACAAACCTAGCCCACCACAAAGCTCCCTCTCAAACCACGTCCCTGAAAAGTCCTGTACCCAGAATATGCCCAGAACTCCACCGTGAAGAGGAAAGGGCCAATTAAACAAAGGGGCCCTTGAACATTTCTCCAGAGGAGAGCCACACACAGCCAATGAGCTCATGCCAGGGCACCGGGGAAACGTCAACCGCAACTGAGCGAGATGCGGACCCGCCTCGCGCCGACGGCCACTGAGAGCAAACACATGAGCTGCTGGGTCGAGGGGAGTCAGACCCTCCGCGTCGCTGGTGGGAGCGTGTGTGGTGCGGCCACTGCAAACAGCTGGCGGCTCCTCAAAGAGCTGAACGCAGAGTCCATGGGCCCAGCACACGCCCGGGTGCACAGCCAGGGGGTCTGAGTGCTTCCACACACAGACCTGGGCACGGACGTCCACGGCAACACGATCCCATCACGAACAGATGGAACGCGGAACCAGCCCTCAACCGCCGGAGGGAGAGAAAAAACCGGGTTTACCCGTCAACACCGCTTCCTACACCCGAACTCTGAGACACGCTGCCACGCGGGCAAACCCCGAAAACATGCCCAGCCAGCCACAAAGACCTGTCGGCACAACTCCATGCCCAGGGGATGTCCTGGAGGGGCACGTGAGGGCTCAGGGCCGGTGGAAAGGCGCCACGGTTAGACTGGCCGCGGCTGCGCACTGAATGTGCCGGGAGGAACGGAACGGTAGACTTGATAGACTAATGGAACGGTAGACTTGATAGACTAATGGGACGGTAGACTTGAGGGTGAGCCGCGTGTGTGTGCAGCAGAGGTTAGGAAACTGTTTCGTAAAGCACTCCCTCCGCCCGGCAGCCCTCTGGGAACCCTCCCCAGGAGCCACGGGGCAGCCCGGCTGCACCCAGCTTGGTCCTGGCAGCTCCCCTGTCCACCGGAGCATGCCTGAGCTGGGCCCCGCCCTGATGGTGCCCCCCCATCTGCTGTTGGCGCCCCTCCCCTCACCACCTTTGCAGCACGTGCTGCCCCCGAGGCCCTGCGGCCTGACCTGTTCCTGCACCTCCTCTGTTTCTCAGGAGCCGTCCCCCCGCCCTCCCCCTGTTCCTGCTGCCTTAGTACATTTGGCCTTGTCATAGTTCAACACAAACCATTTTTAAACAAAAACAAGAGAAACCACTCTGACCTTTTACTGAGAAAATCCTTTCATTTCTGCCTTCTGTTCTTGATTCTGAATTTCTCCCCCTAAATGTCAGAGGGGCTGATTCTCCTGCAGCTGCCGGGCAGGGGTGGGAGGCAGTGTGGGAAGAAGTCTCCTTAGCCGGCCCTTCGCCCTCCTCCCAACCCAGGGCTGGCAACCTGGCTGGGCCTGTGGCACTGTGGTGGAGACTCTGGCCAGGCTGGACTGAAGAACAGCTCTTCTCCAGGCACCCGCCTTCCCCGGCCCTCAGAGGCTGGTAGGCTTTGGGAGCCTGGCCGCTCATTTCTAAAATCTTTTTTTTTTTTTTTTTTAGAGACAAGTCAAGTCTCACTCTGTCACCCAGGCTGGAGTATAGTGGCATGATCATGGGTCACTCAGCCTCGAACTCCTGGGCTCAAGTGATCCACCTCAGCCTCCTGAGCAGTTGGAATGACAGGCATGTGCTACCACATCTGGCTAATTTTTAAATTTTTTTTTAGAGAGAGACTTTAGCTATGTTGCCCAGGCTGGCCTCAAACTCCTGGCCTGATGTGATCCTCCTGCCTCAGCTTCCCACAAGGTGAGGATTACAGGCGTGAGCTCTGATCATTCTTTATTTGAAACAGGTGCACCCCACCAGCATCAGCAACACAGCTGCTCCCAATGGTAGGCCGGGCCACCCACTCACAGCTCCTACAGCACCTCCTCTCTGCTGGCCTCAGGCGGCTCTGGAAGAATGAAACCCTAAGATACCGCACTGCCCTCCAGGTGGGGGCAAGGGTGGATGGGGACAGGCAGGAGTGACCAGTGCTACTCTCCCAGCTCAAACCCCACACGAAGGCGGACCCAGTGTTTGCAAAACACCAGCCCCCTCTGAACAAGTCGACCTGCCGTGCAGCCCACCTCTGACTCTCTTGCCCCCAGCGTACCCGGCCGCATTGGGAGGCTCCACCTCGGTCCAACACTCCGGCATTAGCAGGACCTGCTGAATGAGTGGCGCTGGGCCCATCCATCTCTGCCATCTCTGCTCAGCCCTCTGCCATGTTCAAATATCACACAGTCCCCAGGTACCTCGTAAATCACTGTAATTAGGGGCTGCTCACTTAAAATTAGAGCGCAATTTTTTAAAAAGCAAATTGCCAGTAAGACACGTTGGCTGTGGCTGGAAATATTTATGGGGCTGCCTGCGTGCTGGCTCTGGCTTTCTCTCCCTTCTGTCTGGCCGGCCCGAGCTACCACCTGTCTAGTCTGCACACATAGCGGCCGTGTGGCTGGCGGGTGCTCCGGGGGAGACTGAGACACTCACTCTTAATGAAGACACTCGCGGCATCCATTGTGGCCACTGCACTCCAGTCCAGACCCTGGCTGGCCTGGCCTGGGGCTCACCTGCCCCTCTGGAAGCAGAGAGAGCCTGCCCTGGAGGGCCGGGGGCCTCTGCAGCACGTCTGTGGAACACGTGGGCCAGGGAGTGTGTGCCCGGCCCCCATTCCAGCTCTGCCACATGAGCAGTGCTCATACGGTGCCTGGGGCTGAGGGGCCCTACTAAGCGCTGGTCCCACCATCCCCTGAGCCGAGCCCCGTGGTGTCCCAGCGGGCACGGACAAGAGGCACGGAGTGAGGGAGGGGTGGGGGCTGACAAGGCGCTTGGAGAGCAGAGACAGTGCCTCTCTCCACACACCACCAACCGCAGGATGTGGTGGGGCTCGGAGGCAGAGGGGGAAGTGTGAGGGATTCCTGTCAAGAGCAAGACCTCCTGCTGCTGAGGGTCCAAGAGAAACTCCATGAACGGGGAAACTCGAGGGGAGAAAGCTAGAGACGGAATGAAGGAAGCCCTGAATCCTGGCTCAAACAAGCAAAGCTGAAATAATGCAGTAAAATGAGAAGGCACGCAGGAAATGGAAACGATGCTACTTCGAGATACTGGGAAGTTATGTGAATCCTGTTCATCTGTGGGGTGGCGTGAAGAGGTGGAGGCCACACCAGTGGACATCAAAACCAGAAACCAGTCAGAGAAAGACAACAGGAAAACTCTAAGTGCCTGGAAATTAAACAGCACACTTCTAAGTAATCCACGAGTCAAATGGGATGCCTCGAAGGAAATAAGAGAACAGAATGGAAACAAGAATACAGCATAATGAAATTTGCCAGACGCACCCAAGGCAGTGCTTAGAGGGAAATGGACAGCACTCAATGCCTGTATCAGGAAAGGAGAAAGATCTCAAATCTCTTCTCTAAATTCCTACTTCAAGAAACGAAGGGAAAAACAAGCCCGAAGCAGGAGGAGGAAATAATAAAAGTAGGAATGAACAGGAAAACAAGACAGTTCCTAAAACCAAAAACTGGTTCTTTAAAAAATAGCAATAAGGCTGGCCAGGAGCAGGGGCTCATGCCCGTTATCTTTGCACTTTGGGAGGCCAAGGTGAGAGGATCGCTTGAGCCCTGGAGTTTGAGGCTGTAGTGAGCTATGATCACACCACTGCACTCCAGCCTGGGCAACAGAGTGAAACCGTCTCAAAAATTTGTTAAAAAGACCAGCAACAATAAACTGATAAACCCCTCACAAAACTGACAAAGATTAAAAAGGGGGAACGCCTGTAATCCCAGCACTTTGGGAGGCCGAGGCGGGCGGATCACGAGGTCAGGAGATGGAGACCATCCTGGCTAACACAGTGAAACCCCATCTCTACTAAAAATACAAAAAATTAGCTGGGTGTGGTGGCGGGCACCTGTAGTCCCAGCTCCTCGGGAGGCTGAGGCAGGAGAATGGCGTGAACCCAGGAGGCGGAGCTTGCAGTGAGCCGAGATCGTGCCACTGCACTCCAGCCTGAGCAACAGAGCGAGACTCCGTCTCAAAAAAAAAAAAAAAAAAAGGGGGAGAGTGAAATGACCAATATCAGAAATGAAATGGAAATATTATAATAGATCCAGAAGCAATTAAAATAATAAAAAATACTACAACAAAACTTGATGCTCATAATGAACTGGATGGATTCCTCGAAAACCACATACTACCAAAATGTGCCAAGATAAAATAGACAGCCTCGGTAGTCCTATAACCATTAAATAAATCGAGTTTGTCCTAATTAAAATGCTACTCAAAATCTCCAGTCCCAGATGGTTTCACTAGAAAGTTTTACGGAACATTAAATATGAATTAATACCAATTTTACACAATCCCCTTTCAGTTAAGAAAAGACAGGGAAACACCTTTCCACTCACTATTAACCTTGTACTGAAACCAACCAACAAGGATGGTGCGCACACACAGAAAAATAAGTATCGGTCTCTCATGAACCTAGATGCAAAAATACTCAACAAATACTAACAAATGGAATCCAGCAATATACGAAAAGAGTATCACACCCTGACCAAGTGGGATTCAGTTTAGGTGTACAACAAAGGCTAGTTCAAATGTGAAAATCAATCAATGTTATTCACCCTATCAACAGGCTAAAGGAAAACAATGATATGATCCTATTAACACAGGCAAAGCATTTGACAAAATTTAATCTCCATTCCTGACAAGAACTCCCGCAAAGCAGGAATCAAGGGAAAGTCCTCCGACTTGCTAAAAAGCACCACAAAGAACCCTCAGCTCATGCTGCTTCATTGAAAAGTCTGGCCGCCTTCCCTCATTCGGTCAGCGGGGAGCTGGCTTTCCCCACTCATCCTCAACCCAGCACGGGAGCTCCTCACGGCAGGGCATACAGGTAAGAAAAGGAAAGCAGCAGCACAGGGACTGGAAAAGAACAGAACTGTCCCTGCTCGCAAATGATGTGACGGCCCACGTGGAAAACCCTAAGCAATCTGCAGAAAATTCCTAGAATGACGTGACAGCCCACGTGGAAAATCCTGAGCAATCTGCAGAAAACTCCTAGAATGACGTGACAGCCCACGTGGAAAATCCTGAGCAATCTGCAGAAAACTCCTCGAACACTAAGTGAGTTCATGAAGGTTGCAGGAAATAAGATGAACATACAAAAATTAACCACATTTCTATAAAGCAATTGCAAACAAGTGAAAAACAAAATTAAAAGGCAATATAATTTACAGAACATCTTAAATACTTGGATATAAATCTAACAAAAACTTGTATAGTGTCTGTTTGCAGAAAGTTAGGAAATACTGATGAAAGGAATCAAAAGAATGTTTGTATAAATAGATGCAATGTTTATGAACTGGAAGACTTACAGTAAATCAATTTTTCCAAAATTGATCTTTGGTTTTAGTGTAACTGCTGTCTAAACCTCAGCATATATATATATATATATATTTTTTTTTTTTTTTGAAAGAGGGTCTTATTCTGTCACCCAGGCTGGAGTGCAGTGGTGCGGTCTTGGCTCACTGCAGCCTCAAGCAATCTTCCCGCTTCAACGTGCCAAGTAGCTGTAACTACAGGTGCGCGCCACCGCTCATGGCTGTATTTTTTTCATAGAGATGAGGTCTCCCTGTGTTGCTCAGGCTGGTCTCCAACTCCTGGGCTCAAGCGATCCTTTTGCCTTGGCTTCCCCAAGTGTTGGGATTACAGGCGTGAGCCACCATGCCTGGCCAGCATCTTTTTTTTTTTGTAGAGAGACACAAGATTATTCTAAAACGTATATGGAAAGCAATTCCAAAAAAGAAGAGTGGAGGAATTGCCCTTCCTGATGTTGAGAACTGTACAGCTACAGCACAGCGTCATACGGCTCCTACGTCAGACAGACATGGCTGGGGCAGCGCTGGAGGGGAGATGTGGAGACCAGCGGAACAGAACAGAGGAACTCGAAAGAGACCCACAGACACTTCCAGGCCACTTTCTAACAGAGAATATTATGCCGTAACCAAGTGGGACTTAGTTTAGGTGTATGAGGCTAGCTTGGTATTTGAAAATCAATCAATGTAATCTGCTATATCACAGGCTAAAGAATAAACAACATATGATCCTATTAATTGATATAGAAAAGTCACAAAAAAGTCACAAAGGCGCTTCAGTGGAGGAAGGGCAGTCTTGTCTTTGCTACAGCTGGTGCCGGAGCAGCTGGACATACTTAGTTAAAAAAAATTTTTTTTTGACCAAAACCTCACATCTCATATAAAATTTAACTCAAACTGTATCATGAACTTACATGTAAAACACAGCATTATTTTAAAAAAGAAATCTTTAGGATCTGGATGAGGCAGAGCTCTGACACTCAACACCAAAGCACAATCCATAGAATAAAATTAAAATGGATAAATGGACCTCGCCAAAATTTTAGGAAACTGTACAGTGGGAGAGCCTGTGAAGCAGATACAAGGACAAGCTACACGACAGGGCGCCAGTGTCTCCCTACCCATCTCTCCTAGAACGCCACGGCCACTGGGGACCCCGGCACCTGGAGGGGCCAGTGCACAGAACCCGGAGGGGTGACTGCAGCGTCTTAACCCCAAGTGGGATTCCTGCCTGTGCCCTGGCCCTACAGGGCAAGGCCCGCATCTGTCTTGCTTCTCTCTTTTCCCAGGACAGACCTCACCAGGCTGGAGAGTGGCCTGGGCACAGAGGCCGGGGCTGTGGCATCAGGGGCCACCATGACGGCAGAGCGCCCAGGCGTTCTCAGACACACCCCTGCTCCCACTGGCCTTCCTGGGAGAAGCCCCGCCTCGTTCCAGAGGAGAAGCCGCAGCTGCTGGGCTGGGGGAGGCATGAATAGTCCATGCTCGGATCCGCAAGCGCCACGCACCTCACTGAACACAGCTCCAGGCGCCTGCTTCCCTGAAGCCCGATCCTCCTGTCCTTGGTGTGCTGCAAGCGCCGCTCCCGAGCAGGGCTGTGTGGGGAGAGGAAAGGAGCCCTCGGGGGAAGTTATGCTGGGGGCCCATTTGTTGGGGGAGGGAGAGCGGGAAGCAAGGCCCATGAGGATGGGGTGTCCTGCAGCTGGGTCCTGACCAGAGTCTGCTCCCTCTCCTGGGCCTGGGCACTGCAGGAAAACGGCGGGCAGTCAGCCTGCCACCACCTCCCGGCCGCCACCACACGCCCTCGACAGACCTTCCAGATAGACGGCTCGATCCTGACTTGAGCACTGCGGGCCCCAACGCCTCCCCTCTTACACCACCTGCTTGTGCGGGCCTGGTGGCAGAGCTGCCGGTGTCGGGGGCTTTCACACCCACCAAAACTAGCTTCTGACCTTGGCTTGGCCACCAGGAAGCTGCGTGACCCTGGGCACACCCACACACCTCTCTGAGCCCGGTCTGCGTGCTGGGCATTGCCGAGAAGGCTAATGAAGTAAGGTGCGTAAAATCACTGGGCTCAGGGGAGACACCGGGCACAGTGGGGTGAGGAAACCCTGTGCCCACCTTACCCCGCGCCACGAGGACGGCGGCTGCCCCGTGCCCTGGCACCATCGGATGGCCTCTACTGAGAAGCGAGGTGCTCCCGGCCTTGTCCCCACCCCGCTGCAGCACGACTGGTTGTCTGCCAGGCCCCAGAGCCCCGAGGCTTCCCACGGAGGCTCCCCCACCAGGACCCACGGGAGAGGAGATGGGCGTGCCTTGCTGGCATCTGCCGGGGCAGCCACAGGTCCCTGTGAACCTCGCTTGTAGAAGACACCTGCTCTCAAAGCCAGCGAAGGGGAGATTTTTTTTTTTTTTTGTCTTGAGGCTGTAAGGAAATCAAAGTGTTTTCAACTTCAAAAGACTCTCCGGGCTTCTCTAGTTGAGAATCTGACGCATCCCAGGCACTTTCATGCACACATGGGGCGAGCCGGGGAGAAGACTCAGCTGCGTCCGCCAAGAGCCAGCCTTGAACTTCAGGGGTGAGAAAACCCTTCAAGTTCACACTGTGGCACGACACACACTCTCACCCACACTCACAGAGTGCAAAAGGACCCTTAGAAAATCATCAAAATGTTAACGGCGGTTAACTCGGAGTGTTGGGATGGAAGGTGACTCATGGTTCTCTGCATTTTCCAGATTTCTGTATATGCTGCATATTTGTAATTAGGAAAAAAGTATATCTAAATTATATCTGCAAGAGCGGAACAGCTTCAAGACAGGCCGATGAGCACACGGGTTGCCCACTGCGGACACACGCAAGCCCCAATCCTTATTCCCTGGCCTGCAACCCTCGGGCGTCTTGCTCATCTGCCCGTCTGCCTGGAGCGGCTCTGGACACTCTGTGGGAGGCCCCTCTGTGGGCTGCTGAGGCCGGTGCTGCCCACCCACCTGCCCCAGATGTCCTGGGCCTGGGGTGCTATCCTGGTGTCATGGCTTGGCATCTTGGCTGGTGGCACCACAGACGCCAGGTGTGGGTCACAGTGTGAGCCCAGCCAGCTGGTGGGGGTGGCTGGCGCTGGTCAGGTGGCCACAGCAGAGTCCTCTGAGGCCACCTGTCATAGGGCTGCTGCTGAGGTCTGAGAGACACGGGCCCACGCCCCTCGGCACCTAGCGCTCAGGGCACCCAGGTTGGGCTTGTGCAAATCCCAGGTGGGGCACAGCTCTGTCTGTCCACGGGTCTTTGCGGTGCCCATCTGAGCGCCTGTGAACAGTGCTGGGCAATCTCACCATGCACACAGCTCTGCACGAGCCTCTACGGCCAGGGCCGCCCTCCCTTCCCTAAAAAGTCTCAGGGGCTAAAGGCCTTGGACCATGGCATCAGGGTCCAGAGGTAATTAACCTGGGTAATGTGTGCCCTCATCCCAGCAGGTGCTGCTGGGGGTTGGAGGTCAGCACAGTCCCAGCCCCGGGGTTGGAGGCCAGCACAGTCCCAGCTTGGCTTCGTGACCTCGGCAGCAGTGATCTGTATCCCAAAATCGGGCGTGATAACGTCAAGACCGTGCTGAGCCTGCCGGGTACAGCGTGAAAATGGCTGGTGCTACCGTGGTCTACACAACCTGTTAGACCAGGATACCGAGGACTCCTGGCAGCCTCACACCTCACAGCTGGGCTCTGCACAGGGGTCTCAGGTGCTGTGGGGCCAGCGTGCCTGCTGCACATCCACGCCCCGAGGGTGACCCAGGAGCAGCAGCCACCGCCGAGCCCTGATAGTCACTGCCTGGCCTGTCCGTGTTCTGAAGAGGGAGAGAGCAAGCTTCCCGCCTCTGGTGTGTTACCTCGGCCGAGGAACTCCTCCTCCAGGCTGGCCACAGGACTTGTTCCAGCCTATGCCTGACTCCCCCGCTCACGGCCTCACTCCCTCATGGATGCCTATGGCCGGCCCAGCCCCACCCTGCACAGGCCCCCCAGCTCCAGGCCCAGCCCAGCTCAGCTCCTCGGAGCTCCCGGTCCAGAGGTCCAGGTTTGACCCCAGGACACCCTGCTGTGTGCACGGCCCTCAGCTCCCACCCCTCTCTGCCCCACTGTCCCTCCGGTGTCCCTCGGGGGAGGCGAAGCAGCCGGGCCCAAAGGAGGCCTCGCAGATGCTGCCACGTGAGCACCGCACCGAGGGCCTGGCGGCAACTGGGTCAGGACAGCTTGGACAGAACGCCGAGAACAAATGTCCCGGCATGAAGTTCCAAAGAACGGAAGCTGGCAAAAAACGTGTCCGGCACGGGGAAAATAGCTCAGCCAATTATTCCTGCCTAATTGTACCGAGGAAAGCATCTAAATACTGCCTGTGCTAATTATACCAGCGTTATTGGGGTTTATCTTCCCGGCGAGGGTGACCTTTCCTTCAAGAGTGACTAGCGGGGCGGGCAAGGCCAGGCACCCCAGCAGTCGCAGAAAAATCCCAAACCAACAATTATTATTATTATTATTCTATTTATACAGCTCCCCCTCGCACACGGGCGTTCTGCTTTCCAGCCACACGCAGCTGCTCCTGCAGCCGCAGCCAGAGGGGAGCGGAGGGAGTGGGGGCGCCGGCTCGGGGTGGGGCGGCCTGCGCAGCCCCTGTGAGTGGCATCCGCCACGGGTGGCTCCAAGGGCCGTGGAAGGGCATGGAGGCCACAGGGACGAGTTAGAGGAGGTGGCGGGGGTGGAGAAGGAGGGAGAAGGTGCTGAGTGTGGGTTAAAAGGGACTGGCCCCGAGGGCAGCAGGAGGGCAGAGCACAATGAAGGTTAAGGGAAGAAAGGGGACGCGGCGGGCAGGCGGGACGGGTGCTCAGCTCAGGCATGCGGGTGAGGAGGGAGGAGCTGCAGCACAGCCGTCGCCCAGTGGCTCCCTGAGCCCCACCCAGGTGTGGGGGCCTCCCCTCCTGTGCCCGTCCCGGGTGTGGGGTCCTCCCCTCCTGAGCCCGTCCCGGGTGTGGGGGCCTCCCCTCCTGAGCCCGTCCCGGGTGTGGGGTCCTCCCCTCCTGAGCCCGTCCCGGGTATGGGGGCCTCCCCTCCTGAGCCCCGCCTGGCTGTGGGGTCGTCCCCTCCTGAGCCCTGCCTGGCTGTGGGGTCCTCCCCTCCTGAGCCCGTCCCGGGTGTGGGGGCCTCCCCTCCTGGGCCCCACCTGGCTGTGGGGGCCTCCCCTCCTGGGCCCCGCCTGGCTATGGGGTCCTCCCCTCCTGGGCCCTGCCTAGACAGCACCACCCTTTCCAGATGTAGCCGAATGAGAACAGGAGAGGACGTCAGTGGCCTCTGCACCTTCTCACCTCCCACCCAGGTGAGGCCCATGTTGCTGGGGGTGACATTTCGTGGAGTGCCACGCTTAGGGCAATGTGATGCTGGGGATGCGGGGTGAGGAGGGCCGGAGATGCAGGCCCGCCTTCCAGTGAGGCTGCCCCTTTTATCTGCTGTGGGCCCCGGGGCCCATCAGTTTGTCTCTCTGAGCTGAAGTTTCCTGAATGTAAAATGGAGACAAAATGCCTATTTTCCCACCTCAGAGGGTGGCCAGCAGCTTCCGGCCGAGACAGAGCCACAAGGACAGATGCACCTGCCATCTGAAACAGCCAGAATATGAGGCATCAAATGTGAAACAACAGTTTTCAGTCAGGAAGGGTGGCGGGCCCTGAGAGACGGGGCGAGCCCAGGGAGACGGTCACGGCCCAGGCAGGGCCTTGGGGGACCCGAGTTGACGGACAGGGCTGGAGCCGGAGCCGGGGCGCAGGACAGAGTGCCGGAGAGGAGGGCTGAGTTCCCTGGAGTGCTCCGTGAGAGGCTGAGAAAACCTGGAGCATGAGAGAGAAAAACCCAGAAAACGGCGCCTGAAGCTCACACTGCGCTGGAGCAGTGCCTGTCTCTGGCAGCCTCATGGGAAAGCCTGCGAACTAGGCGGCTCCAGGGCACAGCACTGAGATGGACACCCCTCACCAAGGGGCGGTGTGAGCCCCAGACAGACGCTGCCCTGCTCCCACCTCACACTTCCTAAACCGAGACCCAGAGAACCAGGCTGTTTCCAAGTACCTGAACTGTGTCTCCGAACAGAGCTCACGAATATTTATAGGAACACACACATGCACGTGCACGCACAGGCACACGCACACATGCACACGCAGCCTCGCAGCACTCAACAAAGAGAAAATCAGCTGAGTGAAACAAACCTAGGGCTGACCTGACGTCAGAAGCGGCAGATCACATTAAGTCACTGTAACTTTGCTCCATATGCCCAAAAAGTTGAGGACAGACATAAAAGGGACAAAAAAAGAGACAAATTGACTTTCTAAGGATGAAGACAACAAGTGCAGGGGACGGATCCATGCCAGATCAGACATTGTGGAAACAGGATCGGTGAAGCTGCAGATACAATCACGGAAACCATCCAACATGAAACAGATGAGAAAAAGAAAGAAAAGCGCATACAAACAAAAAGGAAAAAACAGAAAGATAAATATAAAGGAGGCAGCACATTGGGCGTGGGCTGTGGGGTGATGTCACGTGGCCTGACACGTGGGGCGGGAGTCCCGGAGGCAGGCTGGTGGCACTTCTGAAATGGCCCCCGATGGTCCCCACCTCGAGGCATCACCCACATCAGTGCCAGCCCTTCGGCGTGACTTACAGCTGATGGAAAGTGCGGCGCAAGTGCTGGCTTCCCCTCTGCGGTCGTGTCACAGCAGCCGTGACTTCCGCGGCTCTCACCCTGGTTCTCAGCGCTCTGACACGCCAGCTGCCACGCATGAGCTGCCTACATGGCGAGGAGCTGCCGTAGGCACCAAGCGCGGCAGCCCAACCACGGATGAGAAACGGAATCCTTCTGACGGCCACGTGGGTGTACCTGGACATGGGACCCTCCCCAGCAGAGCCAAGAGGACCATGGCTGGTGAGATCTCTGAGCAGAGAGCCAGCTCAGCCACACTTGGACTCCTGACCTCAGAAGCCATGAGCCACTGAGTTCTGCAGCAATGTTATTCAAGGACTGGTCGCCAATGGTGGGGACAGGAAAGAGTCTTGAAAAAGTAATAGCCCCAATTTTCTGAAATGTGTGGAAAAGTGTAAACAGAGAGATCTGAGTTCAAAGAACCCCAACCACCAAAAAAAAAAAAAAAAAAAGGGGAGGGGGGAAACGACATGAAAATACACAAAGTACATCATAATCAAACTGCTCAAAACCAGTAGTACAGATGAAATCTTAAAAGCAGTCAGAGGAAGAAAAGACAATTGACCGACAGAGGAACAAAGATGAGGATGACAGCAGACTTCTCAGAGGAAATACTGGCATTAAGAAGACAGTGAGATCACCTCTGTAATGTACAGAAAGACAAAAAAAGCCCAGAATTCTCCACCCAGTGGAAATATCTGCCCCCAAATAAAGACTTCTTCAGGTGTGCAAAAGCTTAAAATATCCCAAAGCAGCTGATTCACACTGCAAGAATATTAAAGGAAACCCTTCAGACAGAAGGAAAATGAGGATGCAAACAGGGGCTTACACAACAGGCCAGGTGCGGTGGCTCACGCCTGTAATCCCAGCACTGTGGGAGGCCGAGGTGGGAGGATCACCTGAGGTCAGGAGTTCAAGACCAGCCTGGCCAACATGGTGAAACCCTGTTTCTACTAAAAATACAAAAATTGGCCACATGTGGTGGCGCATCCCTGTAATCCCAGCTACTCGGGAGGCTGAGGCAGGAGAATTGCTTTAACCTGGTAAGTGGAGGTTGCAGTGAGCCAAGATCGCGCCATTGCACTCCAGCCTGGGTGACGGAGTGAGACTCTGTCTCAAAAAAAATAAATAAAAATAAAAACAAACATGGGCCTACATAACAAGAAGGAAGAACAGCCCTACTCCTTCCGTGAATGAGGGGTGGGAGCTGCATGTGCAGATATATACAACATTTACCATTATTATTTACATCTCTTTCAAAGATAACTGACTAAACAGAAATAAAAACAAAGTATTGTGGGGTTTATCATGTGCATAAATAAAATATAAGCAGAGGACTAAGGCAAGAAGGAGAAGACTGGAAATATGTGATTGTCAGGTTCTCACACTACACATAAGGCGGTGTGGTATCATTCAAGGATGACTGTGTTAAGTTAAAAATCTACATACCCTAAATCCTAACACAACCTGTAAAAAATACAGTTAACCAATCAAAAAAGGAGATACATGAACTTGTAAAAAATTCAGTCCAAGAAAGGCAGAAAAAGAGGGAAGAAAAAAGAACAAAGGACAGACAGGACAAACAGAAAACAAGTAACAAGATGATAGACTTATCTAATCAAAGTAGTAATCAATTTAAATGTAAATGGCCTAAACGCCCCAGTGAAAAGGCAGAGATTGTCAGATTTTATGCACATTTAAGACTCAGCTATATCCCGCTTTTAAGAAGCACATTTTAACTATGAAGACACAGTAGATTAAAAGTAACGTGAAGCAGATACAGCACGCTCACAGAAGCCAATTCACCCTGTGTTCACATGAGCACACCTCACTTCACCCCACGTTGCCTGACTGTGCTTCACAGACACTGCCTTTTTTACAAGTTTAAGGTCTGTGTCTTGCAAGTCTATCGGCACTATTTTTCCAAAAGCGTGGATTCACTTCATGTCTGTGTCATATATATGTCCAACTTTTTCATTATTAATATATCTTTTATGGTAGTCTGTCATCTGTGATCTTTGATGTCACCATTGTAATTGTTTCGGAGCTCCACAAACAGTGCCCATAAGATAGCAATTTAACTGATAAATGTGTGTGTGTTCTGACTGCTCCGCTAACCAGCCATCCCCCATCTCTCTCCTTCTCCTTGGGCATCCCCATTCCCTGAGACACAACCATCACAACAATATTGAAACCAGGCCCATTAATAACCCTAGAATGGCCTCTAGGTGTTCAAGTGAAAGAAGACTCACGTGTCTCTCACTTTAAATCAAAAGCTAGAGATAATTAAGTTTAGTGAGGAAGGCATGTTGAAAACTGAGGCCAAAAGCTAGGTCTCTTGCACCACACAGCTAGCCTGCAAAGGAGAAGTTCATAAAGGAAATCACAAGGGCTATTCCAACGAACACATGAATGATAAGAAAGCAGAACAGCCTTACTGCTAATATGGAGATTTTCAGGATGGTAAATGAACTCTTGGGGCCCTTAAGAATGATGCTAAGTCTTCTCTCTCTGTGCTCTATCAGTGGAACAACGAAGCCTGGATGACAGCACGTCTGTTCAAACGTAGCACAGTGCACTGAATATTTTAAGCCCACTGTTGAGACCTCCTGCTCAGAAAACAAAATTCCTTTCAAAATATTATTGCTCACTGACAATGCAACTAGTTACTGGGCTCTGATGGAGATGAATGTTGTTTCTATAACTGCTAACACAGCATCCATCCTGTGGCGCCTAGATCAAGGGACAATTGACTTTCAAGTGTTATTATTTAAGAAATACATTTTGTAAGGCTACAGTTGTCACAGAGTGCTTCCTCTAATGAATCTGGGCAAAGTCAACTGAAAACCTTCCGGAAAGGAGCTGTCATTCTAGATGCCATTAAGAAAATTAGTGATTTATGAGAGGAGGTCAAAGTATCACCATTAACAGGAGTTTGCAGAAGTTGGTTCCAACCCTCATGGATGACTTGGTTCAAGAAGATGTCAGTGGAGGACGATGGACAGATGTGGTGAAAATAGCAAGAGAACTAGAATTAGAAGCAGAGCCTGAAGATGTGACTAAATTGCTGCAATCTCATGATCAAGCTTGAATGGATGAGGAGCTGCTTCTTATGAATGAATAAAGAAAGTGGTTTCTTGAGACGGAATCTGCTCCTGGTGAAAATGCTGTGAACATTGTTGAAAAATGACAGCAAAGTACATAAACTTAGTTGATAAAGCAGTTTGAGGGGTTGAGAGGATTGGCTCCAAGATGGAAGTTCTACTGTAGGTAAAATGGTATTAGCATTGCATGCTACAGAGAAATCTTTCATGAAAGGAAGAGTCAATCAATGTGGCCAGCTTCATTGCTGGTTTGGTTTTTTTTTTTTTTTTTGGGATGGAGTCATGCTCTGTTGCCCAGGCTGGAGTGCAGTGGCGCGATCTCAGCTCACTGCAACCTCCACCTCCCAGGTTCAAGTGATTCTCGTGCCTCAACCTCCCAAGTAGCTGGGATTACACGTACATGCCACCATGCCCGGCTAATTTTTGTATCTGTAGTAGAGACAGGGTTTCACCATGTTGGCCAGGCTGGTCTCGAACTACTGGCCTCAAGTGATCCACTTGCCTCGGCCTCCCAAAAGTGCTGGGATTACAGGTGTGAGCCACCGCACCCAGCCCGTTGGTGTTTTTAAGAAACTGTCACAGCCACCCCAACCTTCAGCAACCACCACCCTGATCCGTCAGCAGCCATCACCGTCAAAGCAAGAACCTACACCAGCAAAGAGATTACAACTGGCTAAAGGTTCGGGTGATCATTAGCATTTTTAAGCAATAAAGTATTTTTAAAATCAGGACATGTACTTTTTTTTTTTTTTTTTTTTTTTTGAGACAGAGTCTCGCTGTCACCCAGGCTGGAGTGCAGTGGCGCGATCTCGGCTCACTGCAGGCTCCGCCCCCCGGGGTTCATGCCATTCTCCTGTCTCAGCCTCCCGAGTAGCTGGGACTACAGGCACCCGCCACCTCGCCCGGCTAATTTTTTTGTATTTTTTAGTAGAGACAGGATTTCACCGTGTTAGCTAGGATGATCTCAATCTCCTGACCTCGTGATCTGCCCACCTCGGCCTCCCAAAGTGCTGGGATTACAGGAGTGAGCCACCATGCCCGGCCCATTGTTTTTTAAAGACAATGCTGTTGTACACTTGATAGACTACAGTATAGGATAAACATAACTTTTACACGCACTGGGAAACAAAATTCATGGGACTCACTTTATTGTGATATTGGCTTAATCACAGTGGTCTGGAACCAAATCTGCGATATACCCAAGGTTGCTTATTGACAGTGCAACTCTGTATCAGACAAAGTAGATTGCAGAGCAAAGAATATTACTAGCAATAAAGGTCATTTCATAATGATAAAAGGGTCCATTTATATATGAAACAAAAACTGGAATGCAAGAAGGAATAGAGAAATCTGTAATTATAGTCAGAGATGTCAATATTCATCTATCAATAACTGATAGAACAGGACCACAGAAAATTGGCAAGGATATAGAAGCTTTGCAAACATTATTAAAAATGTCAGCTACTTGACATCAATATAGCACATTCCAGCGAGATACAGGATACACACAGATTTCAAGTACACATACAACATTTACCAAGGCAGTAACATTCTGGATGGACCTTAAAACAAATTTCAAGAAATGTGGCCAGATGCAGTGGCTCATGCCTGTAATCCCAGCACTTTGGGAGGCTGAGGCAGGTGGATCACCTGAGGTCAGGAGTTCGAGACCAGCCTGGCCTGGTGAAACCCCATCTCTACTAAAAATACAAAAATTAGCTGGGTGTGGTGGCACGTGCCTGTAATCCCAGTTACTCGGGAGGCTGAGGTAGGAGGCAGGAGAATCACTTGAACCTGGAAGGCAGAGGTTGCAGTGAGCTGAGATCGTGCCACTGCACTCCAGCCTGGGTGACAGAACGAGACTCCGTCTCCAAAAAAAGTAAAAGGATTCAGACCGTTCCGAGGATGTTCTCTGACAATAATGAAATTAAATGAGAAATTAGTAACAGAACGGCACCTGGAGATTTTCAAAAAATGTGGAAACTAACACACTTCTAAATAACCCATATGTCAAAGAAGAAATCAAAAGGGAGATTAGTAAGTGATTTGAACTGAATGAAGATAAAAACAAAATACCAGAATTTGTGGGATGCCACTAGAGCAGAAACTAGGGGGAAACTTATATCACTGAATGCCCAGATTAAAAAAAGAAGAAAGGTCTCAAATCAGAGACTTCCGCTTCGACCTTAAGGAACTAAAGAAGGGCAAATTAGACAAAGTAAGCAGAAGAAAGAAAAAGATCAAAGCAACAATGGTGAAAGAAAACAAAAAAGCAGTAGAAATAATAAAACCAAAAGCTGTTTCTAGCCAGACTGTCCTGGAATAAAAGAGAAGAGACAAATTACTAACATCAGGAACAAGAGGGGTAATAGCACTACAGATCCTACAGATGTTAAAAGGATAGTAAGAGAAATTATGAACAACTTTATGCCAATACCTTTGAAAACAGATAAAATGGACAAACTTCTGAAGATACAAACTACTAAAGCTCACCACAAAATAAAAAGATAATGTGAATAACTCTATGTCTATCAAGACACTGATGTGTAGTTAAAACCTCACAAAGAAAACTTCAAGGTTCAATAGGTTTACTGATGAATTGGATCAACTATTTAAAAAAGAAATAATATCAATTCTACATTAACTCTTTTCTTCCAGTTTGTTTTAATCAAGAATTCTACATGAACTCTTTAAGAAAACTGAAGAGGAGGAATGCTTTCCAACTCACTCTGTGAGACCAACAGTACTATGATATACAAATCAGAAGACATTACAAGCTGTGCCCCGCCCCCCCAAAACTATGGAACAACCCTAAGGAATATTTATGCAAAAATTCAAAACAAAATGGTTAGCAATTCACATCCAATAACATATAAAAAGGATAATGTAGTATGACTAAGTGGGGTTTATCCTAAGAATACAAGGTTGGTTTAACCCTAGAAAATCAAAGTAATTCCACATATTAACAAAGTACAAAAGGAAAGCCATATGATCAACTCAATAAATGTGGAAAAAGCATCTGATCAAACCCAACAGGCATTCTTCAAAAAAAAAAAAAAAAAATTCTCAGCAAACTAGGATTAGAAGAGAATTTCCTCACCCTGAGAAATGGTATCTATGAACGACGTACAGAGAATATCACACTTAATGGCTAAAGATTGGATGCTTCTCCCTCAGATCTGAAACAGGACAAGGATGTTCACTCTCACTGCTTGTATTCAGCATCATCCTGAAGGTTCTAGCTAGTGAAATAACACAAGAACAAGGAACTTCACAAGCACCCAGTGTGGGTAAGTGGAAGTGCAAGTGTACTTACAGATAATATCATTGTCGAAGGAGAAAATCCCATCAGATATACTAAGAAGCTACTGGAACTAACACATGAGTTTAGAGAAGTTGCAAAATAAAAAGATCAATATACAAATGAATTGTTTTTATATAGTAGCAACAGAAATTAAATGTAAAAACAAAACCCTTTTATAATAATATCAAAATCTAAAATACTTGGGATAAATCTGAAAAAGATGTGAAATACCTATGTTATCAGGAAGGGGTCTCAATCTAGACCCCAAGAGAGGGTTCTTGGATCTCACACAAGAATTTGAGGTGAGTCCATAGAGTGAAGTGAAAGCAAGTTTATTAGGAAAGTAAAGAAACAAGAATGGCTACTCCATAGGCAGAGCAGTGACGTGGGCTGCTCGACTAACACTTATACTGTATTTCTTGATTATATGCTAATCAAGGGGTGGATTATTCATGAGTTTTCCAGGAAAGGGGTAGGCAATTCCCAGAACTGAGGGTTCTTCCCCCTTTTAGACCATATAGGGTAACTTCCTGACATTGCCATGGCATTTGTAAGCTGTCATGGCACTGATGGGAGTGTTGTGTCATATGCTAATGCATTATAATTACAGTATAATGAGCAGTGAGGATGACCAGAGGTCTCTTTCTTTTTTCTTTTTTTAAGCTCTGCTGCCCAGGCTGGAGTGCAGTGGCACAATCTCAGCTCACTGCAACCTCTTGCTCCTAGGTTTAAGCAATTCTCCTGCCTCAACCTCCTGAGTAGGTGGGATTACAGGCATGCAGCACCATGCCCGGCTAATTTTTGTATTTTTAGTAGAGATGGGGTTTCACCATGTTGGTCAGGCTGTTCTCGAACTCCTGATCTAGTGATCTGCCTGCCTCAGCCTCCCAAAGTGCTGGGATTACAGGCGTGAGCCACCGTGCCTGGCTGACCAGAGGTCATTTTCATGGCTGTCTTGGTTTTGGTGGGTTTGGGGCCAGCTTCTTTACTGCAACCTGTTTTATCAGCCAAGTCTTTGTGAATTGCATCTTGTGCGGACCTCCTATCTCATCTTGTGACTACGAACGCCTAACCTTCTGAGAAAGCAGCCCTGTAGGTCTCAGTCTTATTTCACCCAGTCCTTATTCAAAATGGAGTCACTCTGGTTCAAATGCCTCTGATACCCGCACACTGAAAATGAGAACACATTGCTGAGAGAAACTGTTCATAGATTAGAAGTTTCCATATTGTTAAGATGTCAATTATCCCCAAAATGATCTATAGAGTCAGCGTAATTCCAATTAAAATCCTAGCAGGCTGACAAAGATGCAAAAGGCTATTCAGTAAAAAAGAATGATCTTGATGCTGGAGTAACTGGACGTTCACATGCAATAAAAAATGAAAAAGAGTCAATCCAGACTTTGCACCATATAAAAAAAAAACCTCAAAATGGATCACGAACACAAATGTAAAATTTAAAACTATAAAACTTCTAGAAGAAAAAAAAAAAATGGAGGCAGTCTTTGTGACCTTGGGTTAGGTAAAGATTTCTTAGATATGACAGCAAAAGCACACTCAATAAAATAAAAGACTGGTAAGTTAGACTTAATCAAGATTAAAAATGTCTGCTCTTCAAAAGACATTGTTAAGAGAATGAAAAGACATGTCATATATGAGGAGAGAACACCAGCAATGTACATATTTGATGAAGGATTTGCATCTGGAGTATAGAAAGAACTCTCAAAACTCATTAAGGAAACATAGAACTCCATAAATAATTAGCAAAAGATGTGAACAGGCACTTCAGCGAAGACCAGCAAGTTGGCACAGGAACAGATGCTCAGTGTCATTCGTCATGAGGAAAATGCAAATTAAAACCGCAATGAGACGCCATCAGTCACCTCTTAGAAGGACTGAAATTAAAAAGACTGACCATGTCAAGTACTGGTGACCGTGTGGAGAAACTACAAGTCTCCTATACTGCTGATAGGAATGGGAAACGGTGCAGGCACTTTGGAAAACGGCTTGGCAACTTCTTGTAAAGTTAAGCATACACCGACCACACAATCAAGCAGTTCCACTCCGATTTAGCCAAGAGAAAAGGAAATAAATGTCTGTGCAAAGCTTGCATGTGAACGTTCACTGTACACTTTATTTGCAACAGCCCCAAGCTGGAAGCCACCGGAATGCCCGTCAACATCTGGATGGATGAAGACATTGTGGTCTATCCATGTGATTGTAAAGGGATAAACTGTTGATACCATAGCAACATGGATAAATCTCAAACTAACTACGCTTAGTGGAAGAAGCCAGACGAGAAAGGCTAGATACTGCGTGATTCCACTTACAGAAACTCTAGAAAATGTGGATGAACCCGTGGTGACAGGAAACACAGAAGGAGCAGCGGCTGCCTGGGGTCGGGATGCAGTGGGAGGGGCAAGGCGGGCTGCACAGGGTCCTGGGATCTGGGGGTGAAGGGTCTGTTCACTGCCTTGATGGCCTCACGGGTGCGTGTATATAGACGATGGCTCATCAATAATGCAGACTCAGCAAACAGGGAAGCCCTGGCAGGAGGAGGTGGTGGCATCGGGGGCAGCTCCACTGTCACAGGCCAGCCTGGTGAAACACGGCAGCGTGCTGCTCCTCCAGACACAACTGCTCCCTCTTGGGCGTCTAGAGGCGATTCCCGCGTAGCTCTGCCTGGACTGGGAAACACGTTCCTAACCCCATGCAGGGGCTGCAGTCCCTCTACCCGAAACCCACGCCAACACCCACTTCACATTTTGCATTTGAATCTCAGGAGGTTCACAGACCCTCTAACCCAGCGGCACCCACAGCCCCTGGGATGGAAAAGCATCATAAAAGCAGACAGTGGCACGTGTTGGGGAGGACAGGGAGAAGCTGGGAGAACAGGCAGCTCCTCACAAAGCTCAACGTTAAATTACCATGTGACCCAGCACTTCCTCTTATGGGTGTACACCCGAGAGAAACGAAAATGCATTTCCACACACAAGCTTGTACACGAATGTTCACAGCGGCACTGTGTGTAATAGCCCCAAACGGAAGCAACTCAAATGTTCTATCAACGGATGAAAAGATAAACAACGCGGTCTATCCACACACTAAACTGTATGATTCATCAGTAACAAATGGAGCATCAGCACATGGTCCAATGTGAGCGAACCATGAAAACCTTACGCTCAGCGAAGACACCAGACGCCAGAGACCACTCGCCGCTGAGTCCATTTCCCTGCAACACTGCAGATAGGGGAGTCTAGAGACAGAATACAGACAGCGGCTGCCGACGGCTGGGACTGGGAGGGGATGGCTATGGGGCACGTTTCCTTCCAGGGTGATAAAGGCATTCGTTCTAAGATAGACTGTGGTGACAGCTGCACACTCTGTAGATGACATCTCAGTCAAGCTGCTTCATGAGAAAGGCCCAGCCACTGACCACAGGGTGAACGTCCTGCCGTGCACAGTCCCTGGCCGAGAAGAAGGTATGACTGACAGGTAAGACTACCTAAGGTCCCAGGCACACCCTGGGGCGGGGAGGAGGCTAGGGACAAGGACAGAGTGTGCAAAGACACGCCGGGCTCTGGGAGGTCAGCAGAGAGTCTGGACCCCAGATTTCAGGCAGCCAGGAACTGCCTGCCAGTCCCAGCTCATATGGCCTGAGCTTGGCCAACCGCGGCGGGTCCCACTCGCAGATGGCCAGCCACCTCCGTGCCCTGGGGCCGAGATGTCCTGTTCCTGCTCTTTAGAGCGACAGGGAGGCAGGCCCTCCCTAACAGACTCCTCAGTCATTTAGGTTGGGGGCAAAAGGGGCTGGCCGCAGCTTGGTGTAGGTGGAGCAGGGCTTGGTGGGGGCGGGGGGCGGGGCTTGGTGGGGGGCGGGGCTTGGTGGGGGGCGGGGCTTGGTGGGGGGCGGGGCTTGGTGGGGGGCGGGGCTTGGTGGGGGGCGGGGCTAGGTGGGCTTTCCCGGGGTCGAGGTGGTGGTCACCGTCTAGTCCCTGCCCAGGATAGACACTCGGAGTCCTAGGGAAGGCTCTGCCTCCTGCCTAGCAGGAAAGTGTCCTGCCCACCCGGTGTCATGGCCTGGGGAGTGCTTGGCTCTCAGGCCAGCTGCCCACAGGAGAAGCTGGGACTGGGGTGGGGAACCAGCCTGTTTGCTTCCGAGTGGGGCTGACAAACCCCCAGCCTCTTCACAAAGGCTCCAAAAACGGAATGTCATGGGGAACTGGACGCAGATCCACAGGGCCATAGACAGCATTTCCGGCTTAGTCAAAGGAGTAACTTTCTAACAGTTTAAACGTGCGTGATGGGATGTGCAGGCTTGGGAGGCAGTGGACCAGATAAAACCATGACCAGAAGATACAGAAGGGTTCCAGGCCGCCCAGGCCCTTCAGTTAGAACATCCCCCACCCCTCCCCGGCTCCCAGGGCAACGTCAGAGACCATCTGGATGGAGGATGGGGCTGGTCCTGGCTTCTCACAGCTTGGGAGGTGGGACACCTGGGCACCAGGTCAGCAAGCCACAGTTCCACCCACGGCCAGGGCCCAGGCTCCCTCCCTCCCCCATAACCACCCGGGCACGGAGCACAGACCCTGCCTGGCCATCGGCCCTCCAATCCCTGCTGGAAGACGTGCCCAGGCGGAGCAGGATCCCCGCATTACTGCTGCGCGTCCAGCACCTGCAGCGGGGCTCAGCATAGCGGGCATTCCACATGGGCGAGGGCCAGACGAGTGAGCCACACCCCACCCTTTCCTCAACCATCCTCCATGATGACGACATCAGAGTCGTCCCACAAGCTCAGGTCTGACACTCTTTCCCCAACTTTGGCCTGGAGCCCGAGGCCTACCCCTCTGCTCTCCCTGCACACTGGGTACCCTGGAGCCGGTGAGCATGAGCACGTGAGGTCCTGAGGCCAGAAACATCTCCCCGACCCAGCCAGACAAACTCTAATTCACCCGTGAGCCCCAGCTCCAGGCCACCTCCTCCACACAGCCTTCCTTGACTGCAGTGCGCCCCGGGGTATCTGGGAGACGCCTCTGCACAGTCTTTGAATCGGCTGTACAAGTATCTGTCCTAGCGGCAGCAGAGCCGCGTCATAAACAGTAAAACAAGCTGGGCGCGGTGGCTCACACCTGTAATCCCAGCACTTTGGGAGGCCAAGGCAGATGGATCACCTGAGCTCAGGAGTTCGAGACCATCCTGGCCAACATGGCAAAACCCCATCTCTACTAAAAATACAAAAAAAGCCGGGCATGGGGGTGGGCGCCTGTAATCCCAGCTACTGGGGAGGCTGAGGCAGGAGAATCACTTGAGCCCGGGAGGCAGAGGTTGCAGTGAGCCAAGATCACACCACTGCACTCCAGCCTGGGCAACAGAATGAGACTCCATCTGACAACAAAACAAAACAAAACAACAAAACAGCAACAGCAGCTCAGGGCTCCTGCAGTTCAAGGTCTTAGCGGCCTGGGCATGTGGTTTATCTGCCTACTTGGACCTGAGCAGCCTCCCTCTGCCCAATGTCACTCCCTGCATTCCCCAGCCCTGACCTGGGTGAGTGGACCGTGCAGACAGCGAGAGGCCACGCAGGCCAAGCCAGGACAGAGCGAACCCTGGTGGGGCCAGGTGGTCCCTGTGCGTTTGCAGCCTGGATGTTATGCCCACATCTCTGGGCCAGGCACAGCTCTCCACTGCCAGCGGCTGGTGGGATTAGATGTGGCCAAGGCCGCTCCCGAACCGGCTCTACTCTGTGGGGGGCAGGTGTGGCTCTGGGGGTCCTGTTGGGCCTGAGCACATCCCGATAACCTGGCTGCTGCCCACTGCCCAAGTGCCAGAGCACACGGCCACCAATGAGAATTGTGCTTCCCTGGTCCTGGGTTAAAAATATCCCTGTAAGTGACAAGACTTTGAGAATTTTGTCTCTCCAGTCACTCACATGGGGGGCGAGGACAGCTCTTGGCTCCGTGTCTCACCTGGCTGCGTCTGATGCCTGCCTGGGCTGAAGCTGCATCTCATGAAACAGACGAGAAGTCATTCACAGCCCGACAGCACAGGCACAGAAATTTGCTGTTTTATACCAAGTTGAGCGGCCTGTCATCTAGAAGCTTCTGTCCTGACCTCCTCAGCAAAGAGGAAGTCACAGAACCAGCTGCTGAGCCTCCTGGCCTCGGCCCGACCTCTCTTGGCAGCTGTGGGAACCAGGATGAAAGCGGGCACGTCACTCACAAGACAGAAGTTGTTCTCCGAGCCTCACAGGTGAGTGGCCGGGTGCCTGCCTGAAGCTGGACAAGCCCACAGTGGCTGAGGCCAGTGGGGACCCAAGGAGCCGGTCTGGCCTTCCCCGACCACCAAGGAAGGTGGGTGCTGCTTCCCTCGTGGGGCAGATGGTCTCGGCCGTCACTCTGCTGTCCCCATCCTGGCTGTGAGCTCAGCCTCAGTGTCCCCACCTGTGAAACGGGGAGATCCCCAATCCTTCTGGGCGGGTGCCTCGCCTCTGCCCTAGCAGGAGTCTCCCCTTCCTGAGCTGGGATTCCATCTCTGCTGGGAATCAGGTGCTCCCTGGCCGAGAACCCGGTAGCCAGGCACAATCACGCTGTCACCACCCCAGCCCTCAACCAGGCCCTGCCTGCTTGCCGCGCTCGGCCGCCATCTTCCTGTGGATGCCACTTACCCTCCGGCGTCGCCATCAGCTGCAAATTGCCTTGTTTTTCATCTTTGGCAGGGCTGAAAATTTGATCATGAAAGGGAATTTTCTTTTTTCTTTCTTAATTAGTACTTAGTAATATCACCAAGCTGTGAGTTTATGGCTTTGTAGATCTTGTATGTTTGACACTAATTACTCACAAAGGCTTTTAAAGCTGCATTTCAACTCCGCAACTGCCATGCCGGTAATTAAGCTAGACTAAGCGGCAACAGATTTCACTTTTCACAGACACCCTTCCCACCTGTGCTCCCGCTCCGTTTGGCCGCAGCCCCCGTGGCCCTGTGGAAACCCAGCAGCTCCCCGTGGCTCCAGCCCTAGAGGCCTGAGGTGGCCTTGCCTCCAGGAGCCTGGCCTCCGCCATCACAGCCAGGCTTGGCCCTGCACTCAGGATCCAGAGGACAACTCTCGGCAGCTGGAAAGGGTTCTCCCAGTCCACAGGCCGCCAGAATCCCTTCCGGCGCATGCCTGCCTGAGCTGCCACAATGCCGCGTGCTCACTAGCCCCTCAGGCCCGTCCCAGGCGAGCTGAGTAACTGCAGCCACCCAAGCCCCAGCGAGGGACAGACAGCTGCGCTTCTTCGGGTCCCCGAGGGAGGCCTTCGTCCTTCGTCCACCGATGGGCCGCCCATCGTTTACTGAGTAGCTACTGCCTGCAGCTGCAGAGGCCGCCACCTCCCACTCCTCACCTGGGCCCCTGCAAGGCAGCCGAGGCCCAGGGCACGGTCAGGCTGTGTCCTGGAGGGGAGGGTGGGCAGGGCCTCTGAGTGCTGCACAGCTGCGTCCCCACATGTCAGCCCCTCGCCCAGCTGGCCCTCCCTGTGACTCAGCACATGGGCTGCCTTGGGGCTGGCTCCCGGATGGGGAGGGTGTACTGCCTGGAGCTCAGGGGCTGGCTAGGGTGAGTCCGAGGCCAGGCTCCAGCACAGCCTTCGAGTGAAGCCCACAGTGGGGCAGCTGGTACTGAAATGGCATCCTGGCTTCCCAGTAGCACGTTCCTTGAGTGTGTCAGTCCCTCTGGGGACCATCTGGAGGATGGGGGCTGGAGAACAGCCCTGGTCATTCTCCACCAAGACCACACGAGGCCCCGATGGCACAGTTCCAGGATCCTGTGTAATTACAGTCTGGGTGCCCTCGTTGCCCTACTCCTCTGAAAGCGAGCCGGGTTCACCTTGAACCCTGCAGAATGATGCTCTTTCTGGCGTCCTTCTCTGTCTTCCTGGGCCTTACAGGTTCTTCAGCAGTAAATCAACTAAACAGCAACACTCTTCCCTCTGTCTTCCACATTCAGGCAAAGCCGGCCCCGGGGAGCTCCTGCGGAGACGTCCCTCACGGCCAGGGAGGCCGCAATGAAGGCTGAACCTGGGAAAGGGGCCCAGGTGGGGTGTAGACCTCCTCTGTCACCCAGCCCCTCCTGAGGGGGCTTGATGGGCGTCCGCGAGTGGGCAGCTTTTCCGCGCTTCCCCGTGTCTGACTGTGCTGAGGGCTTCCTGAAGTGCAATTGGTTAGTCACGGTTTAGTGTTCTTTACTGCAATGCTATTTTAAGATGCAATTAAAACGTCTCATTGCCAAAGTGCATGCTTCCTCCTGGGGGCCTCCTTCCTAATACGAAGGAGTCAGAAACCAAGGCCGGGAGGAGACCTGAGCTTAAGACTCACTTCTGGAGTGGCACACTTTGTCCCAGCTCCGTCTTCCTGGAGCACCCAGGAGATCCCGCTGCAGGAAGAAGCCCCACGGCAGGCCACGTGGAGGCAAAGTCACCTCCTACCCAGACAGCGTGGGCGATGCTGAAATGAACGTCAGCTCCGACTGATTTTAGTGAGGTTCAAACCTCCCCTCGGCTGTCAGCCTCTGAATCTCTTCCACTTCAGCCACGGCCACTCCATGGCTAGGGGCGGGGAGGGGACACTCAGAAGTTTGGTTTCCTCTGAGGGGCCTGAGCACACACTCAGGATGTGAGTGGGGCCGGGAAGGGCGGCTAGTGGAGCCTATGCGGGAACACTTGTGCAAGTCAGCGTGGTTTCACTACCACTAGAAGGCAACTAAAAATCCCCACAACTCCAGGTGTGTCCTGGCTGGTGTCACGGAGCCTCACACGGCTGAATTGCTTAACTCACATCCAGCCACACAGCGGCCTGCCAGGGGCTCCCCGGGGACCCAACGAGTGTCAACACTTTCCCACGACCCTCTGCCATCCCCGGTGTGCCTTTGGGGAGAAGTGTGGTGGTCCCACAGGCCTCCGTGCCAAAATCTCATGCTTGAGGAAGCGCTCCCAGTGGACAGGGAGCCCCAGCTGCTGCTGCTGGACAGGTAGGGGCCCAGGGGCACGAGGGGCCACCTCGAGGCTGGGGGGAGACCTGGGGGGAGACCTGGCGAGAGACCTGGGGAGAGACCCTGGTTGGGTGCCTTACCACAGACCCTGAGACGCGAGGTGTGGGACATGGACAGCATTCGAGGTCCCACCCTGCTGAAGAAGCTTGACACGGAGCCCTGCAGGGGGCAGGGGTGGCCCAAGGGGAGGGGCAGGGGGCAGGGGCAGGGGCAGGCAGGGGACGCAGCTTGGGATGGGCCTACAGCTGGCCCAGGAAGGTGCTCCCCGAGGCTGCCACGTGCCCAGCACCTCCCCTTGGTGACCATCCCCCCAAAGTCAGGGGGAGTCCAGGGCCCAGCCCTCCTTTCTCCAGGCTGCCCCCAGGACATCCTGCTGTGGCTTGGCACAGGCCGGGCACTGACAGAAGGGCCCCGTCTGGTTGCATCCGATCCTTCGATGCTCCTGCAGGTGGTGGAGGGGCGCGTGGGTGCAGTCAGCAGGGCTGTGGCCACACTGTGCAAGCCACTCCAGCACCTGAGCGTTGTGTCCTCCTCTGCAAATGGGACAGGAAAGCCTGCCTCACACAGCTGCTGCCAGGACGGAGACAATGTGCCACTAGTCAGTGAGCGGGCACAGCCGGGGTCACTGTCCCGCCATCAGAAGCAGGACAGGGGTGCGGGGAGGAGGGGCCTGAGCCCGAGGCTCCTGGACTCACACGGGCACAGGGTCTGTGCAGCAAAGGCCCCACCTGACGGGCGCGGGAGGCAGGCCCTGACTGCAGCGGGGAGAGCGGAGTGAAGGGGTGTCCTCTTCCCTCCCAGCGATGCTGTGTGCCTGATACGCTGACCAGCTACTTAACAGCTGGCACAGCCTGCTGGGCTCAGGGTCGGGAGACGCATGATTCCCATCTTGTCTGTAGCTTTCCTGACGCTGACGCAGGGCCCAGCGCTCTGGAGGGAGACTTGATCACACACAGGCAGTGCACAGAATGTCAATGTGGGAGGCCGGCGGCTCTGACCTTGGTGTGTTACAGCCCTCGCCACCTCCCTCCGCTGCCCTGCATGGGGACTCAAACCACAAACAGCAGCTCGGAAACAAGCAGACACGCGTCAGGCTCTGGTTCACGGGGAAGAGCGCTGTTTAGGAGATGGACGTGCTCCACGCAGACACGCATCGGGCTCCAGCTCGTGGGAAGGAGCGCGCTGTTTAGGAGATAGACACGCTCCACACCACCTCTGGCGTCCTCTCTGCCCTCAGGCTCTTGGGCATTCAGAGCCAGGAGCTGCTTCTGGGGAGGCAGAGATCCCTCCAGGCCCTAGGAAAGGCCTCCTGTTGCCTTGGGGGAAAAGCTGTGCCAGGCTCTTCTCTCCACGCTCCCCAAGGGAGGGGAGGTGCCCAGGAACAGACCAGGAGACTCAGTTGGTGCCAGGAAGGTGCCCGTGACCAGGGAGATGTGCACATGCGTTCAGCGTCACTGGGGAGGGGGCAGCCACACAGGCAGTTTCAGACTGTAGCTGAAACCCAAGGCGTTTCCCTAAAGCACCAGCGTCCAGAACTGCAGAAGGGGCCAGCCCCACCCTGCCCCAGACCACAGTGGGGAACCTTCCAGGGCCAGTCTCTCCCTGCTGCCCTTCCCGCAGGGCCAGGGGCTGGTCGGCAGCACAGGCCGCCCCCAGCGCTGCAGCCCTGGACGTCCACGGCTGACAGTTCCTGGGCCTGGAACACTGCCCTTTCCTCCAGCTCTACAAAGACACTCGAGGTTCCAGCCAGGACAGGGGACATAAAGGGGGTCAGCCCTCACGGACAGCGTTTCCATAGAGGGTTCAGAAGGTTTACAAACACCAGCAGGATGGATGACACCACAGCCACCACAGGAGCCAGCACCCAAGAGACCCGGTGAGATGCCATGGGTCACTCGTGCCCGAGGTGCCCTCCAGAACTGGAGACTACAGATACCACGGGAGGCTTGGGCCGAGTGTGTCCAGCCACAAAGGTTACTGCCCAGCCCTGGGAGGTCACTGGGACCAGGAGCTGCCCCCACAAGGAATGGGCAGAAGGAAAGGATGACCGAGCGCCCGGCCCCACGCCCGTGGCTCAGGAAGACATGCTGTGTTTGCATTTGTGTTGTTCCCAGAGCGAGGGGATGAGGAGCCTGAGGCCGGCCGTCCCTGCTGCAGATCCCCCACCGCCGCCCCCTCCCCTGCCCAGGAGCCGAGGAGGAGGAAGTGCTTCATTCTTTGCAAAGAATACTCCACCTGATGCAATTTGCGTGTGCAAGATGTGTGAAGTGCCTTTTCCATTTCATCAGCACCCGCAGCCTGCATGAAGCTGCTGTTTGCTCTCTGCCGGCTCAGCTCGTGGGGCTTGAATGGTATCACGGGAGGTTCTTCATCCTGCGGTGGGAGGGTCGCGTCCTGCTGATGGCTCCACATTTTCACTGACCACATTCATTACAAAGAGACATTTCAAAACATGTTCTGCAGCTGATTTGCTCCTTGGCCCCAAGAATGGAATACAGATAATCTCCTCACATCCAGCAGGTATCTTTCTGTGATTTAATTTTGGAAACGATGTTTTAAAGGCCTCTGACTTTCCCGTCTGTCCTGGGAACAGGGAGTTCCTCCCTGATCCAGGGTGTTTGTTTGAAGGCCACGCATCTTTTCCAACTGACGTTTGTCCTTTTCCGTTTAGGAAGCACTGGTTTTCTTTCCGGACACATCCGAACGTGCCAGGACTGCAGGAGCCGCTGGATCATGGAGCAGCAAACCAGGCATGGCAGGCGGTGCTCGCGGAGGTACCACGGGGCAGACCAGGGTGTGCAGCGTTACGTGACTTGGGAAGATGGGGGGGCCCGACGTATCTACCAGGAGACAGTGGAGACCTCTACCCTCTAGCTGTCCTCTGGTCCCACACAACCCAGCCCCTACTGGGCGGCCACTGCAGGGGAAGCTCAGCTGGAAGGTTCCTGGGAGAGACCAGACCAGTTCTGGCACTGTCCAGTAGCTGCCGTCGGCCCACGTTCTGAAACCGGGATGCATACAGCATGGAGACCTCAGCCCTGGGCCCTGGGCAGCCCTCACCCCCTCCAGCAGCTGCTCTCAGCCCGTCTCCCAAAGCCTGGACGCACACAGTGGGGAGACCTCAGCCCTGGGCAGGCCTTGGTCCCCATCGCTTCGGCGTCCCTGGGCCCAGGACACGGAACGCACTTGCTACATGCTGTGTACAAGAATGAACGAATCAGCCTGCCTAGCACCCCTTGGCCGGCTCCAGGCCTCCACTTGCTGTGTCAAGTGAGGCTCCCACGTGCTGAGGGGACAGAGGGCCCCTGTGACCTGTGATGCTCCCACTCTCACCCACGCAGCTGCTCAGCTACACAGCCGGCTTCTCCAGGGCTAACAGGCTACCCAGATGCAAGCCAGTCTCGGCCCCTGACCACACTGGTTTTCAAATGAACTGTGGGCTCTCATGACGGAGAAGTGGCTGGGAGTCCCAGTGTGGGATGTGGTGGGACGGGGCTGGGGTCTGTGCAGAGACGATGATGGAGGAGCTCCTGGGGGCACACAGACCTAGTGTCGCTCTCAGGGCTGGGTCTGCAGGCCACTCTCCCTCCCTCAACAACACTAACGCCTGCTGCAGCCCCAGGAGGGGTCAGGACTCACAGATGCCAACGAGCAAAAGCAGCCCATGCCGGACGCATCACCACCAGTGGCCCCGGCAAAGGCTTCCTGGTGTGTGTGGCTGACCATCGGCCACTCGGGTAGACAGAGGTGTGGGTGGGCTGTGTGTATGCCAGGGCAGACGGACAGCCCAGGGTCTCAGGCCAATGGAAACAGGAAGTTTCCAGCTCCATTTGAATACCAGTGGAAATGCCGGGCCCTCGCGCTGAATAGGATGCTCCATCCAAGCTTGCCACAGTCTGCAGCACTCCCTGCCGCCTCCTCGGTGGCTGGGGCCAGTCACCAGGCCCGGCTGTGCTTTCACAGCTGCTTTTCTTATGGGAGAGCAAGATCTCCTGGGATTCAAGGCCCTACCAGGAGTACAAGACAAGGGTCATGGGAAGGCTGTGTGAGCCCTCAAGGGGCACCACTGGCTCTGCGCACCAGGGATTTGCGCTCCTGGTTCCGACAGCCCAGGGCCGAATCCTGGCAGATGGGGAAGCTGAGCTCTGTCTGACCTGCTCTGGAAAACAGCTGGTCCAGAGAAGGAGGAAGATGTCACTTAATTCTGAGTTGCTGAGGATAAGCCAGGGGCCCTGGAGGTGACTCTGCTGCCCATAGCATCCCAGGGGATGCCACATCCCCACAGGAGAAGCCCGGGTCCCCCACAGGACTGCATGCCCCCCACCACCAAGGTCCTTGCCCACTGGTCTGTGCCTCAGTAGGATAGCCTCCTTCTCACACTATTTTGAAATATAAAAATAATACTCATTACCCATCACCCAGTCACTCAGAATCACACCAGCAGGCGCACAGAAGTGACGGCATGTAGTTCTCCAGCCTGTTTGTGAGCATGGGTGTACATGTACACACACACACAAATGCACATGCATGGACACATGCACACACACACACATGCACACACAGACATGCACACACATGCACACATGCACGTACACACATGCACACACACACGCGCGCACGCACACGCGGGGTCAGGGAGCCGATGCTGTGCTAGGCTGTCGAGGGCTTCTTCACTCAGCGGCACTTGGGAAGCGCTGCTCTGTGGGAGGCCCCTCATCCATGTCCTCGTTATTAGCAACACAAGTCTCCAAGTGAGGAGGGGCCATGTTTACTAGCCGTCCTTCCAGCCCACATCTCCTACGGTTCCTTATTTTCACAGATACTGTTTTGCAGATGCAGAGACCCCAAGCAGCCCACACGTCTTATCTGGGTGAAGCTTTGCTTTATGAAGTGCTGCCTGGACCCCTGATGGTCGGCCCTCCCGTGGACACAGTGGCAGGCAGGCGGGGGCGCTCAGGGCTGTCTGCGGGGGGCAGCCAGGACCTCACTGAGGTGGACAACTGGGTCCACGCCCTCCTCAGCCTGCACTGCTGTACAGGCCCCAACAAGTCGTGCTCGGCATGGCCCAAGAACGGGAAGCGGCAGCGTCCTGGCATCCTAGGTGAGACTTCAAGAAGGCTCCCTACTCCCACCTGGGTTAAAGGTGGAACCCCAGGTGTACAGAGCCCCCCGGGGTACAGGGGAGGCTGGATCAGCAGACACCGGCTCTGGGAGGGCCCTGAGGGGCTGTGGAGGGAAGGTGACCCCGCAGTGGCAGCGGCAGTGGCAGCGGCAGCAGGACGGCGCAGTGCCCAACACCTGAGGCCACTCTCCCTGGACGGGGGGCAGGCGGCACTGAGAGGCGGCCATAAAAACCGGAGTTTATTTAATAAAACAAGAGCCCACGCGGCAGCAGCTGCCTCCGAGATGAATGACAAGCGCCGGAAGGGCGGCCACCTTCCTCCGAGGAAGAAACAGCCCCGCTTTGATTAGGAAAATATTGGTTAATTTTCCAGTGGAGTGAGTGACCTTAAGGGGAAAAATCTAATTTCCGGAACAGCTCTGCGAGGCGTTTGTTCTCGCCACTCTCGTTCGCCTTAATCTGAGTGGTTGTGGATGAGTGGCGGCCGGGGCAGCGGCTTCCCCTGGGCCTGGTGTTCGGTCATAAATCCCTGGGCAGGTCTCCCCTTCTGGGGGAACAGGACAGAACCGACAGGCACCCAGTCAGGTCCCGAGGGCCCCTCTGGACCCATTCCTCCAGGCAGCTCCCACCGCCAGACATCCTTTCCCACAGAGAGTTCTATCTTAGGAGGCGCCCACCCTGCCTCCCAGGAACTCACCCCCCACCACCTCTGGAGCCACCCAGCTGCCCGGGCCCGGCTCAGCCCCCTGGTACCATGAACAGAAGCTGCTGCTTTACACTGGCTGTGGGGCCCAGGCTTCCTCTAGTGGGTCCAGGTGGGGGTACCCCAAGTTCCTGCAGGGCTCCAGATGGCGGGTCAGGGCCTGGGCAGATGATCTCACTGCTCCAGGCCTGTGCTCAAGACTCCGGGGAGGTGCACAGGTGACTGGGCAGAGCCGGCCTGGGCTGGAGAAGGCATGGGGCTGGGCCCAGGTCCCGGGACCCCCAAAGCCATGGTTGCCCAAGTTCACAGAGGGGAACAGGCACCCCAGGGCACAGGACTAGCCCCGCGATCAGTCACCGCACTGTCCACACCTGCACACTGGCCCTGTCCAGCCGCTGGTGACGGCAGTGATTGCGACAGCAGCAAACACGTGTTCACTGCAGGCCAGACCCTGCACAGAGCAGCCTCAGAACTAGGAGCTCCTCCCCTCCTGGGATGGGGAGCGGAGAGGGCACACCAAAACCTGCCTGACCCCGCGTGGGACCCCCACAGGAAGCAGCTTCCGGGCGTCAGAGAGCAGGAAGAGACGCGAGAAGGGCCTGGCGTCGCATCCGTGGGTCGAGGACCACAAACGTGTTGCCCTGAGCTTCTGTGACCCTGTGTCCACCGTGGCAGCCTGGCTGGAGCCAACGAGGTGGCAGGGAGGCAGGAAGTGAGCCCACAGGCCACAAGCGTCTGTGCCCGAATCTACAGACACTCATGTGGCCCTCCCAGCCCCACTGCTGACTGATGGCGGCAACCCTGTGGGGTGACCCATGCCCAGACCAGAGTGGGCGGCAGGAGCCCGGCCTCGGCCGGCACAGGGTGGGGGGCTGACGGCTGAGCCCATGAAGAAGGTGGGGGAGGGCCGTCTGCACGTTTGTCCTGGCGATGAGACCCGAGATCATGGGAAACCCCGACAGGGTGGCCGTGCTGGGACAGCTCAGACCTCGAACGTGCTGCCCTCATGGATGACAGGCATCCCCAGCAGTGCCCAGGAAGCCCCTGATGAGCTGTGCGTCACCCTAGTGACCAGCGCCAGAGGAATCTGCTCGGGGCCCCGGGACAGCATGGCTAGTCTGAAAACTCGAGGAAATGCACGATTCCTGGAAAGTCACCAATCACCAACCAAAATGGTCCCAAGAAGAAGAAAACTAGAATGGAACAGTTAGTGAAGGCATGGCAAGGAAGACGGCGGGAGGTCCACAAAGGGGAAGGTGCTGGGGACACAGCCTTCAGTGCCAGCGACCTCTGTTTTCTCAGGAACAGGCACTTACAGCGTTGCGAAACCTGTTCTGCATCCCAGGCAGGCGCAGAAGGGCCTAACTGATCTGTGATCCCTGCCTGCCAAAGGCCAGGCCTCCTAGCTGCTGCCCGGGGAGCTAGAGTCGCCTGCCTGCCAACAGCTGGTTCACCTGGCTGCTGCCCGGGACCTGGAGTGGCAGAAACAATGGGCTGGGACCAATGGTGGGAAGAGCCCGGGGAGGCAGGGCCCGGCACGGGTGGGTGGACAGTGTCAGCAGCAACCAGAGGGGCTGGGAACCTTCACTGGTGCCCACGTTGGGGGATGTCACAAGATTTGTTCCAAGGAATCTGCTGGCCTGGGGAGGGGCCCTCCTGAGGCCCGAGGCCCAGGGCAGGACCCAGACTTGGGGCAGAGCGGGTTGGGGAGAAGCCCCAGGGAAGAAAGTGCTTCCTGTGGGGACACAGGTTGGGATGGACGTGACCCAGCACTGGGCGAGGATCCTGCTGACCTGGCGAGAGGCACCGTTTGGGCAGTTTCTCAGGGATGATGGCAGCTGGGTTCAGGCCCCACACCTGCAGCATAGCACTAGGCTGTGGAGCTCAATGGGTTCCCCAGACTGGGAGGACCTGGCTTGGGGCTGGTGTCTCTGCCACCCTTAGACTCAGAGTCCCAGGAGCTACCAGTGCCCCTCCAAGGGTCCCCCTCATTGGACCTTGCACTGGGGGGAGTCCAGGCTCAGGATTCCCGAGGCTGAGATTGGGCAATGCCGTGCTCCCTGGGTGGAGAGGCTGGAGCAGCCAGGCTTCCACCCCGGCCCGACCGCCACCATCTGAGAGGTCCGGGTGACGTTATGTGATTTAAAAGTTAATTAAACTGAGTGGTATGAAGTATAACAGCCCCAGGTGTTTATTTCCAAAGAGGCTTTGGAAGGAAAAGAGGAGAAATCTAATAAAAAGCTTTGCGAGATACTGCATTAGGAAGTAATCACACCACTAAATCACCCGGTGTCGGCACAGGCCTTGTAATGACTTGGGACTTGCTGTTCCCCTGGCTCCTGAGCCCACCCAGCCAAGACGCCCTGCTGGGACCCTCGGGCTGCCCTCTAAGGCCAGGAGAGCCAACAAATGAGGCTCTGAGAGCCGCACGTGCTGAGCCTGGAAGGGGCACCTCTGAGGACGGGCTGCTGTCCCTGAAGCCCTGAAGCCCATGTCTGCCTCATTCATCCAGGCCTTCACGTGCTCCACCAGCACACACCAAGCACTAAGCACGGGCCAACTCCTAGCACAGGGTGGCCGAGGCACCCACAGGACTCAAGGCTCAGGGTCCTGTCCCAGTGTGGAGTGGGAGCCGACGACGACACGCACCAGGAGACTGGAGCCCGGGAGGGCCAGGGAGAGCCCCGAGGAAGTGCATGTGGCCTGAGACCCCAAGGATGTACAGGAGCTGGGCGCGGGCGGGTGGGGGCCCTGATGCGGAAGGGACCGCAGATGTCATCTCAGTCCACCACCTTCTAACAGCAGCGGCACTGCTGACTGTGGGAACTTGCCACCTCATGGGACTGCCCTGTGTCGGGATGGGCCTGGCGAGAAGGCCCCACGTGTGTGGAGCTGACACCTGCCTCCCCTGCGGGTGGCACAGCACTAGCAGGTAGCCTGGTCCCTCTGGAAAGAGTGGAGGTGGAGGGGCCTGGCAGGGAGGACGCACACGGCAGCCCTGCCTTCATTCAACAAACACACGCTCAGCCCAGTCAGACATCAGATGACAGTGACAGACAGAAGCAGGTGACAGCAGACGCTTAGCACCAGTGTCCTCCCGGGCACACAGGACCTTATGCCACGCTTCCTTGACACTGCCATGCCTGACCCCGCTCCAGCTCCCACCCTGGCTGCCTTCCCACAGCAGAATGATCACCAGCTCAGAAACACTGTGTCCCTGCGGCCCGGCACACCCACACGCGTCCCTCTGCATGGGGGCCCCCTGCTTCTCCCAGGCTGAGCTCAGAAGGACGCTGCCTCCTTCCTGTCCCACCCTTCCATCCCCGCCCAACGACAGGAGGCAGCTGGGACTCGCCTGCAAGGGGCGCTGCCTCTGCACCCCCTCCCAACCTGCGATTTCACTCCCAGCGGCCTGGATGGCCGAGCATGGGAGGACCAGGCAGGCTCCACCTGGCCGCCTGACAGGTGGACTCGCCTCGGCCCTGCTATCAGAAAGCCCTGTCAGGAGCTGGTCAGAAAGGCCATCTTTTGGTCATTTATCAGGCTAATAAATGGCTTCTCCTGCCGCCGCCGGCTCCTGGTGCCATTCTCATGCCGCGCACTGGGTGCTTCACGATTAATATCACTCATTGTGAAGGGTAATTACCAGCTCGATCATGGGCGGTGGGTACATTTATCCACCCCATCCAGGCGTGGCAGAGGCCACATCACTCACGGGGCTGCCCAGCCTCTGCCCCTGGGGCACCTCCACCCCCGCCCCGGGCTCTTCACATTCTCTGAGCCCCAACACTGAGCGCCCAGGACAGGCCGCACCCACCATGGCCCTGGTGCCTCGGTGTTGGGTACCGAGCCCGCTGGGGCTGGGAGTGGCTGAGACTGCCTCGGCCCCAGCAGCGAGTGGACATCCTGGGCCCCGGGCAGCTCGTCCCCGACCCCACTGTTGGGGAACCTGCCCTGTGGAGGCCTGTCTTGGTTCACTCGGCCGCTGCAGACTGGGTGGCTCGTAAGCAGAGTTCACTTCTCACAGGCCTGGAGGCCACAAGGGCAGGGTAAGGCACAGGCAGACTTGGTGTTTGGTGATGGAGCTTTCTCACCGTCCGTCACACAGCGGAAGGGGTGGGGGGACTCTGGGGTCCCCTCTATAAGGATGTTAATCCCCTGCACGAGGGCCCCACCCTACCACCTCAGCACCTCCTGAAGACCCCGCCTCCTCATGCCCCTCACAGCGGGGATTCGGTTTCCACGTGCGAACTGCGGGACACAAACCTCGGTCCCCAGCATCCTGCCCCTGGTCCCACAGAATCCACATCCTTCTCCACCCCAGCAGCCCCAACAGTCTCACCAACCCTCAACTCCGAAGTCTCCTCTCAACCTCACCGGCGTCACATACGGGGGAGATAAATGCAGGACAGGAGGGGACGGACGCTCCCATTTCAAAAGGGGGAAAGGCAAGAGGGAGGGTGCCAGGCCCCGGGCAGGCCAAACCCCGAAGGGCGAGTCCCGTGAGGCCCAGAGGCCTGAGAGCTGCTGCTGTGGCTCCATGTTCTGCCTCCCGGGCCCACTGGGGAGGCCTGGCGCCCACCGCCTGGCAGAGCTCCTGGCCTGTGGGAGGCACGTGGGCCGCGGTCCCCTCTGAAGAAGGCGTTGGCTGGGAGTTTTCTGAGCCAGCTTCAGGGTCACCCTTCCTCTGCGGTGAAGAGCTGCGCGTGTTTGCCGGCCGACAGCTCTGTGGTCCTGTCATGTCAAGTCCAAGTCGACAGCCTCCCTCATCCTTCCCATCTCCCTCCTCTTTGGTTCCAGCTGGCGGTCTCTCTGCCACGGTGGCAGACGGGACCCGAGGTCACACCCACACGAGCCTCCCTATCAAACGGTTGCGGGCCACACCCTAGGGTTCTCTCCCAGACACGCTCTCGTTTTCTCCAGCAGCGATGACAGCGACAGGCTGAGCACTCCCCAGGTGCTTAAGTTCCGCTTCCTTCTGCTTGATGCCATCCTAGGCCGCCCCTCTGTGCCCGCATCTGACTATAACAGCGGAAGGAAAGAGCTGCAGCTGGCCTGGAAAGAGCTGCAGCCAAATCTCCAGTCTCATCCCTCACACGCTCACTTTCCAGAAAACATGGCCCGAGCCCAGCCCAGCCCAGCTCCACCTGAGGCGAGTCTTCCCTCACCGCCACACACACCCACGGCCTCCTCAGAGCGGCCTTGCCCGTGCTCCCTCCTAAGATTCTGGGAGTATTCCTTGTGCAGGAACATGGGGGCTCCCTCCACAGTGCTCCTCCCTTCCTCCTGAGCCCTCACCAGCATCACCTTTCATGGCCTGTTCACAGGCTCCACCCCAACCCTTCCAGCCTCTCCCACTCCCCAGCTCCAGAGAGGGTTTAGGGGTCTGTTACAGCTGCACCCCACTCTTGGTACCAATGCTCTGTCTCTTTGCGTCCAGCTGCTGGAACCCCACAGACAGGGTGACTTATGAACAGCAGACATTGGCTGCTCAGGGTTCTGGAGTGGAAGTCGGAGCTCAAGGCACCGGCAGACGTGGTGTCTGGTGAAGGCTTCGGGTATACAGCAGGCACTTCCTCGCTGTGCGCCTACATGGGGTGTGGTGAGGGAGCTCTCGGATTCTTTATAAAGTGCTAATCCCAGTCCAAGGGCTGCACTTCCTAATCCCTCATCTTGGGGATTAGAATTTCACCATATGAATTTTGGAGGGAAACAGACCTTCAGCCTGTGGCAGGGCCCCGCAGCCTCCCGCTTCTGACACCACTCCACAGGTGCCTCTGAACATGGACACGGCTGGACCAGGGAGGTGTGTGCCTGTGGAGCCGGCAGGCCAGGGGTTATGGGGCCAGCAGGTCAGGTTGGGCGCAGGGAGAAATGAAGAGAAGGAACATCTCGCTTCCATTCTGACTGAAGGCGTGGGGCCAGGCTCTGGGCTCAGCCTGTCCCAGGTGCTCAGGGAAGAACCCGCCAGTCCCCACAGGCCAGCCTCTGCGGGGGCACCCTCCCTCCAGCGGCCCCTGCTGGGGTTGGGGGATGGGAAGGGGGAACCAGTGCACGTAGCACTACCCACCCCCACAGCCCCCGCGGGCCAGCTGTTGGCTAATCTGCTGGCTACGAGCAGGTAATTTCTCATTGGGGCCTGCTCGCTCCCTGTTTATCACCCGCGGCCTGTATCCGCTGAGTGCTGTGTGAGCAGAGATAAGATTCATTAATAAAGAAAAGTTCAGGAGGAGCTGCTCGGTGGCTCTTCCACAAACACAGAAGGGAAGATGGCACAGCCCCGCCACGCTCCAGACAAGTCCCTGCTTCCTGCCAGCGGCAGGGCCCACGCACACCCCGCTTGCCTCCAGGTTCCACGCGTAACCCAACCCTGGAATGTGGTCTCGGACCACAACGGCTGGAGGGACTCCCGCGGGCCTCTCCCAGGCTCTGTCACCCTGGGGGAGGGACAGGGAGCCTGGACCTCGCTGCCTGTGTGTCCCCAGGGAGGCCTTCAGACCAAGCTGACCATGAGTGGCCACACAACAGCTCATCCTGTTTCCTGGACACCCCAGGAAACCCTGACTGTGCTGGACCCTGCTGGTTACGCTTCCTGCCAACCCCCCAGCAGCACTCGGGTGAGGAAGAGGAGCTGTGGGGGGCAGACTGGTGGGGCAGGAGGGACAGTGTCAGGGTCTCCCCCTCGGTGCCCGAGGCTCTGGGAACCTCCAGGACTCCTCACCAACAGCAGCCAGAGCCATGGTTTCTTAGGCAACAGCCATGAGCGCGGACCGTACTGGCACCTTCCCGAGAATTTCATCAGCAGCCCCACCAGGAGAGGCACGGCTGTCCCACGTCTCGGGCGAGGGTGGGTGCGATGACTTTCCACAACCTCTGACTCAGTGCTCAGGGCCCCTGAAGCCCACTTTTGCTGTTCTCTGGGGGCGGCACAGGGTAGGGCTGCCTGCCAGTGTCCTGGTCATGCCCCGGGAGGCAGCTGGCCACAGCCTGGTCCCTTGCTGGCCCCATGACCCACAGTCAGGCCTCTGCTGTCACATAGGCACTCCTCACAGTCCCCCACCCCGCTTGTGCAGCTGAGTCTTCAGACAGAGGAACAGGACGGTCCCCTCGCTGCCATCTTTTGAGTTTCTGCCCTGCTGCGGCTGGGATGAATGAGGCTCAGGTGAGGGGGCTGTGCCCGAGGATGAGCCCCTGGACCAGGGCTGCCTGGGAAAGGACAAGGAAGGGCTGGGCCAGCCGGACAGGAGGAAGAGGGTCCTTGGAGCAAAAAAGAGGACACAGGAATGTGGGCAAGGCCAGGGCTCACCAGGGGCCGGGGGACGTCCTGGTCCTGCTACATCTGAGGCCTGGCCGGCTGGGCCAGCACGACGCCCCCTCTGAGGCTCTGATGTCCCAGCCAGTCCTTGTCTTTCTCATCCACTCAGTCCAGGAAGGCAGGTGGTGCCTGGGGACCTCCAGGCTGGGGGCCCAGGGAGGCTCTTGTCCACCCCAGCCCTGCAGAACCTGCAGAGGCAGCCCCTCCTCCCGTCCCCAGGGCCGAGTCTCCTGGCTGTGGCCCACGCTGGCAACCGCTGCCCACAGAGCCCAAACTTTCCTCCCTGTCTGTATTATGACGGAGTAAACAACAGAGTGCTGAAAAATGCACGTTTCCGTGTGATTGCTTTTTTTAATTGGTAGGTCTAACATTTGAAAGCTGCTTTAATTTCGGCTTGCTCTTCCTCGGCACGGGCTCAGGCTGACAGCGGGGAACTCATCACTGGCGTGCCCGTTGGCGGCAGTGTTGGGAGTCTTGGAGCACAGGCAGGGTCCCCTGCTCGCCACAACCAGGAAATAGTGGTGCTGGGATCTGTGTGGGGACATGGGCTGGCCAGTTGCACCCCAAGGCTGGACCCCAACTCCGTTCCTGGCCCACTCTGGGCATGACAGGGGACGAATGGCTTTTGTTTTTGCCTTGGCTCAGCCTCCAACTGGCTTGGAGATCTCTGAAATCCTTGGTTTCTGAGGCCTCCCTCCCACCCAGGGACTCCGCATGTGAGAGGGTGGCGTCCACGGCGTCTACGGCTCCCATGTGGTGCCCCCACCCCTGCACACCTGCGGGACGGGAGGCCTGGGGTCAGCCCTGAAACTCATTCAGGTCTTGCTGACCCTGTCCCGGCACCAGGATGCCCGCAGTGCCGCCTCCTACCTGGTGGGGCCGCGAGGGTCAGACCCATGCCAGGGTGCAGGGCAGACTGGGATAGTGAGAACATGCGCAGGGCACATGGTGGCGAGGACACGTGGGCCACACAGACACGAGACCCACAGGAAAGTCACGGAGGCCACAGACTAGGCCACCACGGGGTCCCAGGGCAAGGGGCCCCCGGCTGGAAAGTAGGCCCAGTGGGAACGCTTCACGAGCACGTGCAGTCAGAGCCTCTGCCCCTCCTGGCTTCGGGGACAGGGCCTGACCACCTCTGGGAGCTCCCAGGTCAGGGCCGGGGGCCCAGGTCATGACCTGCAACCCACCCGGACCACCACGCCTTTCCACTAAGGCTCTGAAAGGCCACCCAGACACAGCTCAGATCTGGGGGGCACCTCCCGACTCGGCCTGCATGAGAGAGCTGGAGGGACGGAGCAGGCCTCTACGCCAAACCCTACACGCAGGAGGGCCGGGCACCTGAGAGAGGCCTGCAGAGACGGAGCAGACCTCCACACAGAACCCCACACACAGGAGGGCCAGACGCCTGAGAGAGGCAGTGGGAGACAGCGCCGGGCTTCCCCAGCCTGCCTTCCCCTGGTGTGAAGGAAGAGCCACTTCCCACAACGCTCAGGCGGACGGCTGGGTGCGCAGCAGCTGTGATGATCAGGACCCTGACCAGGCCACAGTGGCAACGACAGCCTCCTGGGACTGCAGGTTCACCAGGCGTCTCCATACCAGCCCCTCCAGCTTACACCTCCCCATTGATTCCAGCTCATTCTGCACAGGGAAGGATCAGGGCAGAGCCGCAGGGATATGTGTTTCGGCTACCATGCAAAGGGCTTTGAAAAGTCAGTGCTGCCCACAGGTGGGGCAGGTGGCTGCAAGGCGGAGCGCATCCCACCTGGAAGCCCCACAGATGGGGTCTGAGCGGCCCCAGGTGCCAGGACTTTATGTTTTTCTCTGGCGACCTTATGGCACCCATGATGGGGACCTTGCCAGCAAGGAGGAGTGGACGCCAGTGGCAGCCCTGCAGAGGAGGGAGGAGACAGGCCCCAGGCACAGCCTCAGCCCCTCAGCTGGTGCTCTCCCTAGACCTGACATCCTGCAGGGCAGCCTCTGTCTCCCTAGACCTGACATCCTGCAGGGCGGCCTCTGTCTCCCTAGACCTGACATCCTGCAGGGCGGCCTCTGTCTCCCTAGACCTGACATCCTGCAGGGCGGCCTCTGTCTCCCTAGACCTGACATCCGGCGGGGCGGCCTCTGTCTCCCTAGACGTGACATCTGGCGGGGCGGCCTCCGTCTCCCTAGAGGTGACATCCTGCAGGGCGGCCTCTGTCTCCCTAGGGGTGACATCCTGCAGGGCAGCCTCTGTTTCCCTAAATGTGACAACCTGCAGGGTGGCCTCTGTTTCCTGTCCCTCGTCCCTCACAAAACGTTTTGTTCTTCCCCAGTGAAGGTCTGGAAAATGAAGCTGCCCAGCTCTGCCTGGGGGCTCCCTTGGGTGCCTAACTGAGGGCAGGGGCTACTGGCAACTGCACCCACATGGCTGCCGGCCTCAGGGAATGCGGATCCCCTGGGTGCCAGCCTGGGCATCATCCTGGGCATCACCCTGGGGCCTGACCTCCGCTCACATCTCAGGATTCTCCGAAGTGCTCTCTCTCGGCCACAGGAAGGGATGCCATGAGCATCTCGAGCACAAGGGCACTGCACTGAGGACAGCTCGAGGCTGCCCTGGGTCACCCCTGTGCCTTCTGGGCTCTCCGGCAGCTCCAGCTCATGGCAGACAGGCCGGCCGTTGAATCTCCCACCCAGTTCTGGGTCCTGCCTGGAGGGGCTAGCCTACAGGTGGTTGCACCAGCAGCTGCCCCGATGGAGTCCACCTCTGTCCTGGCCCACCCCTCCCCTCGGAAGCCGTCACTGGGACACCGAGTCTGTACCGCACAAGTCCCAGCACACAAGCCCAGAGGCAGCCGCTCACCCTGCCCCTGCTTGGACAACTGCCTCCATATTCAAATCACAACCACCAAAGACGGGCAGGAGGCTGGTGACCCCCCGGGGCTGAGGCTGGCGTCGGCCACAGCCAGGCTTTGGGGAGCAGGGCAGGTGCTGGGTCGGGTGGGGGTTGGGCCCCCTCTAGCCAAGGGCCCTGGGCACGCGGCTCCACCTCGCTGAAGCTTTACTTTCCCAGTGAAAACGGGGCTGAGATGGGGACTAAAGGCCACAAGGGCAAGGACAGGCCTCTAAACAGAAACGTCACTGCTCTGCCTGCCCCTGGTCGGATGGACTCCTGGTCAGCTGGACACACAGGCCAGGACACGCCTCTAAACAGAAGTGTTGCTGCTCTGCCTGCCCCCTGGTTGGATGGACTCTTGGCCCCCCAGCCCAGGAGCTGCCGGGAACGTAGACGGCTGGAGTGTGCCCTCAGCCTCAGAGCCCCACCGCCATGCAGGGGACGCAGAGTGACTGGAGAAGTGAGTCTCTTGAAGGCCTCCTAGACCTGCAGAGCCTCTGGCATCAGCCGTGGCTGGACACCTCCCACCCATTTCCTCCACAGAGAAACTCAGGGAGCTGCTCAGGGGTGTCTGGGGGCATCTCCAAGAGTGGCACCCCGCAGCCTCGGTGCTCTGGACTTCGGGAGCCAGGTTACTCCGGGTTGGTCTCCTTAGCACACCAAGCAGCACCCCGGGCCTCTGCCCACCAGAGGCCAACAGCCTGGCCCCAGCTGTGAGGACTGAAATGTCTCCAGATGTTGCCACGGGTCCCCTGGGAGGCAGAAGCAGCCACAGTTTGAACTGTGCCCTAGAAGACGGCAAAACTCCAGAGAGGCCTTCCCTCCTCATGTCCCTGTCCTATGCATGAAGTGTGGTAGGGACCCCAGAGGCAGGGGCTTGAGGATGTGTGCCGGAGAGTCCCGAGACTGCAGCAGGGCTGACCTGGATCCCTCCCTGCCTTGCCCCTCCCCGGCTGTGTGAGTCTCTCAACCTTTCAGTGTCAGAATCCTCTGTACAATAAAGTTCATCAGATCCACTCAGGGGGCATTGCTGGGGGCTGAGGGCGCCGGCCCGGGCCGATCCAGCAAGTGGCTGCCATCTGGGTAACAGTCTGCCTACAGGCCTGTTATTTACTTAGTAGTTTCTTTAAACCAACTTTCCTTATTAGCTTCAATAGGCCCAGTGTAAAACGAAGCTTTACATCACTGCTGTAAAATGAAAACAAACAATGCTTGCTATAGAGTGAGGATGAAAACAAACTCAAAAGAGACAAAACAATTCACCGAAACCCTCACCTACTGGTCTGAGGTGGGCTCTGGGCCCACAGCTACTTGCTGGCCATAGAAAGGGGCCAGCAGGGCACTAGACTGAGTCTGTGTCTTCAGGGGATCAGACAAGTCCCACATGTGTTGGGGGGACCCAAAGCCTCCTCCTCACCGCCCGGTCGCTGACTGTGGGGCCGTCCTGCACAGGCCTGGAGGCTGGGAGGGGACGCCACACTCCGCACCCTCCATCCAACCCCCCAACACCAGAGGAGGAAGCCCCAAGCCCCGCAAGCCAGGCGGCGTCCAGATCTGAGCGCACGAGGAGGCCGCCTCAGCACGGGCTGAAGACCTCACTCCTTCGGCCTCCGAAGACAGGGTTAGCAGAGCCCAGGGCCGGGTGAATGCCGGGCGCGGCTCATCAGGCCCGAGAAGGCAGGGAGGGAGGCCTGGGGCTGGGATCTAGTTAGGCACTAGCAAGGGTCCGCAGAGAGCCTGTTACAGTCTGGCTGCAGAAAGGCAGCTACTGGCAGGCCCGGGGCCAGCGGCACGGCCATCACCAGGCTTGGGCAGGGAGACCTCGCGGTCCACTGAGGGCCTCTGTGAGGAGAAAGATGAGACAGCACTTCAGTCCTGGGGAGGGTCTGTAACAAGCCCCCGCACAGCACGGCCTGGCTGAAGGCCCGGGAGCCAGTACTGAGGCTGACCCCTGAGTAGCACTCCAGCCGCATCTCACCCCCAGACCCAGGAGGAGACTTGGGCTTGCAGAGACTGTCACCTGCCCAGGCCCACACCCCACACCCTGGGTTCAGCCTGTGTTCTCAGCTGTCCTGCCCTGTCCCACCTCACCCCGCCGCTCCCTGGAGCTCCTAAGTGGAGGGTGGCTGGCTTGCAGTCTTGGAACACCGTGGGCTCCCATGCTCCTCCAGCCCCGTCAGGCACCCGGGGGCCCAAGGATAGAAAGCCCCGAGGAAGGCCAGGTGCAGTGGCTCACGCCTGTAATCCCAGCACTTTGGCAGTCCGAGCCGGGTGGATCACAAGGTCAGGAGTTCAAGACCAGCCTGGCCAAGATGGTGAAACCCCGTCTCTACTAAAAATACAAAAAATTAGCCAGGCGTGGTAGCACGCACCTGTAATCCCAGCTACTCCAGAGGCTGAGGCAGAGAATTGCTTAAAACCTGGAGGGGCAGAGGTTGCAGTTAGCCGAGATTGCGCCACTGCACTCCAGCCTGAGCCCTGAGGAAAGCCGACGGAGAAACTGGCCAGGACGGGCACAGGGCCGCCCTGCGGAGGAATTCCCGCAGCCTGGTGGAGCTTGCAGGGAACAAAGACCCTGGGGCCAGGGTCTTTGGGAGGGTCAGACAGTGGGGGAGCCACTTTCCTGGCCACTTGTGTTACGAGCAGAGACACCTGAACACCTGAAGGAGGAGGGGAGGCGGCTGCAGGGGTCTTAGCCTGTCCCGGCTCAGCACTGGCTCCCTGCCGGGCAGACCTGGGGCCCCTTTCCTGGACGAGACTCAGGGGAACTTGCCTTTGGCCAGAGCTTCAGGGAACCTGCAGATCAAAGGCCCAGCCCTTCCTTTTGACTGGGGCTCAGGGCTGGATGGGTCATTATCCAAATTGCTTCTGGCTTCTGAACACCCCCCTGCGGGGAGTCTTTAAAGGATGGATTTGCAAAGTCCCCATGACACAGTTGCTGGGCAATTTGTCAGGATGAGGAAATATTCCTTAGACATCCACACGAGCTGATGCACAGAACTGCTGCAGCTGTGCCCTTCACCCACGCGGGGCTGTGGCCTGGACGTCCATCTCCCGACCTCACGTGGACCCCTGACCCTCGATACTGGAGTGGGGCCTAACTGGAGGTGTTTGCCACGAGGGTGGGCCCTCGTGAACAGAATGGCCCCCTCCCTGGGGTGAGTGGGTTCCCACTGCTGGGAGAGCCTGGTGCCCTCCCGCCCCCACCCCACCTCCTCTCTCGCCACCTACTCTCTGCACACAACAGCTCCCCTCGCCTTCTGCCAGGAGTGGATGCGGCCTGAAGACCTTGCCAGATGCAAATGCCCAATTTTGAACTCTGCAGCCAGCAGAATCCTGTGTCCAATAAGCCTCCTCATAAACCACGCAGCCTCAGGAGCTCTGGTATAGCCACACTGAAGCACTGAGACACCTACCACGCCCGCAGCTCAAGTCCCCACCTCACGCCCACTGACCACGCTCTCACCTGTCCAGTGACACCCTTCCGGGAGCATCCTTGTCCCCAGTCTGCCCTGTCCAGAGCAGGCGACCAGGCCCATCCTGTCCGGGACTCCCGGAAGGGGGCACATGCGTGAGGCGTGCACAAGCACCCACCCTATGGGACCTGGCCCAGACAGTCAGGGGCCCAAGGGTTCCCACCAAGACCCCAGCTCTCCATGGTGGCTCCTCCTTGGGGAAAGAGGGGCCAGAGAGAAGCTCTTGGGGGTCTGCAAGGCCAGTCTGCCTGTCCCGTGAGTCAAAGCTGACCTTGCCGGGCACAGATGGGGCCCCCAGGCCTGGTGCCGGCCCCGGAGCATCCCAGCCCTGCTGCTGCCCGGCTGTAGCCCTGAGTGCCCAAAGCAGAGCTTCCAGGGATCTCAGGACACCATGCCCTGCAAGCTTCCCTTCAGTCTCCTCGGAAGAAATTGCTTTAATATTATTTATAAGTGCAGGGCGACGGAGCAGCCAGATGGGAAGATGAGTCTTTTTACAATGCAGGGAGGACTGGAAACCTGAGAAGGGATACTCAATATTAATACCATCACCTCAGTGTGGAATTGAGGCCTCTTGGTAACCAGAGGCTGTTCACACAAGCTCCCTTGAGGAATGCCTTCCACAAACTTTGATGTGAACTAATTAAGTTTGCACAGTTAATCAGGACTGGCTGCCTTGGAGACGCAAAGGCACAGACCCAGAGAGCGGCTGCTATGGGATCTACAGCGACTGCTCTCTTTCTCGCACGGCAGCCCCTCCTGCCTGCAGACCCTGTGCACCGCCTGGGGGCTTCGGGGCTCCATGAGCCAGATGACAGCCTCTAGTGACCCACTGAGCCCTCAGGGAAGCCCTGGACAAGCCTGCCAGTGTGACAGGCACCACTGGCCTGCACTGGGCCAGGCAGACAGCCATGACGCGCCCCAGGGGAGGGTGGGGCAGTCCTGGGTCTGGAGAACCACACTGGTTTTGAAGCAAAACTCTTGGGAGAGCCAGGGATGTCCATGTCAGAGACCACGAGTGTCCCCTGACAGACCGTGGGTGCGAGCACAGATGCTCAGCAGGGCTGGTCGGGGGGAGGGGGGCCAGAACGCCCGGGTGCACACTGGAAGCCAGGTACCTGGGTTGGGAGTACAGGGCCTCAGTACATGCTGGAAGCCAGGTGCCCAGATTGGTGGTGCAGAGCCCGGGTGCGCTCTGGGAGCCAGGTGCCCAGGTGGGAGCAGAGAGATGCCTAGGCCCTCGTGCTGTGAGTCCCGACAGCCTCTGCCCTCCAAGACAAGGGTGGACCATTGCAGAGCCTACTCCTGGAAGGCTAACTGGTTCTGTAAAGCTCCCTGTGCCCCCACTGCAGGCTGAGGCCGTAACATGCTCCCAGGAACAAAGGGCTGAAGTGCAGATGAGAGCAAGCTCCATCCTCCAGACGCTTCCAGTCTCTGGGGCAGAGACACGAGGGTACACTGTGCTGAGGAGAGGTCTTAAGTGGGGAAGACGAGGCTCAGGGAGTGCTGCAGAGAAGCTGCTGGTGTGAGACACCACAGGAGGCTGCAGACAGGCAGGCAACGCAGAGGCCACGGCACCTCTTGCCGGCCAGCCCCAGAGCAGTCCAGCTCGGCGGGAGCGTTGGGGGCAGCCAGGGGTGAAGGGCAGGGAACGTCGTGAAAACCAACTAGATCTGATCCACAGGCTGACAGGAGCCCCAAGGGCCTTCAGTGAGGGTGCACCATGACGGGAAGCAGGGGGAGGCAGCGACATGGGTCCCGGTGAGGGCCAAGGAGAGATGGCCAGCTCAGCTGCCAGCACTGGCTGGGCCAGGCTTCTGCAGGCGTCTCACTGTGCTGGCCCACTGTCCACGCCCACAGCGGTCCTCCTGCAGTAGGGATGGGGAGGTGCAGCTCGGAGGTAGGGGAGGTAGTGGGCAGCACTCACTGCAGGGCCCGCTGGGCTCCTGACCACAGAGTGGGTCACCGCAGCAGCACCTGCTGGCCTGCTGGGTGAGGGGCTGAGGTCGGCTGCAGTAGTTGGAGCTCTAGGGCCAAGCTGGGGCAAAGTGGGAGACAGAGGCAGGCAGAAGCTGGTGAGATGGATGGCACGGTCAGTGCCACAGACACGGGCACCGTAGGCCTCCCCTGGCATCACTGGCCACATGCCAGGGACACACATGAAGCTCACGCCCAGCCCAAGCTCCAGAGACCTTCGGGGCTAATGGAGGAGGGGAACGCGGGAAACAAGGATGTGTGGGACAAGGATGAGGTGCTGGCTGCCTCCGCAGGAACCCCCCCGGAAGTTGTAGAGAGAGAAGCAGGTCCAGCATGGAAGGCCGCACTGCAGCCTGAGCTCTAGGTCTGGACGGAGCGGTGGCGGCAGCTTCCTCTGGGGGCTGCAGGAATTGGGAGAGATGTGGCCCTTCTGCCCACCCAATCTTCTGCAGAGTGCAAAGCAGGACACACATCCCACTACAAGTGTGCAGCGAGTAGGAGCGAGGTGGGCCATGGCGCGTGGAGCCCTCTGCACATCTCAGCGGCACTCTGCCTGATTCTACCGGTGGCTCGGGCCCAATTTCCATTCCAGGAACCTGGGCCTGAGGCCTCCTGCAGGGAGGGAGAAGGGCCACGCTTCCTGGCCTTCAGGGCAGAGCTCCTGCAGGGTGGCTGTAGGGGATGGGAGGGGTGGCACAGGGAGGTGACACAGTCCCTCATTGGAGGGACTGCACGGGCTGAGCACTGGCCCCTGCCATCAGCTCTGGACAATAATTGGAGCTGAAGTTGTTCCAACGACTTATTAAAAATAGATGGCGATGCACTGGAGACAGTCCCTGCCCAGATAAGAGCCACATAATTAGAGCGGTGTCTGTGCTCGCTTCTCCCGTCTCCCCTAATACGGGGCGACAACCGCCTCTGAGGGGCCCTCCGCATCCGTCCTGTGTGGCCAGTGCCCTGCCCTGCCCCACACAGCGCTGAGCAGACGCCAGCAGTAATTCCCCTACTGACCTCTGTAAGCACCGTCCCTGCCGTGCCCGCTCAGAGTGGGCCCTCCTGCACCCTGCCATTCAGCCCAGCGAGGTGCACTGTGGCCCCCTAGACACCAGCACTCCTGACCCCACAGTGGCCCCTGGGGTGGACAATTTGGCCAAGATAACCTCGAGGCAGAACAGGGAGCCAAGCCCCACCTGCTGATAACCGAAATCAGTTAGAACTTTCTGGATTTGTTAGGAATCGGCTCTGAGATTTCAAGTCACTGCCTCCCCAGCTCCTGGGTACTGTGGAGGCAGCGTGGACTTCCATGGCCTCTGCCGCCCAGCACACACCAGGCTTCCCGGACCGCTCCCATGCAGGCCACGCCTCCCGGACCGCTCCCATGCAGGCCACGCCTCCCGGACCACTCCCATGCAGGCCACGCCTCCCGGACCGCTCCCATGCAGGCCACGCCTCCCGGACCGCTCCCATGCAGGCCACGCCTCCTGGACCACTCCCACGCAGGCCACGCCTCCCGGACCGCTCCCACACAGGCCGCGCCTCCCGGGCTGCATGCTGCTGGAGTGGGGCCCTCCATGTCTGTCCTCCCCAGCGAGGCCTCCCACCCACCCTACCCCGTGGATAATTTACACAGAGAAAGTACAGGCTCAGCAGGGGGTGGGGAGGGATGCTCCTGGAGGTCCCTCCAGGGATGGAGCATTATCCTGGGGTCCTGGGTTTAGGCTTGGATTTCTCCACCGCGTCACGCGATACACTTGCGGCCTGCCTGGACGTCAGCACAGCCCATGCCGGGTAGGAGTGACACTGCGTGTTCACAGCCTTAACCAGAGACGAGAGTTCTCACAGTTGGGGATGCGGCTCAGCACCAAGGGGCCAACAGGACGCAGTGACGACCACCAGGGGAACGCCCACAAGACCAGCATGTCAGCTAAGGAGCTGGAGGTGTGACCCCCAGCACAGGGGCACAGCGGTGCAAGACCTGGCACACCAACCCTCTGCACGGAGAACCCGGCCTCTTCCCCACACGGACGAAGCTGAGCACGGAAGCGCCGCCTCACCGCGCCAGGCAGAAAGCCCAAACCCTCGCGTGTGCAGGACTCCCCCGAGGCTCTGTGAAAGGCAGGTCTGGCTCGGCAGGCCGGGGCGGGGCCCGAATGGCACCTACGCAACTGGTCCAGGCCACATGTGCGCGGTGAGGCCCGGGACGGGAACATCCGAGCAACGATCCATGCCCAGGCACCATCGCCCGCCCCCATGGCTGCCGGCGTGGGGCGGGGTTGGGTCTCAAGGAGAAGGCACACACGCTGCTGTGGGGCCACAGAGGCCCGGGGGAACGCCAGGGAAGGAGCAGTCAGCCCATGTGGAGAGCACTTGCCTGGGACCCCCTCCCACACCCTCTCCCAGAGGCCTCTCTGAGTTCCCAGCATCCACCTCGGCACAGGCTCTTAGCTCTTCCTAAAATCCACCTCGTAGGCTCTCAAGGGCAAGAACCAAGTCCAGGTTCCTAAACTCCCCAGGTTTCCTTAAATCCCCAACCCACGGCTGGGCACAGGGATGGCCTGAAAGAGCTCAGCCCGCATGCGGCTGGGAGCAGGCGAACTCCCCAGGCCCCTCTTTCCGGTGCCTTTGCTGCCTCCCCTTCTCTCCAACCTCAGTATCACAGAGACCTGGGAAAAAACACCGAAAAACATGGCAAGACGGAACACAACCGTGTTCCAGCCTGGCTGTGCCATCCATCTCCAGCTGCCCAAGGGTAATTTAATTAGCACGCGTCGGTAATGAGCTACGATCATCAATCAGCACCATCGCACTAGCACGGGCTGAGGGGGCCGAGGACCACAGCCTCCTGGAGATCATGTGCGTGGGCTCCATGGACCACATCACGGCTGTCCCTACAGGAGGTGATGCCACACCACACCTGGACTGGGCTCCTGCAAGTGCCTCCGTGGGGCAGGCAGGTTCAGGTCCAGCTGCTGACGGAGGACCCAGGCTCGTCCCACAAGGCAGGCTGTGAGCCCAGGAAGCAGCGGGGTCCAACAGGTGGCTGGCTAGAGCGCTTCATAAGCCAAGGGGTGCCTCGCCCATGCCTCCCCTGCCCCTGCCGTGCCAACCCGGAGTCCACATTGGTAGGTGAGGTGTGGGAGGCCCAGACACAGCGGAACAAGCCTGACCTTGAACTGAGACAGGGAGAGTGACTGACCCCAGATGCGAGCCACTGCCCAGAACTGTCGGCAGGAAGGCTGTGCAGGCGGCAGCTCACGATGTGTCACACCTGGCCCAGGTGGTGCCCAACATATGCCTGCCATGCTGAAACCAACATACGCCTGCCACGCCGAACCCAACATACGCCTGCCACGCTGAACCCAACATACGCCTGCCACGCTGAACCCATCGTAACACCTGCCACACCGAACCCAACATACGCCTGCCATGCTGAACTGACCATAACACCTGCCACGCTGAACCCAACATACGCCTGCCACGCTGAACCCACCATACACCTGCCACCTGCCATGCTGAACCCAACATATGCCTGCCACGCTGAACCGACCATAACACCTGCCACGCTGAACCCAACATACGCCTGCCACGCTGAACCCACCATACACCTGCCACACTGAACCCAACATAACGCCTGCCACGCTGAACCCAACATAACGCCTGCCATGCTGAACCCAACATACGCCTGCCACGCTGAACCCAACATACGCCAGCCACACTGAACTCCTGCACCTGTGATGGCGGCGCAGGCTTCCCCGGAGGGCCAGCAGCTCGGAGCCCCAGAGGAGATGTGGAGGGAACATGGAGGCGACAGGGTCTACGGTCCCCACACTTGGGGGTGGAGGAGATGAGAAGAGAGAGGGCAGAACCACAGTGGCTCAGAGCCCACAGGATGGAGAAAGCAGAGGGAGGGACAGACAGGATGAAGACCTCTCACCTCCAGGCTCTGCCGTGTTCCAGCATGACTCCCAGGCAGCAGCTCCTGCTGACAGATCCAGGCCCAAACAACGCAGTCCAGGCCCCAGGCCTTGGGGAGCCTCCTCCACACCCTGCAGGCCATCTGCACTCTCTCTGTCCCCTGTCCCTCGACAGGGAGGCTGACACCTACCCCGCAGGGCTGCCTGCAGGGTCAGACATGCACACTGTGAGCCCCACGAGGCGCTGCAGGCCTGGGAGTCGAACACTCTAGAGAGGATCAGCAGCCACACCGGGGCTGCCGCACCATTTCCCAGATGACAGGCCATGCCCAGCGGCCTGGCTGATGGCCCTGAGCCCCAGGAAGTGAGGACCCTGGTCCAGGTGCACCAGGCCTCCCCACAGCACCTGCTCCTGGGTGAGGCCTCACCCTCTGCGCTGTGGCTTCCCCGTCTGTCTCTGCTCCCAGACCCCGAGCCTCAGGGCATGCGGCTTCCTCTGCTCATGTCCAGCCCATGTGTGGCATCCCACAGTCGCCTGCGACATGGAACTGGGCTCAGCTGAATGAGAGGCCTTTCTTTCCAGAACAGGATCCAGGCTGAAAATCGCCTCCAGGACGCAGCCCAGGGCAGAGGCCACTCTGCTCCCTCCAGCTCACACTCACACCGGCAGGTCTCCAGGGCTGTCCTCCCGGCTGCAGACTCCTGGACACCGGACTCTATCTCTCTCACCTGCCCCCAGCACAGGGCCAGACACGGGTGATGTGGAGAAATGCTTCCTGAACGAATTATCACAGGAATGAAAAGCCAGCTCCAAGCCTTCTTTGTGCTGAGATCTGGCTCCACGGTGAGGATCGTTCTGTTTGGAGAGGACACTGCGATGGATGTCAATAAAATGTCAACGCTTCCAGTCAATTCAAACACCCAGGGTGGGGGATGCGTCAGACGGAGAGAAAGCCGGAAACTCTCACGGAGAGAGAGATGGCCGTGATCTTTAATCCAGAAATCCCACTTTGGGCACTTTATCCCCAGGTGAGAAACAGAGAGAAGAAAGGGCCCAGCCCAGCAATGATGCAATGAGTCCCAAAGGGAAGGGCTGGATGCCGAGCCGTGGAGGAGTGGCACCTCCTGTGGGGCTGGTGGGCCCGGTTCCAACTCTGGTGCAGCCTCCCCTGCCTCAGTGTCCCTTTTCGTAAGAGGGGGCCTTGAGCCTGGCTCACAGGCCCCATCCCCGGCTGGGGAGCCCCCTCTGGACCTCACGGGCTGGGACGCGAGTCTGGGTCCTGTCCTGGGGCCTCAATGGGCTAGAGAGCGCCAGCCCTAAATGGGGTTGTAATTACAGCGAGAGGGTGGGAGTGGGGGCAGGGCTCTGGGAGGAGGAGGTTGGGGGGGCCTCAAGGAAGGTGGCATTTGGGCTGAGTCCTGGAGGATGCGAGGGGTGGGGGGGAGGGGCAGGTGGGGAGCCCTGGTGGAGAGCGAGTAGGAGCACAGCACGGCCAGGGCTGGACAGTGCTGAGGGTACAGGCAAAGCACCTGGGCTCTCTAGGGATGGGGGCCAAGGGGCTCTTCTGGGGCTGGGCAGGGGGCTCTGCGGTGGACGGAGGGGTAGTGGGAGATCCCGGCAGGAACACACCAGCTGCCCGCTGCTGCCTCCCTCACTGTACCCCCTGACCACCATGCAGGAGTGGGCACCCCGGGTGTAGGACATGCCCCTGACAAGGGCCGCAGCTCACCCCTGACGGACACCTCCACCGAAGCCCAAGCTGGCCCTGAAGCCCAGTGGGGAGACGTGTTTGGGGAACAGGCAAGGCTTATCCTGCCTCCAGATGCTCAGGGACTCCTGGCCCCGAAACTGCTCCCCGTGGCTGAGTGAGAATTGACGCTGAGCCCATCAAGTTGGCACCAGGGAGGAAGCGTGGAGCACACAGGCCCAGGCTGAGGCCAGAGGGCCTCTTGGAGCACCCCACGCTAGGGTCAGTTCTGGTGGGGAGGCGTGGAACACACACAGGCCCAGGCTGCGGCCAGGCCGGCCTCTCTGAGCACCCCATGCTAGGGCTTCTGCCTGGCCACCGGGGATCCCGGGACGGTGTTCCAGGCTCTCCATCTGCACTGGAGTGGGGATGGAAAACAAAGACCAGGCTGCCCAGCAGACAGTGGCTGGCGCCAGAGTTCAGTGCAGCGAGGCTGTCTTGGTGCACGGCTGGTGAGACCCGGGGTCCCCCACCAGCGCATCAGCTTTGGGGAGGTGACACACACCGGCAGACAACTGTCTCATCGCACGGCCAGGCTAGGCCACTGTGCAGAGGACAGAGGGGGTGACCGTGGCTTGGGATGGTCAGGGAGGCGTCTCAGGAGGAGACGTTGCAGCAGCACCGCGAGGGGGGAAGATGCTGGCCAGGCCGTGACACCGGGGGGAGCACCCATCATGGCCAGGGTGAGGCTTTGGTGGAGGAGAGGAGGCAGAGGGCTGACCTTTTGATCTTGATAATCCTATAGCTTTCCGCACAGCTTGTGGCTGAGTGCGGCTTCCTTAAAAAAAATAATAAAAGCGCTGTTGAGTGGCTCTCTCCTATCAGCCTTACCCAGAGGCAGGTGGCTCTTCATCGATCGCCTGGTGGGCTTAGGAATTGACCCGGGAGGGAAAAGCAGCTCGCAGCACACCACCTGCTACCTGCTCGATTGGGGCCTTGTGTGGCTCAGCGGGACCCACAGGCCCTCCCGCCTGGGCACTTAGTGTACACGGAGAGGGGTGGGGCTGGAGGGCTCCAGGAGAGAGAGGTTGGGTAGGAAAGCAGAGAGGAGGGGCAGGTATAGGGAGGAGGGGGAGGGCAGGGAGAGAGCACAGAGGCCTCCGGCTCTGCAGCATGGAGATCGACCACACCCCAGGCCTGGCCATAGGCACCCTGCACCTGTGCCCAGTGAGTGCCCACCCACCCCCCCCAGGCTGGGCCTGGGAGCTCCGGGGCAGGCATACTCCGAGCCAAGGGCCTCCTTCCCCTCTGCAGGGCAGGCTGGGCAGGTGCAATCAGGACAAGCTCCCCATGAGACTGGGGACCCAGGCCCAGTCCCAGCCCAGGTGAAGGTCCCTTCCTTCTGCCCCAGAGACGACTAACGAGCAGCTCCCCTGGCTGCCCCAGAGTCGCCCACAGGGGCCGTGGCTTCTGACCCTTCAGACTCAGCTGTTCCAAGGGGCCCTGCCCGCCCCCACGGCTGCACTCAAGCCTGCGCTGTGCACACCGAGGCCAGCTGAGTACCGGATAGGACCTGGGCTGAGGCTGCCCAGCACACAGGGAAGCAGAAGCCGAGGGACCAAGAAGAAAACATCCCCCAACTGGCTGACAGTTGCCCTTCTCTCCTCGACCCCAGATGCCACTAAGAACAACTCAAAGTTCTGGCGCGCAGGGAGGGAAGTCCATGTTGCCTTGGGAGCAGGTCTGCAGCAGGAAGGCTGGACACACCCTCCACTGGCTGCTCACTAACTCCCCTGCTGGCAGAACCTTCCATTGCACAAGCAGAGGAGAAAGGAAGGCGTGGAACAGAGCAGGTGGCCCACACGGGCTGGGAGGGGCGGGGAGAGGAAAGGCAGCAAGGTTCCCAGCAAAAGAGAAGATGCTACTCCAGGAACCCCGGGAGGTATAAAGAAACCCTGTTTAGTAACACTGCATGTGCAACATACAACACATAGTTCACATGCACAGACACGTGCGAACATCTATGATGTAACCGAATGGGGCTGTGCAGAGCAACTGTTACAGGCTGAACTGTGTCCCCCAAATTTAGATACTAACCTAATCTCCATGTGACTGTATTTGGAAATAGGAAGGAGGGAAGTCAAGTCTGATGAAGGTCGTAAGGGTGGGTCCTGATCCAACAGGGCACCAGAGCTCTCCAAATGCACAGGAGAAAGGCCACACAGGAATACAAGGGGCGGCTGTCCACAAGCCGGGAGGAGAGTCCTCCCCAGGAGCCAACTCCAGTGCCCCTTGATCTCAGATTTCAGCCTCCAGAACTGTGTGAGACACACGTCTGCGGTCTCAGCCCCCCACTGTAGGGCTCTGTGGCGGCAGCCCCAGCCAGACCAGCAGAGAGGTGGACACGGCCAGGTCTTATTTTGGTGAACTAGCCCCTTGGCTCCACAGATCTCTGCAACGTGCTTATGCAGGAGGACAGTAGCGGCACGGCAGCCCCACTTAGGAAGCAAGGTCTCCACAACCATGGGTCATGTTAAACCAGCTCCTTCTCTGGAGACCAAGGGCCTCACGTGGTCAATTGCAGCCCAAGGTCCTGAGCCCCATGTCTGGTCCAACACCAGGTGCTTTGTCTCTCTTTGCGCAGGTGGTCACCCTGCCTGACGCTGCCCTTTTCCCCACTGTCCTCACCCACCAAGACCAGGCCCTACCACAATAAAAGGACTCAGGTTAGGGCTTTATGGAGTCACCAGCCTTTCAGAGACACATGCTAAAATATTTGAATGATTGCAGCTAAATTGATTACGACGCCTTGGATTTGCTTCAAAATAAGCCAGGAAGGCGGAAGAGGGTGGGACGGGATCCCAGGGACTTCTCCATGCTGTTTTCTATATTTTTATATATATGCTTAAAACTTTCCATGGCAAAAAGTGAAAATAAACACAAATAGAAACCAAACCAAAAAACTAAAAGATGACAACTCATCCTAACCAGGCCAGGGCGACCTCCTCTCAAAACCCAGGCTCTGGAAGGACGTCTCGCTCCTACCCAGAAGGTGATGTCCTTGGCCCCAGAGCCCCTGCCGGGGCTGCCCGGTCTTTACCCCTCTGCCCAAGGCCACACGCACAGGATGTCAACAGTATTTGTAGAATTAGCGAGGCAGCATGTGAAGGTGCAGTTCCTTCTCCAGGCCCCCCACCCTGGTCCTCCTCCCACTGGGTCTTAACTTCCCAAGGGGCCACAACGCTTCAACGCGTGAGGGGGCCGTGCGCCTCTCCACCCAGGAAAGTGTGCACAAGCACACACAGTGCTGCCTGTATAATTCTGGGAATGACAGGGGTCTATGAAGCCCCCCCAAGTTCCTGGCATACGGACCCCTCCCCTGAGCTCGCAGTGGAACCCGCATGCTGCTGCTCCTCCTTACATGTGGATCTGGGACGTCATGCTGGGCAACTGAGACCAGGTCTGCCTTCATGTTGTAAACAACTAGAAAAATGAACAAAATACACACAGTAACTGTTCACAGACACTGGACCGTGATCTCTGAGGACAGAGAAACAAATGAGGTGAACCTCTGAACACCCCTTGCTCTGCCCAGTGGTCTCTTCCAGGCTTGGCACTGCGGGGTGCAGCTCAAGCTCAGCATGATGGTCCTGCTGGGAGGAAGGGAGGATCTGTGGAGGGCGGAGCTGTGCACAGAAGGCTTCTGGCAACCTGGAGAAAGGTCTGGCTGAGCTGCTGAGTAATACACTCTACGCACACAGCATGCAACTCCACAAGGCTGAGCCATGCACATCGGGGAGCTGCCAGGGAACAACTCCAAAGGTCACACAGGACCGGGGACAGGCACGTGCAGACCAGCCAGAGCAGGTGTTCTTGCTGAGCGCCCAGGGCATCTGCTAGGAACCTCAGAAGGGTCATGTCTTAGTAGCAGAGTTAAACTAGCCCTGGAATAAAAGCAAATCCATACAAGCCCCAAGAGAGTGTGAAAACAGTTCTTGAAAGGATCAAGCTGACCCCAAAATAACTTAACTGCTTGTCAGAAAAAGCCCAATACTCTTCAAAGAAAAAACAAGGAAATTTGCACCCTTTCATACACTTAACATAAAATTAACAATGCCCATCATACAATAAAAAATTACTAAGCATGCAAAAAAAGGAAAATGTGGTCTCTAGCTAGGAGAAAACTCAGCCAATAGAAATAAGTCCAGAAATGATGAAATCAGCAGACAAGGACTTTAAAACAGCAATTATAAATACGCTGCAGAATTTACAGGAAAACATGAACACAATGAAGGGGATGGCTGCTAGCCCCCAGGATGGCCCTGAGCGACCCTGCTTCCTGGCAGTCACACCCTGGTGCTGCCTCCTTCCACATCATACCAAGGTTGGCCTAATGATCAACAGAAAACGGCAGAGCCAGGCATGGTGGTGTGCACCTGTAGTCCCAGCTACTCAGGAGGCTGAGACGGGAGGATCACTTGAGCCCAGGAGTTCAAGGCTGCAGTGAGCTATAACAGTGCTGCTGCACTCCAGCCTGGGTGAAGAGCAAGACTCTGTCTCAAAAAAAAAAAAAAAAAAAAAGGCAGATGTGATAGTATATCAACTCGAAGATTACGTTATAAAAGACACTGTAGCTTCCATCTTGGGCTGGCTCTGTCTGTCTCTAACTCATTCAACACTTACTCTGGGTTGAATGCTGCCATGTTGTGAGGACACTCAAGCAGACCTATGGAGAGGTCCATATGGAAAGGAAGTGAAGTCTCCTGCCAAGGGCCACCTAAATGAATTTGGGCAGATCATCTGGCCCCTGTCAAGCCTTCAGCTTTGCAAGCCAGGACAAAAGCCCCTAACTGCACCCTCTGACGAGAATCTAGGCCAAAACCATCCAGCTAAACCGCTCTGGGTTCCTGAATTTCAAAAACTTCACGAGACAACAAATGCCTGCTGTTTTAGGTGCTAACTTCTGGAGAAAGTTGTTATATAGCAACAGACTACTAAAATGAAGGAGAAACCAAAGATACGAAAAAAATAACCAAATGGACCTTTTAGACATGAAAAACAAATGAAATTTTAAAACTCCACTGCATGAAATCAACGGCAGGTTAGACACTCCAGGATAAAAGGTCAGTGAACTTAAAGACAAGAACAGAAACTATCCAAATTAAAGCACAGAAAAACGATTGAGAACCAAAAAACAAAAAGTACAAAGCTTCAGTAATTATGATAATATTAGTGACTTAAAATATGTAAAACTGGAGTACTGGAAAAAGTGGAGGGGAACAGAAAAAATACTTAAAGAAACAATGGCCAAAATTTCCCAAATCTGACTAACTATAAATCCACAAATCCAAGGAGCTCAATGAACCATAAGCAGGATAAATACAAAGAAAATCAGCTGGGGGTGGGGTGTATATTATATACAAAGTACAAAGATAAGACTACTAGCAGACTTCTTGTCAGAACCCATGCAAGCCAGAAAACAACAAAACATACATTCTTAAGATGCTTAAAAAAATGACGTCAACACAGAATTCTATATCCAGTGAAAATATCCTTTAAAGATGAAGATGAAATAAAGACATTTTGGGACAAAGAAAAGCCGAGAAAATTTGTTAGTGGCAGGACTACAATATAAGAAATGTTAAGGAAGTGCTTCCTGCAAAAGAAAAAAAAAAGCCAGATGGAAATCTGGATTGACACAAAGGAAGGAAGAGTGCCAGAAGCAGTAAATACGTGAATACAGTTCACGTATTTAAATACATGAATACACTTCAACAAGCATTTTTGAATCATTTTAATTTAGAAGATAATGTACTCTCTAAAGTGAAAAAATAATTTCACAAAAAATTTTGTGCAAAAATTACACAAAAAGAAAAAATGGAAAAATACTTTTAAAATGCTATATGTTGACTAGTGTAAGATTATTTGAAAATAGACTGTGACATAGAGCTGGGGTCATCAAACTCCAACCCATGGGCCAATTCTGGCCCACTGCCTGCTTTTGTAATAAAGTTTTACTGGCACACATCTGAGCTCATTACGTAACATGTACAGTTGCTTCTGTGCTACAACAGCAGAGGTGTGACACAGACAGTATGGCTCCCAAAGCCTAAAATATTTGATACCTGTTTCTTTACAGGAAAGGTTTACTGACCCTTGCCCTAGAGCAATAACTAAACCAAAACAGAAGAAAACCAAAGAGGTAAAATTAATAAGCCAATGTTGGAGAAAACATGGAATACCAAAAAACAGCCCAAAAGGCGGCAAGAAAAATGAAAAGAATATACGAGACAAAAAGAAAACAAATGACAAGATGGCAGATTTAAACTCAATGTCATAAAAATTATATTAAATATAAATGGCATAGATTATCAGTCTGGATAAAAAAAAGCAAGACTCAATTATATGTTATCCTCAAAAAAATCCATTTAAAATATAGAGACACAGGTAGATTAAAAGATTAGAAATATAGATAGGCATATATAAATATTAAAATTGTAAGAAAGCAGGAGTGACTATATTAATATTACTCAAGTCAGACTTCAGAACAAGAATATTTAAGAGACGAAGACAGACACTGCATAATTATAATTACAATTGCAAGTGATCAAGAAGATATAATAATCTTAACTGTATGTACCCCAAAATAGTGATTAAAAATATAGGAAGCAAAACCTGATTGATAGATCTGAAAGGAGAAAGATAAAAAAAATTGATAAAACTTAGAGTGATGAAGAAAAAAGAGATGATACGTATTGCCAAAATCAGAAATGGAAGAAGGGATGGCACTACAGACACTATGGGTAATATAAGGATAATAATGAATTATTATGAATGATTTTATGCCAATAAATTTGACAGTATACACAAAATGAGCAAAAACTCAAGAAGATACAAATGACCAAAACTGACTCAAAAAACATCTGAGTAGTCCTGTATCTATTAAATTAAATTCATAATTTAAAAAGCTTCCCACAAATAAAATGCCAAGCCCAGATGACCTCACTGGTGAATGCTATCAGATATTTAGGGAAGAAATATCTCACACAAATTCTTCCAGAAAAAAGAGGAGGAGGGAACCCTTCCCAATTTATTTTTGAGGCTAGCATCATTCTGATACCAAGGCAAACAAACACATTACAAGAAAAACTAAACCACAGACAAATATTGCACATGATCATAGATGCAAAAATTCTCACTAAAAATTAGGAAATTGAATCTAGCAATTGTATAAAAAAGGACCCAGTGGAGTTTATCCTAGGAATGCAAGGTTGGTTTAACATTTAAAAACATCAACCAGTATTACTTACAATATCAACAGAATAAGAAAGTTCATATGATCATCTCAATAGATATAAAAAAACTGACAAAATTCGACTCTTAGCAACTAGAACAGAAGGGAACTTTCTCAACCTGATAAATGGTATCTATGAAAAACCCATATTTAACAGCATACTAATGTCAAAATACTGAATGCTTTCTCACTAGCATTAGAAACAAGGTGAAAATGTCCCCTCACCATTCTTATTCAGCATTGTACTGAAATTCCTAGCCAGTACTGAAGGGCAAGATAAGGAAATATAAGGCATAAAAGTTGAAAAGGAAGACATAAAACTCTAACTTTATGCACACGATACAATCGTCTATGTTGAAAATCCTGAAGAAACTACAAAAAATTTCTAGAACCAATAAGTAAATTCAGCAAGGTTACAGAATATGAGATCAATATATAAAAGTCAATTATTTCTATATATTAGGAATGAAACATTGGAAAATAAAAATTTTAAAGCACATTTACAAAAGCATGAAAACATGAACTAAAGCTAAGTATTTTAAAAATACACATAACCTGCATATTGGAAAATAAAAAACATTGCTGAGAGAAGGTAAAGACCTATATAAATAGAGAAATATACCATTTTCATGGATTGGAACACAATATTGTTAGAATGTCAATTCTTCCCAGCTGGGTGCAGTGGCTCATGCCTATATTATAGGCAGGCGGATTGCCTGAAGTCAGGAGTTCGAGACCAGCCTGGCCAACATGGTGAAACCCCGTCTCTACTAAAAATATAAAAATTAGCTGGGTGTGGTGGCAGGTGCCTGTAATCCTAGCTACTCAGGAGGCTGAGGCAGGAGAATCGCTTGAACCTGGGAGGCAGAGGTTGCAGTGAGCCGAGATCACTCCACGGCACTCCAGCCTGAGTGACAAGAGTGAGAATTCATCTCCAAAAAAAAAAAAAAAAAAAAAAAGAAGGTCAATTCTTCCCAAATTGATCTACAGATTGAATGTAATCCAAATCAAAGTCCCAGCAGGCTTTTTTGTACAAATTGACAGGCGGATTCCAAAATTTATGTGGATCTAGAATAGCCATAATTTTGAAAAAGAACAAAATTGGAGGACTTACGTTACTTGACTTTGAGGCTTACTTTATAAAGCTGCAGTATTCAAGGATAGCAGCACAAGGTCACCTGAATGGAACACAGAGTTCAGAAACAGAACCACACATACGGCAAACTGATTTTCTTTTTTTGAGACGGAGTCTCGCTCTGTTGCCCAAGCTGGAGTGCAGTGGCGCGATCTCGGCTCACTGCAAGCTCCTCCTCCCGGGTTCACGCCATTCTCCTGCCTCAGCCTCCCCAGTAGCTGGGACTACAGGCACCTGCCACCACCCCTGGCTAATTTTTTGTATTTTTAGTAGAGATGGGATTTCACCGTGTTAGCCAGGATGGTCTCGATCCCCTGACCTCGTGATCCACCCACCGTGACCTCCCAAAGTGCTGGGATTATAGGTGTGAGCCACTGCGCCTGGCCGGCAAACTGATTTTCAACAAAAGTACCAAGGTAATTCAATCAGGAAAGGATATTCCTTTAAACAAGAGTTGCTGGAATAGGCCAACTAGGACTCGCCACAACTCCTACAGGAGTGATAGGTGAGAGCCGGACACACCTTCCGTATCCCCACAGTGTTCCTAATCAGCAGCCCTCAAACCTGGGCTGATGACATCCATGTTTCCTGGGAGCCTGCCAACACCCAGGTTCCTGGATCCTACCTGCGGTGACCCAGGCTGGGCAGACGGGGCCACAGGCAGCTTTGGGAAGCCCTGCACCAGGTCATGACGTCTCTGCAGGGCCCCCAGAAGCTGAGGCTGTCCTGCTTAGGGGAACTGGGGAGCTGCTGGGACCTCCCTGCAGAGCCCAAACTTGAGGAAAGCTGGAGCCTCAGGAGGAAGGGAGGCCACTCAACACAGTGATGACAAAGGACCATGGCCAGGCTGCCCCAAAGTCCTCCCCTCCTTGAGCCTCCTGGCCTTTCCCCGTTCACTACAAACTGACTTCCTGTAGTCACAGTGGGCCCTCAATTTGGCAAACAGTGTAGTTCTTGAACCTGCGTGCGTCCCATCTCAGGGGCCCCACACCAAACCCCAGAAGGATGCTCACATACAATCTTCACTGTCATTTCCAAAGCAAGAGGAAGTACGGTGTGGTCAGCAGAAAGCACCTGGCCCCTGAGGGCAGGCAAGCTGCAGGGCATTCCAGTCACTCATGGGACCCTGTGGAGGCAGGGATCTCACTGCTGATGGGGAGCCTGGGATCCAGAGAATAGATGGAACTGAGAGACGGTGAGCTGGGAGCAGTACCATCTTCCCCCCTGCTCCCTGCCCAGGCCACTGCAGCCCCATGGTTCAGCTTAGGAGTGGAGCCTGGAGCCTGGAGCCTGGAGGGGAAGTCTGGGCTGCAGAGCTGAGCTGACAGAGTGCTCTCTAGGCAGGATGCCTGGCTCTTTGCTCAGACCCTGTCCAACTGCAGAACCTTAGGCGAACCAGGGTCCCGGTGTGCTGATCTTCATAAGATGGAGACAGGAACTGCTCCATCACATACATGGGGTTTCATTAAGATTATGAGCCATGACAAAGTCCTCCCAGCTCTGTGGTCTCAGAATTACACAAGATGAGCCAAGTCTCATTCCCTGAAGTCTTATAAGGCTGAAATAGATGCAAAACAACTCAAATATGGGTTTAAATGGTCACGCATTTGAATTAACTAATTTATGCCTAGTGTTCCATTATTGGAACGCTAAGCTTGTGGGAATTATTTATATCCTGGTGTTCAAGGTCATCGCCAAGGTCTGATTTTTCACAAAAAAATTTGCAACTTCCAGCATAAATGGGTTAATAATTTATCCAATTAATTAATTTTATCCAAACTAATAATCAATCTACGAGGAACCTAGTCTAAAGAAGTAGCCAGAGAAAGATCTGTGTCGACAGATGATTGCTGAGATGCTTTGTTACACAGCGAAAGACAAATCAACAGGTGAGTAAATAAAAAGAGGAGCTGGCTAAACGTCCTACAACAAGGAAATATTTTAAGTAAATTATGGCACAACCACGAAATAGCACATTATGCAACCATTAAACACCATCATCGAGGAAATATTTAATTGAGCAAAAAATGCTCATGATATAGTGTCAAAGGGACAGAGCAGGAAACAAAACGATCTGTCACAGCCCCGATTTCACCAGGAAACAGACATGGAGATGTGGGGACGCAGAGGTGGCGGGAAGGCAGCAGACATGGCCTGAGGCCCATGGTGCCCCCTCACTCCAGGTGACGGGCGATAAGCCACTGGCGTCTTCTCCTACATACTTCATTAAGCCATGAGGAATTTTCTCTGCAGATATGAGGAACGCTGTGATTTTGGTCAGCAGTCCTGTGTGGCCGGTGCCAGGGGAGAAGAGTGATCTGAGCCACAGGCTTGCCCGTGTCCTGGGCCCCACAGCTGGCGACCTCCACCGCGCCCTCTCTAAGGGACCGAGAATCACGCTGAGCCTCTGCCTGCTTGAACCTGGCGGTGGGCAGACACCGTTCACCATGCACATCCACCAGGAAGGTCTGTGGCTGGGGCCAGGGCACGAGATGAGGAGGGGCAGCCTTGGGAGGGCAGAGCTCACCTTACTGCAAGTACCCCACCCTGAGCTGGACACCCACGCTCCGGGGTGCCTCGGGAGGCAACTGTGCCAGGCAGAGGGCACCTGGGAGATGTCAGCACACGCGAACACAGCTGCTTGGACATCCTGAGGCAACAAGATGGGACGTGAAGTCAGCGTGCGTTGAAAGCAACTCCACTCTCAATTGAGGAGACTCAGAGAGGCAAATTCAAATTAAACTGTCTGTGTAGACCTGAATACTCCAGCGGGAGATGGGAAGGCTCCAGAATAGACTGTGAAAGGCCTTGCCTGCCTGTCAGGGAGGCAGGGAAGGGGTGAGGGGCGCGCTGGCCATGTTTTTGATGTTGCTCTGGCTGGAGCCTCCCAAGGACTGCTGGGGTGGACTTGTCAGTTAACCACTTCCTGACAGCGCCACCCGTGGCCACAGGGTCCTGCTCACCGCCCTTCCTCAGCCAGGCCTGAGGCATGAGCACCTCTGAGGATGCCACACACCTGCACAGGGAGCAAGAAGGCTGCTGGGTGGGCATGACATGGGCTCCAGCCATGGGCCCGTTGCATGGCCCCTGGCACCCCTTCCCACTGCTGGGGCCCACACCCAGGCCTGCTCTCCATCACCAGGGCAGCCGTGACTCTGATTCTGGGTCGGTGCTGAGGTAAGAAGCCACTAGCAGTTTTGCTCCTTTAGAAATGTAGAGAACTGAAGTCTTGAGAAACACCAAATCCTGCACCACAAACAGCCCCAGGAATCAGCTCCTTAACACCAAACACTGCACCATAAACGGCCCCAGGAACCAGCTCCTTATCACCAAACCTTGTGCCACAAACAGCCCCAGAAACCAGCTCCTTAACATCAAACCCTGCACCACAAACGGCCCCAGGAACCAGCTCCTTATCACTAAACCTCGTGCCACAAACGGCCCCAGGAATCAGCTCCTTATCACCAAACCCCACACCACAAATGGCCCCAGGAACCAGCTCCTTAACACCAAACCCCGCACCACAAACAGCCCCAGGAACCAGCTCCTTAACACCAAACCCTGCACCACAAACGGCCCCAGGAACCAGCTCCTTATCACCAAACCCTGCACCACAAACAGCCCCAGGAATCAGCTCCTTAACACCAAACCTCGTGCCACAAACAGCCCCAGGAACCAGCTCCTTATCACCAAATCTCCTGCCACAAATGGCCCCAGGAACCAGCTCCTTATCACCAAACCTCATGTCATGAACGGCCCCAGGAACCAGCTCCTTAACACCAAACGCTGCACCACAAACGGCCCCAGGAACCAGCTCCTTAACACCAAACCCTGCAACACTAACGGCCCCAGGAATCAGCTCCTTAACACCAAACCCTGCAACACAAACGGTTCCAGGAACCAGCTCCTTATCACCAAACCCTGCAACACAAACGGTTCCAGGAACCAGCTCCTTATCACCAAACCCTGCAACACAAACGGCCCCAGGAACCAGCTCCTTATCACCAAACCTCGTGCCACAAACAGCCCCAGGAACCAGCTCCTTAACACCAAACCTCATGCCACAAACAGCCCCAGGAACCAGCTCCTTAACACCAAACCCTGCACCACAAACAGCCCCAGGAACCAGCTCATCACCAAACCTCGTGCCACAAACAGCCCCAGGAACCAGCTCCTTAAACCAAACCTTGTATCACAAATGGCCCCAGGAACCCAAACCACCAAACTGTGAATCACAAATGTCCACCCCCCACTATGAGCTCCTTAACACCCGAATCCTGACTCACAAATGACCCCTGGTATGTAGAAGCTCCTTAACACCAAACCATGACTCACAAACGGCCCCGGGGACGAGCTTCCTTTCCAGAGGCAGCAGTCTCTTCTGAATGCCTGAGGCCATGAGTCATGGGGAGGGCTGCCCACGCCAGCAGGATGCCCACTTCCATGGGAATCAGCCTAGCTCCCCACTGGCTGCTGCCTGAAGGCCAAGCTCCAGTGTCCTGGAGACCCTCGCTCTGACTTCAGCTTCAGCACCAGGGGACGGACAGCTCCCTGACCTCTGATGTCTCCAACCTCCTCAGGCACAATCCACACAAAACACTTCCACCCTGTCCAGGGCGGCAAAGAGGGTGCGGTGGCTGGGGTCACAGGGTCCAAGGCCTGATTTCATGGAGGCCAAGGCAAAGGGTACAGGTCCAGGCTCAGAGGGCAGTCTGCGTGCCCCAGGCTGTATTAAAAGGAAGCCAACATGAGTCTCTATTACCCAGACAGCTTCAAACCAGATACCAACTCCCAGCTCCGAGTTCCAGGACGCAACCGGAGCGGGAGCCTCGAGTGAAGCTGAATCTGACCTGCAGGCCCTGACACACGGTCAGGCCAGGGAGCCTCCTGGATACCCGGGCTAGGAGAACCGCGTGCAGCAGAAGGAAGCCTGGAGGAGGAACCGCAGGCCCCGCGCTGCACAGTGCAGAGCCATCTGGGGACTCCCCTGCATCTGACTGCTCGATCCTTACAACCACTCCAGGGCGAGCAGCTCACTCGAGAGCACGTGGCCAACAGGAGGCAGCACTGGGACTGAAAGCCAGGGTTGGCGGCTGGGCCAGTCTCCACTTGGGGCAGGGCCGGTGGCCAGGAGGGATGCAGCCGAGGCACGCACGGTGTTTGGTGGCACAGCCCTGCTCGCAGCTGCCCTGGCTGAAGAGACGTGGCCACCCACCCTCACACCTGGATGCCCAAGAGCACGTCCCTGGCCACCCACCCATGGATCCCTGGCCGTCCACCAGTGCACCCCTAGCCACCGACCCACATGTCCGGGCAGCCACCAGCTCCCCTGCCTCTGGCTTGGGAAGCCTGAGGTGAGCCCTGGACTCCTGCAGCCTCGGCGCCTCCAGCTGAGTTCCAGGCCTCAATGCTCTGGAGGAGCAATGTCGGGTCAGGGGCCTAGCCGGGATTCCCCACTGCGTGGAGGCCCTGAGGCCGTCCTGCTGACAGCCCAAACTTCGATTGCATCTTCCTGCCTCTCAGCCCAATCACTACCGAACTTCGTTTCCATTCCAAAATGTCACCAGGTCTAAGAGACAACCGAGAGTGGCCTGATGAGACAGCCCGAGAGGGGCTGGGCAACAGGGAAGTTGTCTGAGACCTGGGGGCAGCCTGAGCCACAGCAGGGAGGGGACAGCGCCCTCAGACGCAGGCGGGGCAGGCTGTGGGGCAAGGGGGCAGAGGGCATTCTGCAGCGTGGGGCAGCTGCTCTGGGGACACAGTGTGGTGGAGCGCACCCCTCACGTCGCCCTCCGGGAACACGCAAAGGTCATCTCAGCTTTAGAATCGGTGATCACTGTGCACGAAATTACCTGTGTTGGTCAAAACCCATACATGTGAATGGTGAACACACTTCTCCAACAACCTAAGTACTTAGTAGTCACCACTGGACCCAAGGCGAGGGCCCAGGAGCAGAGACCACGTGGCAGAGTCATAGCAGGACCGGGGAAGAGAAAGGACCTCGCTGCTCCAGCCTTAGAGATGGCTCTGGGCCCCTGCACGGGCGCCCCCACACACGGACACTACTTTCAAGGAACCGGTCTCAGGAACCACTCCCTGCCCAGAGCTCCACGAAGGGCTGCCTCTCACGTGCCCTCTGCCCACACCACAGCAACCCTCTCTCAGGTCCTTTGTTCTCGGTCTGTCCCCAAAAAGCCTGTGTCCCAGCTCTGCCTGGAGAAAGATGGAGAGGGCTTAACGAGGGCTTTGAAGCTCAAACTCACAGCAGTGAGCACCAGGCGGAGGCCGGTGCTCTCAGACAGGAGAGAAGTCCAGGGGGCTGGGCTGCAGGTGTGTGGGGACCACAGGGGTGCGGTCGGACGGGCAGATTCCAGGTGAATGTGTGACACGTGGAGCTGTCCCACGGTGGGCCACTGCAGCTCCTGCTTCCCAAGCGGCCCTGCAGGGTACGGGCTCCCGAATGCCCGGCCTTCAACACCCCAGTTCTATCCACCTCTGGCTTAGAGCTGTTGCCATGACAACCCCAAGGTGCCCACTCACCTGGCCCCGCGGCTCTGGCTGCTGCTCTGTGCAGCAGAGGCAGATCCCCGAGGGCTCGGCAGCCCAGCGCCCGGAGCCTCTCCCTGTCTCGGCCCTTCCAGTCCTGTCTCTCTCCCTCCAGCCCGGCCCTTGGGCCGGGTGGCCCACTCCTCAGGAAAGGAATGAGGAAAATGGAGCAGGGCAGGCAGACACCCCAGCAGGGACCCCTGCCCGGCATCTCTGGCCCCAGCCCTGGGGGCCACATGCCTGGCTTCCCATTCTATGCCCCCAGCAGCAGCTCTGCCTCCTCTCCTCCACGAGGTCCTACTGCCTCCACCCCACGACTGCCCCACCTGGGCCCTCAGCAGCCCTCGTCCGCAGATCAGGGCAGCCTCATCCCAGCGACCTGCAGAGACCTGTGGGCATGTTTACCTTCTCGTCAGCCCAGGAGCGCTGTGAGGGCCAGGTTCACTTCTGGGCACCTGGCGGCAAGCTCTGGGCCTGGAATGGCACAGGGCTAGTCACTGTCTAAAGGGCTTGTCCTCTGGGGGTAAGTGCCCCTCCCGGAGCCTGGAGTCCTGAGTCCTGATCTGTGCAAGATCAGTGCACGGGAGATGGTGGGCTGGCAGATATGCCCACTTATTCACAAGCCTACTTCAGAAAGAAAGAACAGGGCAGCTACCAAGGTCATGTCTACACCCGTTGGCAGCAAAGCGGATGCTTCATCTGAGAGCGATAAATCCTGTGCAAATCTCAGCCTGTGTCAACACGTCCCAGCTGGACAGCAGGTCCTCAATTCACGAGTCGACACCTCTGCATGGGCTCGGTGATAAGAATGGGCGGCTGAGTGGGAGAGCACGGTGGCACAGGTGGGAGAGGGCCCGCCTGGGGCTCGCACACCACACTGTGTCTGCAAACAGGCGTGTGGGCATGTACAGGTTCTCTGCTCTCAACACTTCCAGGGCAGCAGGGATCAGCAGGACCCTGGGCCAGCCTGGCAGGAAGGAGGGCCTGAGCCTGGGCCTGTGACCTGGGTGACCCTGGGCAGGCCCTGCTCTGCTGGTGCCAGCCGTGGCCAGGCACATGGCACTGTGTGCAGACAGGCAGAGACCTGCTGCAGGGCTGGGGCAGCAGCTGAGGAGTGCACACGGATCTGTGGCCCTGGCCCTGCACCCTTCCTGGCCCAGGCCGGCAGCTCCCTGGGGCCAGTTGGGGTGTGCAGCCGGACTCCAGAAGGTGGTGCCGGGAGCTGTTTCTCTCACACAGACCTGTCCCACAGGTTCCTGGTGAGAAGGCTTCAGGGCTGTCAGTGACCACATGGCAGTGGCGGGGAGGACAGGAAGAAGACTCCACATCTCTTTTTCTAACATGGCGGTTTGCATACCGTGGGCCTTCACAGCCCTTGAAAACTCGCTCAGGCTAGGGGGACTCCGGCTGGGCCCATGCTGCCTGACTCACTCTCCCTCCCTGCCCCTGGATCCAGATCACGGAAGCAGGTGCCACATGGGATGCCTGGGAGAGACAGAGGCCAACCGTGAGCATGTGTGTGTGTGCACTGTGTGGCTGCCTTGCGTGTGTGAGCATGCATGTGTGTGAGCATGCATGTGTGTGGGTGGCTGTGCATACGTGAACATGTGTGAGCATGCATGCATGTGGCTGTATGTGTGAGCATGCATGCGTGTGTGTAGCTGCCTGTGTGTGTGCATTCATGTGTGTACGTGGCTGCCTGTGCATGTGTGCATGCGTGTGGGTGACTGCCTGTGCATGTGTGAGCATGCGTGTGTGTGGATGGCTGTGCATGTGTGGGCATGTGTGTGCATGCATGTGTGTGTGTGGCTGTGTGTGTGTGTGCATGCATGCGTGTGTGTGCCTGTGCATGTGTGAGCATGCATGCATGTGTGTGGCTGTACGTGTGTGTGAGCATGCGTGAGCATGCATGCATGTGTGTGGCTGTACGTGTGTGTGAGCATGCGTGCGTATGGATGGCTGTGCATGTGTGTGAGCATGCGTGTGTGTGCCTGTGCGTGTGAGCATGCATGTGTGTGTGTGCCTGTGCGTGTGAGCATGCATGCGTGTGTGTGCCTGTGCGTGTGTGAGCATGCATGCGTGTGTGTGGCTGTGCATGTGTGTGTGAGCATGCGTGCGTGTGGATGGCTGTGCATGTGTAGGCATGTGTGTGCATGCGTGCGTGTGTGTGGCTGTGCATGTGTGAGCATGTGTGCGTGTGGATGGCTGTGCGTGTGTGTGGGCATGCACGCGTGTGTGTGGCTGTGCATGTGTGTGTGGGCATGCGTGCGTGTGTGGGCATGCGTGCGTGTGGCTGTGCATGTGCGTGTGGCTGTGCATGTGTGAGCATGCGTGCGTGTGTGTGGCTGTGCATGTGTGTGAGCATGCGTGCATGTGTGCATGCGTGCGTGTCTGTGCATGTGTGTGTGAGAGCATGCGTGCGTGTGGCTGTGCATATGTGTGTGAGCATGTGTGCGTGTGTGTGTCTGTGCATGTGCATGTGGGCATGCGTGTGTGTGGGTAGTTGTGCATGCGTGGGCATGTATTTGTGTCCACGTGTCAGTGGCAGCGTGCATGAGGCCAGTGCGAGGGTGGGGCCTAGGACAGCAGAGGTCGACCTGCTCCTCCCGCAACCGCCCTGCAGTTCTCAGTGATGAGCCACAAAAGCTTCCATGATTCACTTGCTGACCGGCAGCTCCTGGTGGCCTGAAGTCAGCAGACAGTGGCTGGGATCCACTCAGGGCCATGTGGCACGCATACGGGGTCCCCAACGTGCCTGGCACTTGCATACATACCAAAGGCACTGTCACCACGACCCTCGGGCAGATGCAATGATCCAGACCCACATAAAGGAAGACAAGGCTTGAGGAGGTGAAGCCACGTGTCCAGGTCCCGCGGCTGGCAGAGGCAGGTGACATCCACACCAAGGCAACTCTGGCCCGGGTCCGGCCCCTCCCACCACCCGACGGGGGCTGACCAGCAGTGACACCACCAAAGACCACCTCCATTCAGCAAACACTTGGACAAGGCCGCAGATGCTAGGGAGGCTGGGGGATGGTGTGGCTGGTGTGCCCAGAAAGGGCGGCACCCTCAGGGCCACTGTTGCCATTTTCCTGGCCTCTGTACTGCTAGGGTCCCTCAGGAGGACCCCGCCAGCTCTGGACCCCAGGCCAGGCCCAGCCAGGGGCTCCACAGCAGCCTAGCCGCACATCCCGAGCCTTGTCGGGGCCAGGCCTGGACGGGTGGTTCCGAAAATGCTCTCCCCAAGTGGAGCCGCCCCTGCACCATCTCCTACATTCCCTGCAACGCAGAGAGATGCTTCACGGAGGTAATAGGCTCAGCCATGCGGCCTCCGCAGGCTCACCCAGCCAGGCCCTTGGAGCTACATGCATCTTCCCCCTGGGCTGACTCATGCAGGGCCTGGGCCGCGTGCCCTCGGCAGGCTCTGGGTGCTGGCAGGACACTTGCTGCTGTCAGCTGAGCCTGCCACATTTGCGGCTCGGCCCTTCCCCACCTTCCGAGCCAGCATGGTGGCTCCAGGTCCAGCTAATTCCTTCCCTTCACCCCACCCAGGCAGAGGCCCAGCCACCCATGAGACTCCAAAGCTCAGAGCTGGGGGGCCTGCTGCCACAGCTCGTCAGGGGCCACAGCAACAGCTGGGCTCTGAGTCCCAGGCTGGCGGTGCCCTGAAGGCTGCCCACCCACAGGGCTGCGAAGGCAGCTGGGAGGTGGAGCTGCCTCCACTCTCAAGACACACAGGACCTGGGCCTTCCTGGCCCCTCTCTATGGCAGGAATGGGGAATCGTCTCCTGGGAGGGGCACGTATCCCCGGGAGGGTCCCACTCCTGGACCACGCGCTCTGTCTGGTGTGGGTATGGTGGGCTCAGATCCCCGGGAGGGTCTCACCCCAGGACCACGCGCTGTGGTGTGGGTACTGCTGGTTTGTCCCTGACAAGTCTCATATTGAAATGGGATCCCCAGTGTTGGAGTTGTGGCTTACGGGGAGGAGGTGTCTGGGTCATGGGGTCACAGGCCTCACCCACAGCCTGGTACAGCCTTTGAGGGAACTAGTGAGGTCTCTCTCTTTGTTCCCATGAGAGCTGGTTGTTAGAAGGAGCCTGGCACCCCACCCCCTTGGCCTCCTGTCATGTGATCTCTGCCCACGTGGGCAGTTCCTCTTCGTCTCCCGCCATGAGTGGACGCAGCCTGAGACCCTAACCAGGTGCACACGTACCCACTTTTGAACTTAGCAGCCACCAGAATTGTGAGCCAAATACACTCCTTTTTCTCTAGAAACCACCCAGCCTCAGATATTCCTTTATAGCAACATAATGGGCAAAGACACCAGGCAAGCCCATCCTGCCAGTTTCCATGGAGGCCCAGCGCTGTGCCGGCCACTACAGGTGCGTCGCAGGGAGGTTGGGGAGACATGAGCAAAGAGGGAGCCCTGAAACCGAGGCCGCCTGTACTGTTTTATCAGCTCGCCATTGCTCAGCACCTGAGAAGCGGTGCTCACGGGCCCCACTTTGTACTTGGGGAGCTGAGGCCAGAAGTCATTTCCCAGGGCCAACCTGCTGCTGTAGAGGAGTCTGGACCCTGCCTGACGCCCACGTTCTAATTTTTCCTGGGGACGTGCACAGCCTTCCTGTCTGGGAGTTCCGCGGTCCATGCAACAGTGAGAATGTGGGACCCTGGGGGGATCAGAAAGATGCCAGCAGCGGGCTCTGCGCCACCTCCCTGCCCACCCAGCCTCCTAACCTCCCCCAGATGAGGTCCGGCAGGCACAGCAAGGATGAGCAGAGGGAAAAAAGGGTGCACAGAAGCGACACCCCAGGCCGGCACAAGGACGAGGGGCATGGGGCTATTTCTGCTTCCCAGGAAGGCTGCTGCACAAAAACATTTTTCTATAGCTATACGATGTGCTTGTGCTTTAAGCTAAGTGTTATACAAAATAAATTTTAATAGGCTGGGCACGGTGGCTCACGCCTGTAATCCCAGCACTTTGGGAGGCAGAGGTGGGAGGATCACCAGGTCAGGAGATTGAAACCATCCTGGCCAACATGGTGAAATCCCGTCTCTACTAAAAGTACAAAAAAATTAGCTGGGTGTGGTGGCACACACCTGTAATGCCAGGTACTCAGGAGGCCGAGGCAGGAGAATCGCTTGAACCCGGGAGGCAGAGGTTGCAGTGAGCCGAAATCGCGCCACTGCACTCCAGCCTGGTGACAGAGCAAGACTCTGTCTCAAATAAATAAATAAATAAATAAAATTAAAACATTAATAAACTCAAAAAGTTACAGCAAACTTTATTGTTATTAGAGACGGGATCTCACTCTGTCACCCAGGCTAGAGTGCGGTGGCATGATCATAGTTCACCGCAGCTTCTAACTCCTGGGGCTCAAGCAATTCTCCCGCCTCAGCCTCTGGAGTAGCTGGGACTATAAGCAGGCGCCACCACGCCTGGCTAAGTTTTAAATATTTTGTAGACACAGGGTCTTGCTATGTTGCCAAGGCTGGTCTTGAACTCCTGGGCTCAAGTGATCCCCCCACTTCAGCCTCCCCAAATGCTAGGATTATAGGCATGGGCCACTGTGCCCAGCCATTCATTTATTATTGAAGAAAAGAAAAATATTTTTAATAATTGAGTGTAGTCTAAGCGGTACAGCATTTATAGTCTCCAGTTGTGCACAGTAATTTTCTAGGCCTTCATACTCACTCACCCTCATTCACCAGCTCGCCCAGAGCACGCGCCAGCCCTGAGAGCTCTGTTCACGGTAAGCACCCTATGCAGGTGCACCATCTTCCACCCTTCATACATCATGTTTATGGCACCTTTTCCATATTTAAACACGCACAGACATGCAGATGCTTAGCACTGTGCCATGGTGGTCTACTGCATTCAGCACAGTCACGCACTGCACACTTTTGCAGCTTGGCAGCAGCCGGCTAAACCATGCGGCCCACGGGTGCAGGAGGCTGCACGGCCCAGGCTTGTGTAAGTCACTCTAGGAAGTTCCCGCAAAGACAACACTGCCCAACAGCACATTCCTCAGCATGCATCCCTGTCGTCCGGCGAAGCGAGACCGTACTAGACTTACATGTATACACACAGGTGAGTGCTGAGTATCCCTCATTGGAAACGCTTGGGACCAAGTGTCTGGGATTTCCGGTTTTTCTGGTTTTTAGAATATCTGTATTACGTGCCTCCTGGTTGAGTAAGCATGTCATGCAAATATTCATCCCTAATCTGAAAATCTGGTATCAGAAACGCTCCATTAAGCATTTCCTTTGAGTGACAGATCCACAATAAAAAAGCTGTGGATTTTGGAACATTTCCGATTTCAGGTTTTCAAATCGGGGAGGCTGGACCTGTGTGTACCTTTCCCCCTCATCCATACGACAAACCCGGTAGGTCGACATCACCACAGGCCTGCTGTGCTCAACGGTGAAGTCACACATGGTGGTGATGCCAGGTTTGTGCAGTTCCGGAATCTGTGCCGTCCACGCCTCTGGCCCTGACGCCCACCCTGCAGGCCTCTGAGCCGGGGAAGGCCCTGGACATCGAGGAATGAGCCTGCCGGAACCAGTGTGTCTCCCAGACCCCAGAAGTTCACGGTTTTGCCCCAAACTGCATTTGCTCTGTGCCCCCAGCCTGGTCACTCCACTTCTTCTTACCATTGATTTTCTCCCTCTCGTAACAGGAGGCTTCCTTCCCTGGGTCTTGAGAAAAGGGGAAAAGGGAGGTGGGGACAATTCCGTGAGAACCACTGGGAGGAGTGTGGCCAGGATGGAGAGACCAGGAGCTGAGCCTCCCCGCTCCAGGCCCAGGCAGAGTATGGCCCTCCCAGGAAGCTCTAGGGACTCTGGAATCTCTATCTCCTCTCGGGAGAGAGAAGAGCAGAGGCAGCAGGTTCCCGCTGGGAAGAGCTGGAGCTGAGATTCGCCTGCCTTTCCCCTAAAGGCAGCCCAGGCAGCCAGCTCCCTCCACCCACGCGGCAACAAGAGGCTTGGTCCCGGCTGGGATGGGAAGTCCCGGCTGGGATGGGAAGGAGAGTGGCAGGGGACTGTGCAGCAAACCCTCAATTATCCCAGCACACATCTGTGGAACCCGCTCGACTGGAAACGGGCTTGGCTATTTCTAACTCTGTCTGTAGCCCCCTTTCTGCCTGAAGAATCATTTGGGGGAAAATCAGATAAAATGAATGACGTGGCCAGGAGGCTGGGGTTTGGCGAGATCTTTCAGGAGCACAGGAGCCACGTATGCCAGCCCCCAGGTGGAGTGGGTGGGGCAGGGGGCCTGTCTCCCTGCTCTCCCTGCCCTCCCACACTGGCCTCTGCCCTCCGTGGCCCTATCTCAGGAGGGCAGCTCAGTGAAGACCCTCCTGGGCACACCTAGTGATGCTCAGCGCCCTGGGGATGCCTTTCTGAACCCAGGAGGCCAGGGTCAGGGCCCCCAGGGAGCACCCAGACCACATTCCTCATGACAGGTGGGGAAACTGAGTCTCACAGAAGCGCAGTGGCCTGGCCAAGGCTACACACCAGGGTCAGCAGCTGCCCGGGACAAGGTGACTCCAGAGTGTCTCTTATCTCTCCTCTGGACAGTGGAGACCGTGGCCACAGCTGCATGGCCCCAAGGAGCCAGTGACCATCTGCAGGCAGAGGTGCCAACATGAGCCCTGGCCCTACAGGTTGGCTGCTGTCTGTTCACTGTTTATCTCTTCCCTTTTGCTCCACTGAAACCTGTTTTTCTGTCTGTCTGGCAGAATCCTAGAGTGCCCTCTCCATAAGCCAGGCCCTGAGCTGGGGGCGTGGCACTGCTGCGAACGGTACAAGTGCGAGCTCTCCTGTCACCAAGCTTGGTGTCCTGGGTACAAAGGAGGCAGGAATGACAGGTGGATGGGGCAGGACTGACGCTGATCTCCTAATCAGAGCTCCTGCCAGAAGACTCAGTAGCTCTAGCGCTGTCCTCTTGGAACCCAAGGGGGAGGATTTCTCAGGAGGCCAACGGCCTCACCCAGTGAAGGGCAGCTCAGAGGAGGACTTGGGAAGAGTTGGCTTACAGGGAGCTTTTGAAAGCCTCCTGAGTGTTGCAGGCCGTCCAGAAGGTCTGCAGGGACCAGAACACACAGGACTGGCAGAGCTAGTCACAGCTCTGGGAGAAGCACGGGTGCACCGTGGGCTGGAGCTGAACCAGCCAACAGGGATCCCGGTGCAACACGACCCCTCTCCAGCTCCACAGGCGGCACTTATGAGACTTGCCTCTTGCAGCCTCCAAAGTGAGCCACAGTTACTTATACTCAACAGATGAGGAGACTGAAACTTGGGGAGGTGAGGCTGCATGCCCAGTGTCAGCCCTCATGAACATGCCCTAAAGGCCCATATCCTTCCAGCAGGATCCCTCCACGTCAACCAGATGGGGTGCAGGAAGGTCTGGGAGGCCCCGGCCCTCCAAAGAGGGGAGGGGGCGAGCGGGGTGCTAGGCACAGCTGCTAGCAGGGCACGTCGCCTGGGCAGGAGAGAGTCTGGAGGAGGAGTGGGAGAGGGAGGAGGGAGAGCAGGAGGAGAGGGTGGGGGTTGGGTGAGGCTGGGGAAAAGAGGCTGTGAAAGGAAGCCTAGGAGAGAAATGGAGTAAGAAGCATCTTTAAGAACCAGGCACCCAGCAGTGGGGGAGAAACACAGGAGGGGCATGGTGGAGGGGTACGCTTAGGCCCCCTGGGGACCCTCAAGGGACAACTAACCCAACGGAATAAAACCTCCGGCAGAGTCGCCTGTCAGGAAAAACAAAAAGTGGCACGTGTCCTAGGAGGGAAGCCAGCGGAAGAAGGGTCCCATGTCTGGGGAACCCAGGAGGGCTTCCTGGAGAAGGTGTCTACAAGCGAGCTAGGCCCAGGTGAAGAGGATGGAGCAGGTGGGCCTTGATGCTGGGGTTCCAGGGACAAACGCAGACACAAGTTGGCAGCTTCTTCCTGCGGGGACTTCACTGCTCAGAAATGAAACCGATGGACCAAGGTGGGGTCTCGGCAACCATGATGGGTGTGCCAGGAACATGGCCCCACTTACTCCTGTGGGTCAGACGTAACTGTACCTGCTTTACAGACGAGGCAGAGGCCCAGCCGGCACCCCCTGGCAACAGCTGCACTTGGGCACCAGCCCACACGCTCACCTTGAGTCAGCCCCCTGCCTGGGTTGCCCAGAGCTCCCCGTGCCAGGCCCACCCCGCAGCTCTCAGCCCTTCCTGCAAACACCAACTTGTAAAGCCCTTCCATACTTTACTTAATCTCCCTGATCCTGTGAGCTTCAAGCAGGAAAACACAGTGCATGTCACACATGGGGAAAGTGGGTAAGCTAAAAGCAACCTCGTTCCCTGACACTGTCCACCTGAGCCAGCCCCCGGGACACGGCCCAGAGCAGGCATGGTGGGTGGCCAGAAGGGTGGGGAGCGGGGCCTCTGCAGGCATCAGGCCTTGCTGGTGGAGCACTGGGCCAGTGGACCGTCTGTCCTTCCGGAGGCCACTGCCTCAGCTCCATGGCTTCTGACCCAGCACACCCAGCCCTCAGGGCCGCTAAGTCACATTCACGCAGGCCTTGGGCCAGGACAGGCGGTGGTCCAGAAGGTCAGGTCAGGCCAGGCCTGCCACTGGAAAGAAGGGACAGCAAGGGCTGGAGGATGGACAGTGAGGGGGCAGCCTGGGGAGGCACCAAGGCTCCAGATCACAAGGGTCTAGGAAGGCGGGCGGGATGCCTGGCAAGAGCTGCGGGGCCCAGGCCAGATCCCTGCAGGAACCGCGGCTCCTTGGGGGCAAGCCCGGCCTCCCGTACACTGTGTGCCCTTTAGGCCTGGGGCGAGCAGGGCTGGGGAGCTGGCCAGCTCCTGGGCTCTCTGTCCACCTGCCTCCTCCTCCTGGGGCCCCCCTCCTGCCTCTGCCTGACCTCAGGAGCCTGGGGGCTGAGAGGGCTCCAAGGCGGAGAGGAGAGCAGGGGTTCCTGCCCAGGCCATGGGGACTGAAGGTCCGGCCACTGGCAAGCTGAGGCCGGCCCAAGCCTTCTGGTCTCAACATCCTGCCATGGCTGGGATCCTGGGCAGGGGGATGAGGGCCGGGGGAGCTGAGATGCTGGCTCGAGCAGGGAGAGCGGCAGGGCCCATGCTCGAGGGTATGACGGGGATGGACCTGGTGTCCAGCAAACCTGAGGACACTGGGCAGGGCTGCGCGTCAGAAGCCCACGCGGGGCTTACAGCGGTCAAGAAGCTATTTGCTGACGGTGTTTTTTAAAAGTGACACAGTAGCACACACAATGGAACCCCAGGATCCCGAGTTCCCAGGTGTAAATGAACATGCCTATGCACGTGCCTACGTATGAAACACCAAAAGGAAACACGGCAGAGCAGGACAGCGGCTGCCTTTCGCGGGAGGATGACGAGTGGCTTGCTTCCCTCTTTTGGATTTTCGACACTCTAAACAGAAAACACTGTGGAGGGTGCCCCAAGGTTCCGCTGGAGTTAGTCTTTCTAAGATCATCGCTTCAACTATAGCACACGCAGGGATCCGGGGAAAACACTGCCTCTTAATTTGTAAATGTTGATGTAACGAGTGATATGTTAAGTGATAACTGTTCGTGGTACACCTTTATTAATACCTAATCATTTTAGAAACCTATGAAATTCATATAATGCATTAAACACCTCTGTGAATTATTCAAAGTATACAGAATTATACAAAAGCGAAGAAGTACATTTCTGATAGCTTATTTAAAGACTTGGTATGTTTTTATTATTCAAAGGTTTGAGAGTTTCAAGAGTGTAGAAATGGATGAATGTGATTTGAGAAGCAGGAAATCCAGAAGGAATGCAGAGCAAGCCCGGCACGGTGCCGCCGTGCCGCGCAGGCTGTGAAGACGGGCGGGTTGTGCAGAAGGAGGACGAAGAGCCGGGCTGAGGCTGAATCAGACAGGCAGCAGCTCACTGCTGTGAGACGCTGACGGACATGCGTAGGCCGCACTGGGTACAGCTTTTATACAAATCAAAGTTGGTTCTCGGTTCTATACAGACGCGCAGAGGCTGCAGACTGCAGGCGGTTTAGACGCCCGTTCCAGAGCACAGCAGTCCCAGGTGGGGCCCGTCTCTGCCTGTCCTGATCTCCCACAGCCACCGCCCCCTCCACCCTTCCTGAAGCAGCCACATGCCAAGACGGGGCCACGAGGTCATGCCGGGGCCACAGTGCCACACCAGGCCGACGGCACCATCTTCACAAACGGGAGGTTAGCTCACTGGGGCAGTGATGAACAAGCCCTTGTCGCCCTGGGTTTCCAGCTGCTGGAGGTCCACGTGGGGCCACCTCCACCCTGAGGGTCAACACGTAACACCCCAATTTCTGCTATCGGACCCTGCTCGCCTGAGGACTCTTCATGTCCACAACGGTGGACCCAGTCCGGCTTCACCAGCAAACCAGAAGAGCACCTGCTGGCTCGCAGGACGCGAGTGTAGAGATGCGGCTGGCTCTCCTTTCCTCTTCTAGTCTGTCTACCTTGCCCTGTGCTGGCCTCTGGCCACTGTCCCACTGCGCAGCCTGGCAGCTTGGAAGGCGGCCCCTGCCCCGGCCCCACATGGACTTCAGTCCTCCCCAGGCACTGCTGCCTCTGGACACACTGACACACATGCCTGCGGCTGCAGCCCTCATGAAACGAAGCCCAAGTCGCGACAGACAGAGGCTGAGAAAGTCAGGGGGGCGGCCCAGGGCCTTCCGCACCCAGGGGGTCTAGGGCTGCAAAGCCACATAGGGTTGGCCCAAGGCTGAGAAGCCTCAGGGGGTGACGAGGATGGGCCAGTGCACCTCCTTCCCGCCCAGCCCTCCATACCATCCCCTTCGGACGCGAGGCTGCTCCTTTGCCGAGGGCTACGGTCGGATCTCCTCGTGGGAGGAGAGAGAGAGCGAGACAGCCGGAGAGCCGTCGCACGCAGGACGCACCTTGAAGATGAGGCAGTCACCCGGGTGCTCGGCGTACAGCGAGGTCAGCCGGTACTGGTTCTCCGTGGTGATGTCAATCTGGTAGCCGGTGAGCGTGTAGCAGGCCTTGCGGAACTCCTGGATCTTGGTCTGGAAAACCTCCTTGAGCCGCTGATTCTTCAGCTCGGCGCTCTCCACCTGCTTCTTCAGCTCTGCGGGAGGGACGGAAGGAGACAGTGAGTGCAGCACCAGGCCGGAGGGGTGGGGACCTGGGAGCGGCCAGGGCAGGGAGGAGGCCGAGTACAGGCAGGAGCGGCTGCTGCCCAGGGACACAGCAGGCCCCCGTGTCACACCAGCCAGCCTCCATCGGCACGCGTGAGGGAACGGGAGTGAGGGGTGAGCTGATAAAGGCTGACCCTCTGGTGGTGGCGATAATAAAGTTACTGCATTAAGAACGGTAACTCTGAGAGCCAGACTACGAGCAGCCCGGGCCCCTCCACAGGGACCAGCCCTCGGCCGGCAGAATGACAACCCCTGGAGCCAGCCCAGTCACTGCCAGGAAGCCACAGGGTCAGGCATGACTTGGGGTTCTCCTGCCCCAACACTCCGGGGATTTAGGCGAGAACTGTGTGAGGAGCTGGTGCTGAGGATGTGGGTCCCAAAGCGAAGGCCTGGGCCGCCACGCCACCCAGTGATCCTGACCATCCGTTCCCAGGTTGCCGCCTGGGTCCTTTCTCAGGCTGGACGCCTGCCCCACAGGAACCAGCACCGAGAAACAGGGAGGCAGGCAGGAGACCACCGGGACATTCCGGATCCTACTGCCCTGGGGCTTTACCTGCCAGCCACCTCTGAGGTCAGGCCATCGTGAGATGACAGCCGGCACCCCCAGTCCCACTGCCCCCGACATGGCTCTAAGTGACCATTCAGGGTACAGCCCCGCGCCCCGCCCACCAGGGTTTACGGCTGCTTGGGGAGGAACTGCTGAGCAGAGCTATCAGGAGGATAACAGCGATTATCATGAATCTCTCACCCGAGAGGCCTTCCAAGTAATTAAACCTCGATTTATCCCCCCGTTAATTATCAGGACTGGCTCCACTTAGACGCACACAGAGCTGTCCCCTAGGCCGGGTGCTTCCCAGCAGTGCTGTCTGGAGCTGGCGATGGGGAGCCCTCCAGGGGCCTGGGACCGCTCCAGGCGGGGACGGGAGCCCGCTGGACCCTATCCTGCAGGCCACGGGAGCTGGTCCAGCTGCCAACCTCCCTCCACTATGACGAGGGACTGAATCACAGGACTGGTGTAGGCACCCACAACCAGGCACGGGATGGTCAGCTCCCTGGCTAGGCTGAGAAAGAGGACGTTAAAGTCAACCACGGCCACATGGTTGGAGAGAACAAGGGTTCCAACTCCAGGCAGCGCCCAGAGGGAGGCTGGTCCTGAGTTAGAGATGAGTCTGAAGGCCCCAGGAAGGGTGTGGGGTCCCCCACAGTCCACTCTGGGGGAGTGTGAGGAAAGGTGCAGTTTGAGTGCCTGCTGGCCAGGTCCCAGCGAGTGAGAGAGGGGCTGCCCGGGAGTTTGTGCACAGCAGCCCGAAGAGGCTCTGATGGGCCAGTTTAAGGTGGATGACGCAGTCCGGGTTGCTTCCTGGAGGTGAGAAGGGACAGGGGAGCTAGGTGCAAACGAGAAGCCCTTAAGTCTGCAGAGGAAGACAGAGAATGTGGGATGGGCCGCGGTTCCAGCTCGGCTCTGCCTCCCCGACCTGTGGCCCCGAACCTACCCCTTTACCCCATCTCCCAGGACTTCTGCCTGCAACACAGACACAGGCAGGCAGCTGTCTTCAGAGGCGTTAGGCCAGATCACGCGCCGGAGGACACTGCTGAGAGCGCAGGGCCGCTGGGCACCCCCGATGGCGTGAGCTCAGTCAGGCAGCACGTTCCAAGTGCAAGCTCACTCACCGCCTGGCTATGACAGCTACGAACACAATCCGATCCCCAATCCACACACAAGGACACCCAGAGGCTCATGGAGATTCACTGCTTGGCTACAAGAGCAAGGGTGCTGCCTGCCACGGGTTCTGGAAGGAGCAGCGGTGCAGGGCCCATGTTAGCGGCATCCGGATGTCAGGAGCTGGGAGGAGATGGGGCCTGTACCACCGCAGGCCTGTCAGCAGAGGGGCCCTGGCGCCCGTCCACCTGTGGGATGGCAGCATTGGCACTGATTCGGCCCTCGCCCCGACCTGGCCTCCTCCCTCCCTCGCTAGCAAAGACGGCCCTGGGGGACACTGTTATTCCACAGCCCAGCCCCTCCAGCAGGACGAGGCCTGGGGCCCTTGATGAATCGAGCAATCAGGCTGTGAAATCTGAAGGCTAATTGGCAGCTCTGACCCCGATACTCTTCCCTGCGTCCCTTGGCTGATCCTCCCGAAGACGGGGCTGTCGGTAGCAGGAATTGCCACGTGCGGAAGGAAGAACGCAGAGACCACATTTCACCCTAACGTGGCCTGTGCTGCCTTTGATAGATCTCAGGCGTCCAAAGGGGAAGAATTAGATTTTGGTAATAAATGCAGCCTGACCTTGGAGGAGGAAACAGCCCTGTTTTCCGATAGACTTCAAAGCCACCTGTGCCTCTCACAGACCTCTGGAAGTTCTGGGGCTCCGGGCTGCATTGCCCACCCATGGCAGGTTGGCATGAGGTCCCAGGGCGAGGAAGGCAGTGTGTGGGGCCCCCTCTCAGAGGCGAGACCACCATCCATGCAGCTGGGAGCAGCGGGGGCCGCTGCACTCACTCCTGGGGTCACTCTCTCACCCTCTGACAGCCAAACCCAGGGCCCTGGAGGGGAAGGGTCCGTCCTCCATGCCACACAGACCCTCGGAAGCGAGGGGGCCCTGACCCTGGTCTCCTGTCCAGGTAGGAAAGGGTCCATCCTCCAGACAAGGCTGCCTCGATGGAGTCGGTTCAGCTTGGGGCAGATCAAGCCAGCGTTCTGATCCCCCTTTATCCCTGTAGTTCAGTGGCTTACATCAACATGAATGAATAATTCACACGATGGTTTGGATTAAATAAATAAAAGATGGGTTTTCCGCCTTGGAGATGTCATCGCTTTCTTGTCAGTTGCTCTCACGTGGTCTCCTCCCAAGTGAGCCAGGAGCCTGGGGTTCCTCTGGACTGGGTTCTGTGGGCCTGGATCCTGGGCAGGCTCCTCTCAGAGACCCCAGAAGCCAGTGGCAGAGACCCCCAGGGTGAGAGGCGATAGCCCTGTGCCCGACCCCGGCCCTAGGACCACACAGGCACTGCCCAGGCTGTTCTCAGGCCCGACCTGCAACAGCAGTGCATGGGCTGAGGCGGGGCAGTGGTGAGGCCTTCAGCGCTCCCGTCCTCTGCCCAGCCTGGCCTGCTGTGTGCTCAAGGCCTGCTGTGCCAGGGGTGCTCAGGGATGGAGCCCAGCTCTGCAGCCCTGCTCTCTGGGGTGGCCCCACCAAGGCTTTTAGGCCCTCCCCGCTGGCCTCCAGGGCTACCCCAGGCTTAAAGCCAAACCGTAAGGAGGCCTTGAGCCCAGCCCACCCACAGCCCTGGCTCCTGCCTTCCCTGCCCGGGGATGTTGAAGTCTGGCCACACTGACCAGGAGCACCTGCCTAGGAAGCAGCAACTCCCCTCTGCCTAGATGCCGGACCTCCTCGGGCCCCTCCTCCACACCCCTGGGACCCCTGCTCCGAGCAGAACCGGCTCTCTCGGAGGTACCTGCTACCACCTTGCAGGAACACAGGGGCACAGGCCTGGTGCTGAGGGGCTCTCAAGGCCTCGGTGAGGGGCAAGAGAGGAAGGAGAACAGCAGGTGATCAAGTGGGAGTCAGAGAGGATGCAGCGGCAGCTGCCCAGGGCCCGGCCCACTGGGGTGTCCCAGGGGCCTGAAGGCATCCACGACACTGGTGCCTGAACAGCCACCCCCTCACCACCTTAGCCCCACACCTGCCTCCTCCTGGAATCACAGGAAGCAGCTGTGAAGAGGACAGAATAAAAATAAATTGTGCTCCATTACGTAAAGGCTAGCTAGCGGGAAAGAGAGGCTTTACAGCACTGAGGGCCGGGATGTCAGGATAAAGGAGCATTTGCAGCACTTATCTCAAGAGGCCCAGTTCACAGCCTGAAACGCAGAGAATGCTTCTACCTTGGTAGGGCAGGGAGAGCCAGCACACAGCTGTGACCCACGGGGACAGGGACAGAGACGCCGGGGCCCAGGCCTTTCAGGAAGGAAAAGGAAAACGCGGTACTTTTCTCTACATCCTCTTTACTCCTTCAAGTGTTACGGGGCACATACAGATGAGAGCAAGCAGAGAACCTTTTAAAGGTACCAACAGATTTTAGGAGTGCAGCCGCAGGGCACTGCCTGTGCACTTCTGCCCTTCCCCGGGGCCTGAGCTATACCCATGTGGAACCAGGCCAGGCAGGCTACATGAGCCTCAGGGTGTGGGGAACCCTGTCTCAGGCTCCAGCCTTACTGTGTGTCCTGCAGTGGCAAGAGGACCCAGCACCACCCTCACTGTTCCAGGCAGCGAGGACGCAGTGGCCTAGAGAAGATGCTCTCGTAGAATTCATGATTGATGAAGCACTGTTTCAGGTGCTTCGAACAGCTCTGTGGGCCTGGGCTCTGTGACCTCCCTCTGGGACCTCTCCCGTGAGTGAGGCTGCCCTGACCCCCATCTGTGTCCTGGGATAATTTTAGGAGGAGCCTGGGGCTGGGCACAGTGGCTCACACCTGTAATCCCAGCACTTTGGGAGGCCAAAGTAGGCGGATTATCTGAGGTCAGGAGTTCGAGACCATCCTGGCCAACATAGTGAAACCCTGTCTCTACTGAAAATACAAAAATTAGCCGGGCATGGTGGCACACACCTGTAATCCCAGCTACTCGGGAGGCTGAGGCAGAAGAATCGCTTGAGCCCAGTAGGGGAGGCTGCAGTGAGCTGAGATTGCGCCACTGCACTCCAGGCTGGGCGACACAGCAAGACTCCAACTCAAAAAAAAAAAAAAAAAAGAGCCTGGGCCTAGCTGTTTACCAAGCACCTGCAGGCACCCACAGGCACTAGGCAGCTCTGCCCTGAGGAGACCAGCCCCTGCACAGCTGAGGCAGCTGGCCCACGTGGGAAGACCCCACAGGAGGAAGAGACGCCAGCCCTGGTGCTTCCATAGGGTCCCCGAACCCCAAGCAGCCTAGCCTCTTCCCAGGCTGGCCTTGGTTGTCTGCGCCAGCACCGCTCCTGCTACCCCATCCAGGATAACCCCGGCCATGCAGACAGATCTCCATGCTCCCACAGCAAGACTTGGACTGAGGCAGGGCTCTCTCCTGGGATATTCATGCCCTGCTGGGTGCCCTGGCCTGGCTGTCACCGCAGCTGCATCTGGCCCTGGCCTGACCTGGTCCCAGCCCCGCCCCAGGGCCCTGAGCCGCCCTCCCTTTCCAGCTGCCTCTCCTGCACCCTGCTTTTCCATCGCTCCAGCCTCTGGCTCCTATTCTCCGCACGCTCTTTTCCTGCAGGGCATGGATTGTGGCGCCCACAGAGCTGTTTCAGATGCCTGGGCCTCACGCTCTTTCCCTGCGGTGCAAGTGGGCCTCATGCTGTTTCCCTGCGGCACACTCTGAGCTCAGGTGGGCTGGGCCAGGCCTGTGTGTCACTGTCACACCTGCCCTGCACCTGAGAACCCGGAACATGGAAGTGCGCGACGGGCGCGTGCTGAACACGCAGGTGAGCGAAGCCACCATCCCCTACAGCCCTGAGCTCCTGCCCCTGCGCAAGCTACACAGCCAGCTTAACCACAAGCAAGCACATGCACAACGGACGGGACGCACGCGCCTACTGCTGAACGTCCGTTTATCCTTGAACACGTGTGCGTCGCATCTGTCCCCGAACACCCGTGTTCATCCCTGAACATACAGCCTTCCCATGGCCTCAGAGGAAACGCCCTTAAGATCAGGGCAGGCCGAAGAGACGCTGTGCCACTGCCCCGCCCCCAAGCCCCCACTCCCATCATCCCTGCTGTGGCTAACAGGGTCACTGTGAGAGCTGGGGGCCTCCAGGGGCTTCAGCCTGCGAGGGGACGGTGAGGGCACCCGTGGCCTCAGAGCAGCTCCCAGCTGCTCAGCCCTTGCCACGCTCCCATCCCCACTATCTCCCCACTGCCGCCACCTTGCCCCTGTCCCACGGTCCCCCAGCTCCTGCCCCTGACCTGGACCGCTGCCCCAGTGAGGAGCTGGCCTGGGTCTGGGCCCTGCACAGCTGCCACCAAGGACCCCAAGCCCCAGACTCCGCAGCAACTCTCGGTTTAGGGACTGGAGGCAGCTTCAGAAATTTTCCTTCAGGGACTCACGGCAGAGCCATTTTTCTTTCTAAACAATGAATAAAATACAGTTAACCAATGTTGGGATTTTCAGGCTTTAAAAAACCCACAAAAAGGGACTAATATTTCACCATTAAACAAGGCAGCCCCTGAGGCCCAGGCCAAGCCAGGAGGATAATTCTACTCAGCGTAGGCCCGGCCCCACTGATGCCGCCGCCACGGGGCCAGGAAGAAGGGAGTGATTCCGGGCTCCACACACTGCCTGTGCGTTCATGGACAAGTCACCTCACCTCTCTAAGCCCCCTTTCCTCCCTGGGTGTAGCGGGAGCCGGGGTAACATCACCTGCCCCCGGGTCAGTAAGACAGTGGAGGCGAAAACCCTCTCAGCAATAACATGTTCCTCTTAATAAAACACATCCCTGTGTCATCAACAACCACTTGGCTGTCTACGGACGTCACAGGTGCTTGGCGCGGGATCTGAGCGGCGGGCCTTAGTCCAGGTGTGGAGTGAGGGGGCAGCGTGGTCTGGGCCGCAAGGACACCCAGAAGATCACCTGAGCGTGGTCTGGACTGACTCGGGAGAGACAGGGCGACCACCCCGGCCCCCCGCAGAGTGTGGCCCCCTCAGGAGGCGGCAGCCTGTGGCCCCAGAGCTCAGGAATGAGTCCGGCCAGGCCCACCCTGCAAGGGTGAGATGAAGGCTCTCAGTGGACGTGGGTGGCCAGACAGTACGTTTGCCCACACACGGTCCCAACGATGTAGCACAGCCTGGGCACAACACCTTTCCCAGCTCAAAGGTTGGGATTCCAGCATGACAGACCCAGCAAGTCTGTCCAGGCTGCTGCAGCCGGAACTGGGGACCACCTGGCTCAGGGCTGCAGCTGCCCCGCAACTCTCACGATCATACCCTTCAGCCAGTCCCTGATGACGTGAGACAGGGAACATCGTCTGGAACCCTCCATGGCTGAAGACATCTCTACCTCACCTTCAGGGCTGATGGGTAATTTGGCCAGATGCAGAACTCCAGGCTGTATACACTCCGCCTTCAGTTGTGGTTTTTTTGTTTTTTGAGACAAGGTCTCACTCTGTCACCCAGGCTGGAGTGCAGTGGCGCAATCGTAACTCACCGTAGCCTCGAACTCCTGGGCTCAAGCAATCCTCCCACCTCAGCTTCCCAAGTAGCTGGGACCACAGGGAGCACACCATCACACTGAGCTAATATATATATTTTTAGGGTCTTTCTATGTTGCCCAAGCTGTTGTTGACCTGCAGGCCTCATGTGTTCCTCCCGCCTTGGCCTCCCACAGTGTTGGGATGACAGGTGTGAGCCCCACACCCGGCCTCTCCTTCAGTGCGGAAGGCATCTCCTCCGGTCTCAAGTGCTCAGTGCTGCTGTGGAGAAGCCTGAATCCGTTCTGACTTCTGGTCTTCTACAAGCGACTGGTTCTCACTCCCTGGAAGTGGCAGAGCCGTGTCTCTGTTCTCATTATGAAACTCCCCCAGCATGCATTTCTCTCACGACCCCCCCACACGGCCTGGCTCCCCCAAGTGTCTATTTCCCATCTTTCATTAGATGTCTCCCTGGCGGCGGCTGGGCGCTTGGCATGAGCAGCAGCCCCAGGGGGTCCCGCTGGACTGTTTCTGGGAGGCTGCCAGCATCAGCATCTCCAGATCTTCCCTCTGGGACGGGTCTGATGGGTCAGAGATGACTCTCAGATGCTCAGTGCCAGTGGGAACACAGGGCAGGAGAGAACGTGCCCAGACTCGGAGCAGCGGGACCAGCCTCTGAAGGAGCCTGACACCGGGGTGTTTTACTAGTAGGTGACGCAGAGGCCTCCACATCAGGCCGAGGCCTGACCTCGATGAGAGACGACCAAGGATCCCCTGCACGCTGTGGACACAGGAAGCCAGTTGAGGCCCAGGGCTGGGCAAGTCTCCCGAGTGTCCCTGCAGAGAGCACTCTGGGCCCTGGCAGGCACTGGCAGCCCCGGTCTCACGCTTCCTGAGACTGAATTATTCATGTTTTGCAAACTTCTAAACTATTTCAGTTTTATATTTTTAAATATTTAATAATTACGCATCAAATATTGATGCAATTTTATTAGCAGCCACGAGCATGGGGGCACTGCAGTGGTTATGGCTGTGCGATTTGTATCCGGGTCCTGGCTGGCTCTGCAAGAGACTGTAGGAGGTGGGGACGCACCTATAGGCTGGCCAGAGCCCCCCAGGATGTCACAACATGAGAACCGTACCGCAGCATGGCCCACAGCACCCCACCTGGCTCATCTCAGGGGCTGCCGGCCCCAAATCCAAATTCCCGGAGACCAGCCTGAGGGGCTGGCAGGCATCACGGTCCCCAGGAACTGGCTTTGGCAACAGGAGGATGGGACGCCACCACCTGCCAGCCAGGGCCTGCTGCTGCCCCAAGAAGATGGTCGCTTCAACTCTGCTGGTGCCAGAGGGCCCTTGAGACGCGGCCTCCATCATGAGCCACGAGTTCCTGTGCTGGGCAGAAACTGCACACTCTGCACCAGCGAGAAGACACTTGCCCTGGAATTACACACGGAGGAGCTGCTCCCAGGCCCACCGCCTGGCAGGCGCTGCCTGGGTGAGCTCTCTGCAGCTTTCAAACAGGGCACCTCTGTGTGATTAACGACTCACTCCAGCAAGCAGCTTGTCACCTTGCACAAAACTGATGTGAAAAGACACCAGCAATTACAGCCACCAGATTACGGGGTGGGAGAGTCCTGGGGTAACAGGTGGGCGTGGATATCATATTTGGAGAAGACTCCTCCCCTAGCACCGAGAACAGAGCAGCTGAACCCCAAGGGACAGCCCCTCCGGCACCAGGATCCACAGCTCCCATGGGGTCCTTCGGCAGCAGAGGCCCAGCGGAACCTTGGCGGAAGGAGGGACATTGGCCCCCGTGTCAGTGATCCTCCGGACACCCTGCATATGTGGAGGGACGTGGCACCTGCTGGATGAACATAGAGATGCCCGCAGGAGGCCAGGATCCAGCTCCACGGTCTCCGGCCAGCAACACACTACAGGGAGGACTGGTCACAGCAGCCGTCCGACGCGTCAGCACAGAGCCACCTCTGCGATGCCATTACTGTTGAGGGGACCCCTCGAACACCTGCCAGGCACCAGGCTGCGGAGCCAAAGCTGGAGCCTACGCTGGGCACTGCCCTGGGGGCTGAGCAGCTGTTTCCATTGGTCATTCAGGCTTCAGTTCAGAAACGCCTCCCAGGGCCACCCCCACCAGTGGTCTTCTGGGCATCCCACATTTGCTTTCTCCCTAGAGCTCACGAGCATCTGAGTTCGCGTGTTTGCCTGTGTCCTGGCCTCTCTTCCACCTTGAACACGTTCCTCGGGTGACAGCCTGCTCGGGCTTTGAGTAGGTGCCCATCCAGGGCAGGAACACACAGCCTCCGTGCACCCACCCCAGCCAGGCCCCGCCCTGGGAGCATGGCTACGTCTGTCCCCACCTTCTGGCTGGGGAAACCGACGATGAGAAAGCAGGGAGAGGGCTCCCTGTGACGCCAGTCAGGCAGGACGTGGGCTCCAGCATGGGGATGTGGGGCCACAGTGTCTCTCTCCTTCCTGACACCCATCCCCTGACCGTAGGCCCTGGCGGGGCCTGCTCTGGGCACATCAGTCCTTACAAGTGGCCTCAGCTGCCTGTGCCCACAGCCCTGATGAGCCGTGAGGTCTCATAACTGCAGGCGTGCCTCATGTCCTAAGTGCCACTCCCACAGTTCCCGCTCCTGCGCGGCCACCTCTCCATCCATCCCCTGCACCCCTTGAGCCAGACAACTTGGGTCGCCTTCGGCCTTCCTGGACTCAGCGCTCAACACCCACTGGCCACCAGGCTTCAACGCTCTGTCCTCACCAACCCTCCCTGGCACCACCTCTGCTCGGGGTCTTTCTTTACTAGAATCCAAATTCTACTTCCTGTCACCCTCCTCTCCCTCCTCCTCAGGCCCCAGGGGTCTTTCTTTTGACGCAGAGCCCAGCTTCGGAAGGGGAGCACTGCCACCCAGCGCAGTCACTTGCGGAGTCAGAGCCCAGCTTCGGAAGGGAAGTACCATTGCCCGGCAGTCACTCGTGTGCACCCCAGGTGTTCTGCCCTCTGCCGCTACAAGTCCACGGTCCTCCCAGACACCTCAGGCACACTCAGAACGCGTGGTGCTCATTTCTGTTGCCACAACGTGGCGGGCACGTTTGCCTTCTGCCAGAGGACGATGTTCACCAGTGAACTTCTGCAAGGCCAGGCTCCGGCGTCACCTCCAGATGAGGCCCCTCTTGGGCATCCCAACCGTCTCCAGTCCGGCGTCACCTCCAGACGAGGCCCCCTCTTGGGCATCCCAACCCTCTCCAGTCCGGCGTCACCTCCAGACGAGGCCCCTCTTGGGCATCCCAACCCTCTCCAGTCCGGTGTCACCTCCAGACGAGGCCCCTCTTGGGCATCCCGTCCCCCTCCAGTCCGGCGTCACCTCCAGACGAGGCCCCTCTTGGGCATCCCAACCCTCTCCAGTCTGGTGTCACCTCCAGAAGAGGCCCCTCTTGGGCATCCCGTCCCCCTCCAGTCCGGCGTCACCTCCAGACGAGGCCCCTCTCGGGCATCCCAACCGTCTCCAGTCCGGCGTCACCTCCAGATGAGGCCCTCTTGGGCATCCTGTCCCTCTCCAGTCCGGCGTCACCTCCAGATGAGACCCCTCTTGGGCATCCCGACCCTCTCCAATCTGGCATCACCACCAGATGAGGCCCCTCTTGGGCATCCTGTCCCTCTCCCCTGGACTGGGTCTGCACCTCTGGTGCACACACACGCCTTTCCAGCTGCAGCCACCTGAGCAGGGCCGCCTCCCTCACTGTGTGAGCTGCCTGAAGGCAGGGGCTGGGCCTTGGCTGTCCAATCCAGCCGTCCATGCAGCTGCAGGGCAGAAGTGGTGGGAGCGGCTGGGTTCCACATCCCCTTAGACACTTGTCGGGGGCCTGGGGGCTGACAGGAGCCATGGCCAAACCCGGAAGTCTGCAGGAGCACAGACAGCTGTCGGGATAGTTTCCTTCTGACCCAAAATCCTAAAGTGGGGGAAACTGGGGTGGCAGGGGTCCAGATGGCGGCAGGGGCCCTGAGTGCGGGTACAGACCCCAGAACCAGCCAGCTTCGCATGTGTTAGCAGTGGAAACCGCACGGCCAGCCCTGTCGACTGAATGAAGGATGGCCGTCTGAGAGATGGACAGCAAATGGCGGAATGTCTGGCTCAAAAGGAAAACTTAACCTATCCTTTTGGGGAACATGAGCTGAGAAACTCTGGTAAAAGGAGGCGGTTGGGGTCAGAGGTGACTCCTCCTGTTTGGGTGAGGTGAGGCAGGCGGCAGGTGCAGGCACCAGGAGAGATGAGAGATGAGAATGGGTGGCCACTGCAGAGGCCACAGGCTCTGTGTGGAGATGCCAGCCCACGGAGGGCAAGGGGCGCCCATCCTCTCACGGCTCCTCCTGGCACAGGCAGGGCTGTGGTCCCTGCAGCTGATGCATCAGAGCCACCGGGACCCTGTGCTCCCTGCCCCTGCACCAGTGGGGGAACGGTCCTCAGAGCACTTCCCTCTCATCCCACTGGCTCCAGGCAGACCCAGCCTCACAGGCTCACAGCAAGAGCTCCTGTGCAGGCAGGAAGCCCATTGCGCACGCACCTCCCAGAGCCAGAAACACTCCAGAGGGAGCAGTGCCCCACAGCGATATCACAGCTGAGCCAAGATGTGACCACAGAACACGGCCGCCTCATCTGTTTCCGGAAGCTTCCTTCCAGGAACATGCCCAGCAGCTGGTCCGTGGAGAGAGGCCTGGGGTGGCGGCGGCGAGGTCCTGGGAGACGTGGGGGCGGGGCTGCGCGGGCTCCGGCCGCTTTGCATGCCGCGTGCATGATTAATTTCCCACCGAGGCTTGCAGAACCTCAGCTCCCCGGCAGGTGAGCCCCCTCTGAGAAGAGGGAAACCTTTCCAGAGCTCATCTTTTATTGACTGGGTCATTTTCGAGTCAATCTGTCTGCTTCCGGCAAGACGAGAGTTTTAAATCTCCTGTCTCTTTTCCCCTTTTGGAGATGTGGCAGTCTATGAAAACCTGCTAATGTAGGCATCGAGGCCTCGGATTCCAGATGTAATGAACTCTTCAGATAGCAGGAGACTCGGGAAGACGACACGGAGCTGCTCCAGTAATTGGAGCAGCCAGAGAGAGGGCTCTGGAAGGAGAGGGGCAAGGAGCAGGGTTCCGGGTGGGGTGGGTGCAGGGAGGACCCCTGAGTGCTGAGGAGCACTCCACCTGGAGGAGGGGCCTGGGGTGGTGTGGGGTGGGGGACCCATCAGGGCAGACGGGCTCTGCGTGAGGAGGAATCCGCAGGTGCACACCCGGCCTGGAGAAGGGAGTGAAGGGAGTGGGAACCGTTGGGGGAGGCTCTCTGAGGCCAAAGGCTTTACCTTCTAGGAGCTGTAGCGGCAGCCAGGCCCCTTGCTCCCCCAGGTCCTGGAGATGGCCCTAGCGTCCTGGGGGTTGGCGTGGGGTCAGCAACCTGGGATCTTGCAGGGCGCTCTGGCTCTAGGGGTGACGGGGAGGGGGAGCCCACGGCTGACACCATGAGGGTTTGATGATTTACAGCTGTTATGGGGGGAGGGAGAAGAGCCCCCAGTGGCCTCTCCCCCAGGACAAAGCTGAAGCTGAGAGGGAAGCAGCTGGTCAAGGACACAGCGGAGCCGCTGGGGCTGCAATGCAGGCCGTCCACATTCCGTGGGGAGTGGCGGGGAGGCTCCCTGGCTGCCTCCACCATACAGACTTCACCCCTATGGGAAGAATTCTGCAGGAAACGTCACAGACTCAGTCACGCACCCTCACAGTTCCTCCTGGGCCCTGCTTGGAGCTCTAGGTGGCCACGCTGGAGGGGGAACGCGCCATGTCCTACTGGACACCACACGGCGGGAGGAGAGGGTAGACGTGCTCCCAGGGCGGCGTGGGCAGGTCTCCCCCACAGCACGCCTGTGCACCTCTCCCGCAAGCCCAGGTACCGCATCCAGGGCCCAGGCCCGACCCCACAATGGGGGACATACTCTCCACTCTGCCACACGGCCTCACTGGCTCTTCCCAGCCCGCGCCTGGCCAGTGCTGGCCTGGAGGCCTCAGGACCTGGGAGTCGGAAGGAGGAGTTGGCGCTGTGATGGGTGGCAGGAGACGAGACAGGCATCAGGAAGCGGTGGCTATGCCTGGGCCCAGGACCGCACATGGAAAGGGACCCTACAGATGTGTCCAGGGCAGGGATGGTGAGACGGTGGACGTTCCTGCATTATCCTGGTGGCCCGCTACAATCACGCGGGTCTTCACACGTCGGAAAGGGAGGCAGGAACGTTGGCTAGAGATCCGAAGATGTGCGCTCCGGCTCTGAGGGTGGAGGAAAGGCCGTGTGCCAAGGCACGTGGGTGCCTCTGGGAGCCAGAAAAGGCCGGATGTGGATTCTCCCCAGAGCCTCCGAAACGAACCGGCCCTGATGGCCCCTGGCCTTTAGCCCAGGGAAACGTGTGACTTCCAGAACCTGAGATCACATCATGTTGAGTTTTTGGTTTGTTTGAGACAAGGTCTCACTATGTTGCCCAGGGTAGAGAACAGTGGTGTGATCACAGCTCACTGTAGCCTTGACCTCCCAGGCCCAAGCCATTGTCCTGCCTCAGCCTCCAGAGTAGCTGGGATTACAGGCAGGTGCTACCACACCAGGCTAATTTTTTTTTTTTTTTTTTTTTTTAGAAATAGGGTCTTGCTATGCTGCCCAGGCTGGTCTCAAACTGAGCCTCGGGCAATCCCCTGCACCTGGGCCTCCCAAAGCGTTGGGATGACAGGCGTGAGTGCCACACCAGCCCTGCTGTGTTGAGTAACTCAGTCAGTGCTGGTTTGCCATTGCAGCAACAGGAGCCTCATGCGGCAGCATCTAAGGATAGTGTGGGCCTCCGGTTTTCCAGAGATGAGCCCTCCCTGCTGGGCCACAGAGCAGCAGGAACTGGGGTCTCACTGGGAGCAACCCTGGTGCCAGGGTCCTCAGAAACACTGCTCAGCTATTCATTCACTCAGCAGGTACGTGTGGAGAGGTGCCGGGTGCCTGGCATCACCCCAGGCCCTGAGGACACAGTATGTATGGAGAGACTAACCCCCTGCCCTAATGGATGTTGCTTTTCAACTAGGGAGACAGACAAAAAGTAAACTAAGTGCAACAGTAGCACCTCAGGGCAGAAGTGCTACAGAGAACCGCAGCAGGGAGGGACGGGGAGCTGGGAGGGGGAGGGCTGCAGTCTGAAAAGGCATCCTGGCAGCACCTCGCTGGGAAGGAGACCTGGGGCAGACTTAGGAGAAAAGCCACGCGCTTCCCGGGACAGAAAGCTGCAGGGCCAGGGGACGGCGCAGGCAGAGGTGCTGAGGATGGTCAGGGGCAGCGAGGAACGCCACAGCAGGCCGACGCGGGGCGTACGTGGAGCGGTCTTCCACAGCGGGCTGGAGGACGCACGCTGCCTGCCTCCAAGTCTCACAGTCAAGGAAGGACCGATGGTCGGCTGCGTGGGACTGCTGCGGGGACAAGCAAATGTGTCACTGGCACAGAAGACAGCCAGGACGAAATGTTCAGCGTTGAGTGCTTTTCAAAAAACAAGTAAAAGCAACTCCACAGGGAAAGAAAAGTCTTTTCAGCTAGCGGGGCCAGAACGACCCAACGTTCACACGGAGACAGTGAGATGTGGACCTCTCCTCACGCCACGCACAGAACCAGCAGGATAAGGGGCTTAGTCTAAGGGCGACTGCAACACTGGGGTCAGCAGGGAATTCTCGGGACAAAGCACTACCACCATCACTACCACAGGAAAGTGATTCATTACACTTCATCAAGATTTAAAAGTGCTTATCAAAAGAAAGCATTGAGAAAATGATGAGAAGACAATCCAGTCGAAAATGTCAGGGATTTAAGCAGGTATTTTGCAGAAGATGACCTAGGAGGGGCTAACAAGCCAAGTCGGTGCCCACCATCCTCACCTGTGAGGAAGTGCAGGCATCCCCACACACTCCGCACCCACCAGCGGGCCATGGCCAGAAAAACAGACGCCGCCAATGCTGGGAGGGTGTGGGGCCCCAGGAGCCTCACGTGGGACATGCCGACGGGTGAGGCCGCCTCGGAAACCGTAAGGCAGCTCCTCTCAGAACCTGGCAGCTCCTCTCCTCCCTAGAACCTGGAAATTCCCCTCCCGCCCAGAGAAATGAAAACCGTATCCACACAAAGACCTGTACCCAAACGTCCACAACGTCCACAGCATGATTCACGACAGCCAAAAAGTGGAACCACCCAGACGTCCCTCAGCTGAGGAATGGATGAGTGAAATGTGGTCCGTCTGTGCTAGGCAGCATGCTGGGCAGTACAGAGAGAGGAGCAAGACACACGTCATGGCACGAGGCGGGGACAGCACGCTGGGCGGTAGAGAGAGAGGAGCAAGACACACGTCATGACACGAGGCGGGGACAGCACGCTGGGCGGTAGAGAGAGAGGAGCAAGACACACGTCATGGCATGAGGCAGGGACAGCACGTTGGCCGGTAGAGAGAGAGGAGCAAGACACGCGCCACGGCACAAGGCATGGCGGGGGAGGCCAGGAGACACACCCGGCAGAGAGTGAGCCCTCAAGGAAGGGACTCGACTTAGACAGCCCCTCGGACCACGCATACCATCCAGGCCCTGTGGGGGAGTCAGCAGCCGCCCAGGCCAGGCCCGGGGGATGGTCACTGGCGGGGAGATGAATTCGCGTCCACGCCCTGCGCTGTGGGTGTCTTGTTGCCTCCCTGCAGCTCCCCTCCCTCACGCGTAGAAAGGACAGTAGTCCCGATCCCACGGTGGGGGCCAGGCTGGGCTCCCAGGAACTCCACTGCATGAACAGCCCGGGCACCCCCATTTGCCTACCAGGCACGACCCTGGCGCATCTCCTGAGCCAGCGAGAACCAAGGCTGGGGCTGGTGGAGGACACGGCTTCTCCGGTGTCCTACAGTCATCACAGCATCTTGTGACAGGAATGTCCTCCACTCCCCACTGCAGTTTTCCTCCTGCTTTTCCAGGACAAGGATGCCCACAGCTCGAGGTTGGTTCCCCTCCCTGGACCAGGCACCCAGTTCCCTCCATCCATGTGCCCCAGGGCCAGGCGTCCAGGGAATGCTCAGAACACACGCGGACAGAACAGCATGGGCTTGGCGCTGGGGTTCAGCGAGGGAGCCGCGGCATGGAGCCACCCGTCCTGCACCACCAGCACATGGGCCTCCCGCTCGGCTGCCCAACTAGCATGCAGACCACCCACCCCTGCCCACATGGGCTGTGCTCACAGGAGCCTCATGACAGCCTGGGACAGGAGGGGCCACACCCCCAACCAGAGATAAGGACATAGGGGCTGAGACAGGGCTGGGTGCCCACCCCGGGTGAAGGGCGCACCTCCCCTCCAGACAGCCAGAGCTCCCAGCGGCACCACCCCTCTCCGCCCTCAGCACCGCCTGGCCGGGTCTCAGGGGAAGCGCCTGTTGGGCACTGAAGAGCTCCCACTTCAATCAGGTTTAAATGCAACTGTGAAGAAATCCCTAATTGGGTACTTGGCTTGAGTTACCAGCAAAGTTTAGAGACATGCCAGAAAGAAAGAGGAGAGAAGAAGGGTGTCGCGGCGACGGAGCTGCTTGCTACGGCTGGGGACCGTAGCAAGAGCAAGAGGATTCCTCAGCAGTCCTTGTGGCCGGCACATGCTGCCCGGGCGTGTGGCCGTGCACAGCCAGGACACGGAAGGCATCCTGGGCACTTCTGCCAGACACAGCAGGAAGGGTGGGGCCACCTGGCTGTGCCAGGAACACTCTTACCCATCTCCGGTTCCCCAGGAAGACAAAGCCCCCAGAGCAGCGGAGAGAAGGGCTGACGGGGACGGAGGGTGGCCCTGACTCTGTTGTATCAGGCCCCACCCTGTGGTTCAGCTTTCAGCCCAGAGCCCAGCAGACTAGATGTGGGGCTGGGGAGGGGCCCAAGAAGCGCTGTATCCCTACAACCTGAATTGTGGGCCCACATATCACACCCCACCTCGCAGACCAGCACCTCTGCCCAGTCCACAGCCAGCGCCCGGCTCAGCCTGCCCCGGACCATGCTCCACTCTGCAGCCAGGCCACCTTCCAAATTGAGAGAATGCCTCTGCGGCTCTGTGTGACCCTCAGGATGGAGCCCAGAAGCCCCATGGTGGCCCAGTGGGGACCGCCCCAGTCTGGTCTCTGTCCCCGCTGCAGTGAGGCCCACCTGTGTCCTGGCCCTGGGACCCCAGCCCCAGCGCAGTCCCCTCCCCACACCTCTGCTGACTTCTTACTGGTGCTGCAGAACCTAGTTCTGGGAGCGTCTGTCTGAATCCTCCCTCGGCTCCGTCTTGGGGCCCCCGAGCATGTTTCCAACACACAACCACAGTCACGCCACTGGGGATGGTGCTTCAGCCCTCCGCACTGCCCGGGAGCTCCGAGGCCCAGGCCGGGCCCAGGGCATAGGGGGCGCCCAGTCCAGGGAGAATCTGTTTGCAGGCAGCCAGGCGGGTGTGCCCGGCACAGCGGGTGGTACCCTTCCTCTGCCCCGCTCACCTGCAAACCCTGTGATTAAATCCCATGATTCCTTTACAACTCTAATTACACACCTAATTAATGGTGCTGGCCTTTATTACCCGACACCAAGACCAAAAAACAGCGTGGAGAGAAGGACCTAGGGCGTGGTAACTGGAGCGCCAGCCAGCGTTCAGCAAAGCCACTGTGCTCTGAGGCCACTGCCCCACCTGGACTGCACTTGCACCCACCTGAGGAGATCACAGCTCCCGGCCCCAGGGTGACTGGTGCTGTGGCTACTCCTGGCTCCAGCTCCCCTCCCCTCCCCTCTCTACAGGGCGCCTCTGAGCGCACAGGGTGAGAGCACGTGGCAGGGCAGGGGCACTGATCCTTCCAACACCCGTCCTGTCTCTGGGTCACCCGAGGCTCTGGCGGCTCTTGCCAGCAGGGCAGTTCCCTCAGGCCCAGGCTGCCGTGATCCAGCCCCTCCCCAGCAAGGACAGGGACCTCCTCCTATCGTTCAGTCCCAGGAGTCTGCAGAGATCATCCGCCTGTCATGCTCACCCTCGGTGCGGGGACAGACGCTCACAACTGCCCCAGGACGTGGGCCGGTGGTCCTGTTTCTCAGATGGGGAAGCTAAGATGCAGAGAGAAAAGGGTCCACCCAGATCCCCAACTGTTATGGCGTGGAGCAGGACTTCCATCCAAGCCTTCTGACTTCAGGTTCCCAGGCCGTCCAACACGGCTGCCCCGGCCTCAGATGCCCACACGGTGTGTTGGAGCCAGGAACACCCGCGGCCTGCAAGTTCTCCTCTGCCTTCTCTCCCTGACCTGGTGCAGGAGGTCCAGGTGCCTGGCATTGAAGGCAGAAGTGTGAAGCCAAGCCTGCCATCCTCGCTGGGGACCTACCACACAAAGGGAGGACCGCACTGGGGAACGGGCTCATTGGGAGCCACTTTTGTTTCTCTGCCCACGAGCCTGGCTCAGCTTCTACCAAATGGGCTCCCGCACAGGCCCAGAGGCCAATGGGCTCAGGCCACAGCCGCCATCGTCGCCATCACCATCATGCTGAGCACACATCATGGGCCAGCGGCTCCTATGCTATAAACACACCCTCCACAATGACCGAGATTGGAGGGAGCCACATATCAGAGCTGAGACAGCTGAACCCAAGGTCACACGGCTGCTGGTGCAGAGCTGGGACCACGGCCCAAGTCCAGAACAGCTGACAGTGTGTGGCAGCCCCTCCTCCACCAGCTCAGGAGCAACTTTGCTTTGGAACTGAAATTTAACTTTGATCAACAAAAAGAAACCGCAGATGACTCTGGGGAGGGAGCTGAAGTTGCAAAGTGCCCAGGGGTGGGAGGGTGGAGTCAGCCATACTCACACCCCTCCTCCAGTCCACCCAACGCTGATAGAGGGCCAGTGCCAACAGCTCCAGTGACACGGAGGCCCCCAGGAGGGCGCACCAGTGACACGGAGGCCCCCAGGAGGGCGCACCAGTGACACGGAGGTCCCCAGGAGGGCGCACCAGTGACACGGAGGCCCCCAGGAGGGCGCACCAGTGACACGGAGGCCCCCAGGAGGGCGCACCAGTGACACGGAGGCCCCCAGGAGGGCGCACCAGTGACACGGAGGCCCCCAGGAGGGCGCACCAGTGACACGGAGGCCCCCAGGAGGGCGCACCAGTGACACGGAGGTCCCCAGGAGGGCGCACCAGTGACACGGAGGCCCCCAGGAGGGCGCACCAGTGACACGGAGGCCCCCAGGAGGGCGCACCAGTGACACGGAGGCCCCCAGGAGGGCGCACCAGTGACACGGAGGCCCCCAGGAGGGCGCACCAGTGACACGGAGGCCCCCAGGAGGGCGCACCAGTGACACGGAGGCCCCCAGGAGGGCGCACCAGTGACACGGAGGCCCCCAGGAGGGCGCACCAGTGACACGGAGGTCCCCAGGAGGGCGCACCAGTGACACGGAGGCCCCCAGGAGGGCGCACCAGTGACACGGAGGCCCCCAGGAGGGCGCACCAGTGACACGGAGGCCCCCAGGAGGGCGCACCAGTGACACGGAGGCCCCCAGGAGGGCGCACCAGTGACACGGAGGCCCCCAGGAGGGCGCACCAGTGACACGGAGGCCCCCAGGAGGGCGCACCAGTGACACGGAGGTCCCCAGGAGGGCGCACCAGTGACACGGAGGCCCCCAGGAGGGCGCACCAGTGACACGGAGGCCCCCAGGAGGGCGCACCAGTGACACGGAGGCCCCCAGGAGGGCGCACCAGTGACACGGAGGCCCCCAGGAGGGCGCACCAGTGACACGGAGGCCCCCAGGAGGGGCGCACCAGTGACACGGAGGCCCCCAGGAGGGCGCACCAGTGACACGGAGGTCCCCAGGAGGGCGCACCAGTGACACGGAGGCCCCCAGGAGGGCGCACCAGTGACACGGAGGTCCCCCAGGAGGGCGCACAGCAGGAGGCCCCCAGGAGGGCGCACCAGTGACACGGAGGCCCCCAGGAGGGCGCACCAGTGACACGGAGGCCCCCAGGAGGGCGCACCAGTGACACGGAGGCCCCCAGGAGGGCGCACCAGTGACACGGAGGCCCCCAGGAGGGCGCACCAGTGACACGGAGGCCCCCAGGAGGGCGCACCAGTGACACGGAGGTCCCCAGGAGGGCGCACCAGTGACACGGAGGTCCCCAGGAGGGCGCACCAGTGACACGGAGGCCCCCAGGAGGGCGCACCAGTGACACGGAGGCCCCCAGGAGGGCGCACCAGTGACACGGAGGTCCCCAGGAGGGCGCACCAGTGACACGGAGGTCCCCAGGAGGGCGCACCAGTGACACGGAGGCCCCCAGGAGGGCGCACCAGTGACACGGAGGTCCCCCAGGAGGGCGCACAGCAGGAGGCCCCCAGGAGGGCGCACCAGTGACACGGAGGCCCCCAGGAGGGCGCACCAGTGACACGGAGGTCCCCAGGAGGGCGCACCAGTGACACGGAGGCCCCCAGGAGGGCGCACCAGTGACACGGAGGTCCCCCAGGAGGGCGCACAGCAGGAGGCCCCCAGGAGGGCGCACCAGTGACACGGAGGCCCCCAGGAGGGCGCACCAGTGACACGGAGGTCCCCAGGAGGGCGCACCAGTGACACGGAGGCCCCCAGGAGGGCGCACCAGTGACACGGAGGCCCCCAGGAGGGCGCACCAGTGACACGGAGGCCCCCAGGAGGGCGCACCAGTGACACGGAGGCCCCCAGGAGGGCGCACCAGTGACACGGAGGTCCCCAGGAGGGCGCACCAGTGACACGGAGGCCCCCAGGAGGGCGCACCAGTGACACGGAGGTCCCCCAGGAGGGCGCACAGCAGGAGGCCCCCAGGAGGGCGCACCAGTGACACGGAGGCCCCCAGGAGGGCGCACCAGTGACACGGAGGTCCCCAGGAGGGCGCACCAGTGACACGGAGGCCCCCAGGAGGGCGCACAGCAGGAGGTCCCCCAGGAGGGCGCACAGCAGGGCTGCAGCAGCGTTAGGAGACAGCAGCCCCCAGAGTCAGAAGCAGGGGGGTGTGTGGGCCCAGCCTCCCTGTCCTTCCCCAGGACATGAGCGCTCCTGGATCCCCGGCTTGCCCCCAACCCTGCAGCTCTTGGGACTTGCCTGTCATTGCGTGAGCCAACTCCCTGTAACAAGCATCTCCGTGTGCGTGCGTGCGTGCGCATGTGTGTGTGTACACACATTCTACGAGTTCTGTGTTTCGGGAGAACCCTGCCCAGTAAGCTCGACCGGGGCTGTGTTGTCTGCAGATGGAGCAGTGACAATGTGTGGGAGGAGCAGGGGCAGAGAAAGTCGGGGACACTGGGCCGCCGCGGCAGCCTCACACTGGGTTGTGGACCCAGGGATTCCTCAGAGGCACCAAAGGAAGTGGTTAAAACAGGAAGACCCGCTGCACGTTCTCACCCATGGGAGCGGGGGGAACCCATCGCATGGAATGGGGGGAGAAGGAGGGTGCAGGTGTGGGGTGGGCGGGGATGAAGGGAGGTGGGTCAGTGGGTACAGACACACAGCCAGACGGAAGGAGTAAGACCTCACGTTTCACAGCCAAGTGGGGGCGGACTACAGTCAGCCATGTGTGCTGTCTACTTCAAAACAGTGAGAAGAGAGGACAGGAGGTCTTCCCAACACTTAGAAATGACCAGTCCACGAGGTGACAGATACCCCAAATACCCCTGTGTGGCCACTGCCCATCCTGGGCATGTAAGACAGCATCACCCACACCCCGTAACAATGCACGAACACTGTGTATCCATTAAAAACTGACAGCAAAAAACCCTTCATTGACTGAATTTCAAAAAAAATCTTCATTGACTGAATAAAAGATTCACGGGACATCCGGTCCAGACAGAAAACGGTGCAGACTCACGTTCCCTGCTCCTCCTGCGAAGCTCGGCTCTGAGCCCTGGAGACGACGCGACAGGCAACCCAAAGAGAGGGTGGGGACGTGGGGAGAGGGTGGGGATGTGGGGAGAGGGCGGAGAGGTGGCCTGGAGCCAGCAGCGGGGACTCAGGACCCCCGCCCAGCAGATGGCAGCCCAGATGGCACACTCCCGCCTGGACCAGAGCCTGCAAAGGGAACCCTGGCACGCTGCGTGTCTGAGACGTGGTCTCGGTGAGGGAGGTGGCCCTGAGGTGCCCTTCCCTGCTCAGACACAGATGCTGGAAAGCCGAAGATTCTTCTACTAGATTAACCTGTAACTTCACTGTAATTTCAGTAAAAAATAAAACCTTGATGCCTTTTTTTTGAACTTGACTAATTCTTTTTTTTTTTTTCTTTTTGGAGACAGGGTCTTGCTCTGTTGCCCAGGCTGGAGTGCAATGGTGTGATTTTGGCTTACTGCAACCTCCATCCCCCAGGTTCAAGCGATTCTCCCACCTCAGCATCTATAGTACCTGTAGCTGGGACTACAGACACCCTCCCGCCACGCCCGGCGTTTTGTGTTTTTAGTAGAGACAGGGTTTCATCATGTTGGCCAGGCTGGTCTAGAACTCCTGGCCTCAGGTGATCCACCCGCCTCAGCCTCAGTGCTGGGATTACAGGCATGAGCCACCGCGCCCGGCCGTGACAAAGTAATTCTAAAATTAACTTAGAATAATAAACAGGTAAGAAAACCTTTAAGTCAAAAAATAAAAGATAAACGAAATTAAAAAAAAAAAAAAAGATCTGAACACAGACCCAATTTTGCATAAGTTTTAATAAAGATGAAGGTATAAATCTACGGGGAAGGAAGGGTTCTGTGATAAATGGCCTTAGGGCAATTGTTTAGTGATCTGGAAAAAAAATCAATTTAGATCCCGACCTCATACCATACACCAAAATAAGTGTCAAGTAGATTAAATCTTTAAATATAAAAATAAGCTCAAAGAGCCCAGAAAAAAATAGAATTATTTATCACATCACTAAAGTACTTACTAAGCTTAAAAGCAACGGAATTAACAGATGAGAGCAGACAAGGGGTTCAGGTTCTGGGAAAGATGAAGAAACCAATCAGCCCTGTCTCTCCCTGAGGCAGCTCTCACCATGGAGGGAGTGCAGCCAGCAGCCGACTACAGACCCAGAGAGCCACAGGCTGCAGGCGGGCTGAGGTCGGAACCCAGAACCGCTAGCGTCACCAGCCCAGTGGCAAGCGCCCTGCTTCCAGCTGCGAGAGACGTGCAGCTGGACCTGGCCGCGCTGTGTCTTTACTGCGCTGCATCCCATGAGCAGAGTGTGCATTCACGCAGACCTCCCACGCCTCGCCTCAGCCGCTTGCCATTGTCGGCACGCTGTGCTGTTAGTGATGCCTGCAGGTTTCATCTTCAGAAGGGTGAAAAGAAATGGCATGTTTTTAATTTCGGTTTCCACATGTGCGCTGCTATTGTGTAATATTTACAGAACTACACAGACACACGGACATATTTCTCATAAAGTGAGCTCAGCAAGGTTGCGGGATACAAGAGCCACACACAGAAATCCCTGGTGAACTCGCTCGACTCGTTTTTGTCTTGTGATTTTCAACATAATCACACCACCTGTGAAGAGGAACAGGGTCGGTCCTGCCTTTCCAGTCCGCGTGCCTTTGACCTCCTCACCCTGCTGCCCATCTGGGGCTCTGGGACATGGACCAAGGCAGTGAGAGGGAAGGCCTCTGCCTGACTCGGTGTTTCCCAGTCCCTCACCAGCCAGGTCTGCGGTGAGCTGCACGGTTTCTGCAGATGCTCTTTGGCAAGCTTGGGGGTTCTCGGCTTCTCCTGGTTTGCCGAGTTTCCCCATGAACGTGTGTTGGGCCTCGCTGAATGCATTTGTGCATCCGTTGGTTTGGCCATGTAATTTTTCCTTTTGGCACGCTGACGTGATGGATTGCACCAGCTGATGCTCAACACCAACCCAGCCTTGTGCTCTCAGAAAACAGAAAATAGCCCCTCAGTGTTCTTCAGTTTTGCCACTGGTTTTGAAGTTGGGGTAAATGCTTGCTTCACGGAGTGAGTCGGGAAGTGCTCCCTCTTCTGTTTTCTTGGAGAGTTTTGGCGAATTGGTGTCAAGTTTTCTTTAAGTGTTTGGTAGAATTCACCAGAAAACCATCTGGGCCTGGAGATATCCTTTTTTGGAAGCTTTTTGATTGTGGATTCAGTTATTTAATGGTTCTAGGATAATGAGACGATCTATTTCATACTGTGTGAGTTCTGCAGTCTGTGGGTGAAGCTTGCTGGAGTTTTCTGTCACTGGTTGGGTGTTTGCCCTGGTGCTACCCAGTCTGGACTTGGGGACCCCTAAAACCTGGGAGTGAGCAGGAGACGCACACAGTTTGTCAAGAGAAGCCTGAGAGGCAGTGGGGAAAATTCTGTCTGTCTCCATCCTCTTCTACCCTGGCACCCGGGCAATCCTGCGCTCCTCCACGCTGGCACCCGGGCAATCCTGCACTCTTCGGCCCTGCACCCGGGCAATCCCGCACTCTTCAGCCCTGCACCCGGGCAATCCCGCGCTCTTCCGCCCTGGCACCCAGGAAATCCCGCGCTCTTCCGCCCTGGCACCCGGGCAACCCCGCGCTCTTCCGCCCTGGCACCCGGGCAACCCCGCGCTCTTCCGCCCTGGCACCCGGGCAACCCCGCGCTCTTCCGCCCTGGCACCCGGGCAACCCCGTGTTCTTCCACCCTGGCACCCGGGCAACCCGCGCTCTTCCGCCCTGCACCTGGGCAATCCCGCATTCTTGCACCCTGCGCCCGGGCAATCCCGTGTTCTTCTGCCCTGGCACCCGGGCAGTCCCCTCGCTCTTCCGCCCTGCACCCGGGCAATCCCACGTTCTTCCGCCCTGGCACCCGGGCAACCCCACGCTCTTCCACCCTGGCACCTGAACAATCCTGCGCTCTTCCACCCTGCACCCGGGCAATCCTGCAGAGGTACAGCCACAGCTGGATAGACGCCTAGAGCCCTAGAGTGGGCCCCTCCATCTGGACAGGGTGCGTGGGGCATGTCCTGCCCTGTTCCAATGCTATGGCTGGCGTTGGCCGTGAAGCCGGCTGTGGCCATGGGACTGACTGCACAGCACAGTGGGCAAGCCTTGCCTGGCTCTGTGGCCAGAGGGCAGTGAAGGGAGCTCTGGGTCACCTGGGAAGTGCTGGGTGCTCAGAGTGGCTCTGGAAGGTGCTCTCTAAGCTGGGCATGGGGTTCTGACCCTAATCAGCACCCCACAGGTGTAAGAGTTGGACTCTGGGCTAGACCACACCAGGACCCAGCCAGGACTGTGGAGGACACAAGGTTCAATGGCCTGGGAAACTCGGCAAAGACCCTGAAATGGATCTGCCATCAGGAAATGCTGAAACTAACAGAAATTTACATTCTCCACAGAACTTAAGAAAGACCTAGAATCTCAGGATATTCAAAGCATACAGAATGCAATCTAAAATTAAGCAGCATGAAAAGAACTGGGAAAACAGAAAGCTGCCAGGAAAAACACGACCAACAGGCGCCAAGCCCAAGATGACGGAGATGCTGGAATTATCGAGTGAGACTTTAAAGACACTCCAAGAAGCAAGTGATTGGAAAACATAGACTTAACTTTTCACAGTATCTTAGAGATGATGCCGTGCCACTAAGCTCGGTGCAGAAAGCACATCACCGCAGCAGTCCCTCTCGCGGCACGGTGGCAGGCATTACACCCACACACGCTGGAACCCAGCAGACAATGCGGGCACATGAATTCCTTCCCATCCTTTAACTTAAAACACCATCACACTTGGAGCATCTGAAAGCCTCTCTCGTCTACACGGAGGGGAAAGGGGAGATTCTCTGAGTGACTGCAGGTTGCTCATCAGAAACCACAGAAGCCAGAAGATGGGGAAACAGCGTTGATTTTTAAAGTGCTAGGAGACAAGAACCATTCTCCCAGAACCCCGTATCCAGCAATGGTATCCTTCAGTAACGAGGTGGGGTGAGGACACTGCTGGGCGAGCAAACGCTGAGAGAACCTACTGTAAAGAAATCCCGAAGTCAGTCCTGCCAAACCAGAAATGATCCCAGGGGAACCCGGGAACGTCAGGAAAGAAGGAAGAGCATTTTTTTAATCCAAGCAAAACCACAAACTACTTTTTGCCCCTTATGTTTTTTAAAATACGCATGACAGTTAAGAGCAAGAATTGTAATATTTCTTGGTGGGGTTTTCAACATACAGAGAGTAAGTACGTATGACTACTACAACATAAAGGGAGGCAGGGAGAAGCCCACCTATGTCGTGGTGAGATCCTGATGTTTCCACCTGAAGTGATAAAATATTAATTATAAGTACACTGTGAAATGTTAAGCTTGCACATTGTAATCCACAGAAAAATCACTTTAAAAGTATACAAATAGATATAATAAAGACATAGATACATCAAAATGGAGTACTAAAAAAGGCCAAATAACCTGAAATAGGTAGGAAAGAAACAACGGGAATAAAAAATGGAGGACAAACAGAAAACTAATCATAAAATGGACCTAAATCCAAATGCATAAAAAATTACACTAACTATAAATGGCCAAAACACATCTATTAATCGGCAGAACACACATACCTATCAGGTGCACATGGCACATTTTGAGGTTGCTATCAAATTATCAGCTACCAAATAAACTTTAAATTGGAAAGAAAGTGAATCGTAGAAAGTATGTTCCCTCAACATGATGAAATCAAACAAACCAGGAACAGAAATTACCCAGAAAATCAGGGAAAGACACTTTGAAATTAAAAAGCATCCTTCTAAATCTGTATGGATCACAGCAGGCATCTCAGTCTATCTGCGGTGCTATCACAGAATACCTGAGACTAATTTATAACGACCCGAAGTTTATAGGCTCACAGTTCTCGAGGCTGGCAAGCCCGAGATCAAGGCACCAGCTTCTGGCAAGGGCTTTCCTGAGGCGCCATCACATGGTGGAACGCAGGAGGGAGATACAGAGAGCCAACTAACGGAAGCCCCTTTCGTAACAGCACGAATCCATTCACCAAGGTGGAGCCCACGTGACCTCAACACCCCCCAGGAGGCCCCACCTCCCAACACCATCACGCTGGGATGAAGCTGCCAACACGTGGACTTTGGAGGCCATGTTCAAACTATGGTACATCTTAATGGAAATTTAAAAATGTTTTGAACTGAACATACATAAAAATACAACATATCAAAATGTGTGAAATGCAGCTAATGCAGCACTCAGACGCAAATTTCTAACACGGAACGCTCATGCTAGAAAACAGAAAAGATCTCAAATATGCAATCTAATCTTCCACCTGAAGAGGCCAGAAAAAAAAGAGAGCAAACTAAAACTAAAGCAGGCAGAAGGAAGGAAACACAGAACTACAACAGCAAAAATATCAATGAAACCAAAAGCTAGGTCTCTAAGAAGATCAGTGAAATTTATACATCTCCAGAAAGGCTAACAGACAAAAAAAGAAAAAAGAAAAAAAAGACATAAACTACCAGTATCAGGAAGGAAGGAGGGAGTACTGCTACGAACCCAGCGGGCATGAGAAAATCAGCGAGGCAAGAGCACAGACAATTCACTGCTCATACATTTGACCACTTAGATATAATGAACCAGTTCCTCACAATAAAAAAACCCCAAAACCTACACTCTACCAACATTCAGCTGAGATGAAAGAACTCACTCTTCCTGTAACGATTAGAACCTGCCACAACCACAATCCCTAGGCCCAGATGGTTTCACCAGCAAATTCTACAAAACATTTAAAGAAGTAACACCAATTCTACATAATCTCCTCTAGGACATAAAAGGGAGAACACTTTCCAATTCACTTCATTCATTACGTCTATACCACAACCAGACAAGGGCAGTACAAGAAAGCTACAGACCAATATGAACACAGACGCGAAGATTACTAATGATGTCAGCAAGATGAACTCAGCAACATGTAAAAATACTATGCCATAACCAAGGGGGGTTTATTCCAGGAATGCAGAGTTGGTTCAACGTTGGAAACTTCCCCAAAAAACCACAATGGCACACTGTCAACCACACTAACGGTATAAGGGAGAAAAAACATATGATCCCATCAATTGATGCAGGAAAAGCATCTGACAGACGCCAACATCCTACATGATAAACACTCTCAGCAAACTAAGAATAGAAAGAGCGTTTTCAGCTTGATAAGGAAAAACCACAAATAAACTGCAGCTAGCAGCACGCCTCATAGAGGAGGATGGACTGCTCTCCCCCCGAGGTGAGGAGAAAGGCCAGGATCTCCGTTCTCCCATCTCCCACTCAGCACTGTACTAAGGTCCTAGACGGGGCAATACAGCAAGAAAACGAAATAGAAGACATATAGATCTTAACAAAATAAGCAAAACTGTCCCTATTCACAGATGCTATGACTGCAAAGGATTAGAAAACAAAATCAAAACAGCAACTAACCCAGATCTAAGAAGTGAGTTCAGCAAGGTCATGGGTTACAAAGCCAGCACAAATATCCGTCATACTTCTACACACATGCACTGAACACCTGGGACCCATAAAAACAAGCCTACAAACAATTACATAGCTCCAACACTAACAATAAAACCAACAAAACCATGTGTATTTCTAACAAAAAAGGGGTGGGTGGGTGCAGTGAAAATCACAAAACGTGGATGAAAGAAAATAAGAAGAACGTAAATAAATGGAGAGACATACCGTGTTCATGTATCGGAAGACTCACTGCAACCAAGATGTAGATGCTCCCCAGACTGATCGACAGATTCAGTAATTCCTATAAAAATCTGAGTAGGCGTTTTGCAGGTAAAGACAAGCTGAATCTAAATCTCGTGCATAAAGTGGGGGATAGGGCTGCTGATTTCAAGACTTACTATGAAGCTACAGTAATCAATACAGTGGGGTGTTATTAACAGCAAAGGGACAGACGCTTAGATCAAGGGAACAGAAGAGAAGGTGTAGAAAGAGACCCCCATAACGCATGGCCAACTGGTTTTGGACAAAGGTGCAAACATAATTCAAAGGTGGCAGGACAGTCAGTTCAATAATAATGGCACAATTGGACATCCATATAAAAACAAAAAAGAAAAGTAGCTTGAACTCAAGCTCACACCATGGGCAAAAACTAACTCCAAATGGGTCACAGATTTAAATGTGAACTTAAAACCTTTTAGTAGAAAACAAGAAAAAAATATTTTTGGCCTCGAGTTATGCAGAGAGTTTCTGGATCTGACCCCTATAAAAGAAAAATTGATCATTAGCATGCACCCAAATTAAAAGCATTTGGTCTCAGGAACACACGGTCAGAAAATGAAGAGGCTCGTCACAGGCTGGGAGAAGATATTTATGAGTTATATATTCAACTTGGATTCACCCCAAACTCAATACTAACAATTCAATTAAAAAATAGGCAGCACCAAGCAGCACGTGGGGGGCAGCTACTTCTCCAGGCAGTGGAGAGCCACCAGCTCGTGCCCGAGGCCTTGGCAAACGTCACATCACTTCTGTCTCCAGCACTACAGGCGGAGCCCATGACAGAACACCTGCCACACCTGCTGCTGCTCCCCACAACCTGCCGGTCCCTACAGGAGCCCAAGATGGAACACCTGCCATGCTGGACACTGCTCCCTACCACCCGCCAGTCCCTAGAGGAGCCCATGACGGAACTCCTGCCACGCCGGACACTGCTCCCCATGACCTGCCCACCCGCCGGTCCCTAGAGAAGCCCACGACGGAACTCCTGCCACGCCGGACACTGCTCCCCACCACCCGCCGGTCCCTAGAGGAGCCCACGATGGAACTCTTGCCATGCCTGAGACTGTTCCCCACCACCCGCTGGTCCCTAGAGGAGCCCACGACGGAACTCCTGCCACGCCTGAGACTGTTCCCCATGAGCTGCAGGTCCCTAGATGGCAGGACCCAGGCAGAGGATCTCGGCTTGGCACAGGACTGGGCCACACATGGGATGCCAAACAGGCATGGTCCTGCACTTCAGACGCCAGCCCTTCTTCTCCAACTCCCACTAACTGCTGAACAGGGCTGAAGCCCCTGCACCCCCATCCCATTTGAACCGCTCAGCTGTCGGCATCGCACAGTGTTTGTACTGAGCAAACAGAGGCGTGGGCAGGTGGCGGCCCTGCCCAGGTGGCATGGGGTGGGGGCATGACGTAAACACAGGCCTGTGCCATGTGAGAGCTGGGCACTGATTTCTGGCCGGGGGAGGGCACAGCTGGCTTGGCACTGCCAGGCCAATGGGCAGCTCTCCACGTGCTTGTCCTGGTGGTCCACAGAGCGGCCATTAGGACACCTCACTGAGGCCACCTCTGGGGCCAGCGCCAGCCAAGCAGGAAGAGTGTGAGTCCTGAGACTGCAGCAGACATGCGCCGATACAGAGAGAAGCTGTGCACAGGACGAAACAGAAAGGCAGTCACTGCTCCCGTCCTCAGCCCAGGCCGGGACACCAAACCAGGCCTCCCCTCGAGGGCACCCTCCTCCCTGGGGCCGAGCAGGTGGGCTCCAGGCAGAGCAACTCTGTGGCCAACCATCTTCCCCTCCCTCCTCCCCTCTTTTCTTCCACCTCCTCCCTTCTCCTCCCTGGTATCTCTTCTCCCTCTTCCTCACTCCTTCATCCTCCCCCTGCCTCCTTCCTCCCCAGAGACACCTCTAGGATCAGCTGTGCCCACACAGGCAGTGACAAATTTGATCACCTTCAATGTGCTGCTCTGATAAGATTATTTTAATATTAATGCATTCCCTAATTAAGCTGCAATCAACAATCTCCCTGGCCCAGCCTGGACGTGGCAAGGGGGCTGAGTGAGGAGCCAGAGCCAGCACGGGAGGCTGGGCTTTGGGGCTCCTATCAGCCAAGGGCCCATGCCGATGGCAGGGGTTGTTTAGTGACTGCCTTGTCAAAGAAACCAGGAAAATCACAAGGGTGTTCCTGCCTGACCTTCTGAGCAGGGACTCAGATCCCCGAGAGCAGGGGCCTCTTTACGTGTTTCTGTGTCCTCTCTGGCCGGAGGTCTGGGGCCCACACCAGAGACAGCTCTTGGGGAAGCCGTGGCAAACACGAAAGGGAGCTCTTGACCTGGCAGCCCCACTGCCACGTCCCCTCGCCCCGTCCCCACTGCCACGTCCCCTCGCCCCATCCCCACTGCCACGTCCCCTTGCCCCGTCCCCACTGCCACGTCGCCCCGTCCCCACTGCCACGTCCCCTCGCCCCATCCCCCACTGCCACGTCCCCTCGCCCTGTTCCCACTGCCACGTCCCCTCGCCCCGTCCCCACTCACGTCCCCTCGCCCCGTCCCCACTCACGTCCCCTCACCATGTCTCCACTGCCACGTCCCCACTGCCACGTCCCCTCAACACGTCTCCACTGCCACGTCCCCTCGCCCCGTCCCCACTGCTATGTCCCCTCGCCCCATCCCCCTGCCACGTCCGCCCGCCCCATCCCCACCGCCACGTCCCCTCACCCCATCCCACCACCGTGTCCCCTCGCCCACCCCACTGCCACGTGTCCCCTTGCCTCGTCCCACTGTCACATCCCCTCACCTTCTTCCTTGGGGGCCCTGATTCCCCAGAGCAGGAAGAGACATCTGCTGACTGCCGAGATGCCAGGTGATCAGGGTGTGAGGGGACTCCCCTGGGACTGGCTCCCTGGTGGAACTCTGGGTGCTGTCTCAGGACACCAGGCTCACCCTTAGCCAGTGACAGGCCTGTCATCTGCAGACCTGCTGGCCTGAAGCCCTCACCACTTACCCTGGTCTCTCTGCTGACCCAGGAGACCCGCCCCCAACCCACGCTCAGGGCCAGCCAGGCCGGGGAGGAACATCCGTCTCTGTCTCGGGCTCACACCTGCCATCCCACCCTTTGCAGGGACTGTGCAGGCAGCCCACCCACGGTCACAGGAGCGAGGGCGCGTCGTGGGGTCCATGTCAAGGGTCTGCCGACACCACGGGAACACCCCCAACTCCTCACCCCACCCACGGTCACAGGAGCGAGGGCGCGTCGTGGGGTCCATGTCAAGGGTCTGCTGACACTGCGGGCACACCCCTGCTCCTCATCTGGAGAACGGGGAGTGGACAGCCCTCTCTGGCAGCGAGCAGTGTGACCTGGACTTTTCTAACTTTAGATTTACACGCACATGAGTTAAGAGCCCAGGAATTCTGTGAGGTGTGTCAGGGAACAGCGGTCTCCATACTTCTCGTTTCCTTCCTTTCTCTCCAGAGTCCACCATGTTCACCTCTCAGCCAATCATGTCGGTATTAACTGCATTTCTCTGGAATACACGTTCTGTGGCTCCTTCTAGACTTGAGAGCTCAGACGTCCTGCTGACTTCCCAAGAGACAGCGAGGCTTCAGCTCTCCCTCCCTCCCGGTCCCCCGTCTTAATATGAGGCTCAGGGCTGTGTTCAGATCAGGCCTCAGCTCCCTTACAACTGTGTGAAGATGCTCAGGGCCGGCTCAGAATGCACGGACACTGCTGCTTCTCATGCAGCCCTGCTGTCCCCAGAGCCAATGATCGTCCTGCTTCCCACGCACTCAACTTTTTAGGTGCTCGTGGCTCCTGTCAGCCGTCCCTCTTTGCCAGCTGTCTACGCAGGTGCTTCCCAGTCTTTTTGTGCGGGGCGGCAAACCTAAAACCTGAGAAATGTGTGTGGCACGCAGGGAAGGAGGAGGCTGCCAAAGAGCAACCCAGGGACCCGGGGACCAACGTCCATGGCAGCCCAAGCCTGGCACACACATGTGGAAAGCTCCGGTCCGCATCATGACACCCAATGCACCAGTTTCTGTCCTAGAACCTCTGGTGAGTGCCAGTCCCCGCTAGAGGCTGCCCAGGCCAGGGGCTTACTTCTCTGCTCTATATCCCAGAACCTCTGGCCTGTTCTGGCCCCTGCTGGCTGCTCCCCAGGCCTGAGGCCTCCTTCTCTGCTCCCGCAGCGGAAGCCCCTGTGGTCTGCTCCGCGTGCCACAGCCACGCTCTTTCCTGGTTTACTCCCTCATCCTTCGGGAGCGCATCCTCTGCCAGCTTCCTGAGAGATGGTGCGGGGCAGTCAAGTTTTTAAGGACTTGAACCCTGCAGATGCCCATACTTCTTCCTTCAGACCTGATGTGGGGCTGGGGGGCTACGAGATCCCGAGATGCAGGTCACTCTGCTAGAAACTCGGAGTTGCTGCTGCTAGGAAACGCTAGATGACTGATCCCGGATCCTTTGACAAGTGACCACTGTGTTTCTTCTCTGAAGTTCTCAGGGTCTTCCTTTCGTCCTGCGTCCTGAGTCTTCACGCTGCTGTGCACTATGTGGGTCTATCCCCATCCACAGACAGCCCAGTCTGAGCCTCTCCTGGGAGGCAGGGAGCTGCCTCCTCCCTTCAGGGAGACGTCCTTGAGGCACTTCTGTATCATCTGCTGTTTTCCCTGTTCCCTCCTTCCGTGTTCCTGTCGTTCAGACGGTGAGCCATGCCTCTAATGTTCTTACCTCTCTTCTCCCGTTTTCCATCTCGTTGTCTTTACTTTCAGACTTTCTCAACGTTATCTTACAAATCTTCTTAGATTTCCATTCACTGTTCCCTACTTTTGCCTTCCCGCTGCTCACTGCTTTCTCTTGGCGTGTGTTAAGCTGCCCTGTTGTTTGGTTGCTGAAGCCCCGTCTTCTCTCTGAGGCGATCCAGGAGACAGTTTTTAGAGGTTTTCTTCGCTGGGACAGTGGGTTCCCTCCCCGCTGACGCTGTGTCTCTCTGCGGTTCGCTGTGCTCTGTTTTCCCTGCTCGTTTCCTGTCCTTTCCCTTGAGCCGTCTGACAATCCCTGGCTATCAGCTCCTCACTAGGGGAGGGCACTAGGGCCCCAGGGGTACTCCGGGTAGGAGCGTGGAGCTGCCTGCCACGGCTTTCCCCAGGGAGCGATCCATGGGAGCTGTTGAGCTGGGGAACTGTCAACTCCAGGTCCTTCTGGGCTGCTCAGATCCACAGGGAGGTCTTTCCACCGTGGCCTACAGGGTCACACCTGCTGCCCGTGTTCTGCAGGGCACATGGCGGGGGTGTGCGATCCAGGCTCACACCTGCATCTATCAATCCGGGCTCAGTTCAAGCCTGTTGTCCTGACTTGGGCCTGTCCAGGGACCTTACCAGCCCTCTTCAGAGCAGCAGTCCACAAACTCACTGAGCATCTGCGTGGTCTGTAGGGCTGCCTAGCACAGACTGCCGGCCGCCCCCAGGCCTCTGGCTGAGCAAGTCTACGATGAGACCCGAGAATCCACATTTCTAAGAGGCTCCCAGGGAGGCAGCAGCCGGCCTGGGGACTGCACTTTAAGGATCACTGCTCCAAGAATAAACTGCTGGCTTGTTTTGGAGTTTTCATCTTTCCCGGGGAGCGGCAACTGCCCAGGGCACACAGATGGACAGATGGTCCCGGGGACCCGTCTCTTAATTCAGCATTCAAGCCTCCAGATCCACTGTGCTTCAGTCAGTGGCATGCCTCCCCTAACACCACTTGCAGCCAGTTCCTGGGCCGCGTTGGAGTTTTGAGGTGTAACTCAGGTGGGTTCTCAGCTCCACCCGCCGCCGGCTTAGATTCCGGTTTCCTGAGTCTACTCAGTCCTTTCACTGCTCGCCCGCCTGTTCCAGATTCCAAAAGTCTGCCTCTGTATCCTCTCCCTCTGTGGGGTTAGGCCTTACATAAAACAGAAGCCACCACCACTGTGATTTTCAGGGGCATAGACACGAGCTGCATCAGCCACTGGGGCCCGGACGCCTGACCCACCCTCACCTCCTGGCGGCGCCATGGGGCACAGCCCCACCTATCCCAGGCCTCTGCTCATCCTCCCCTTCCTGCTTCTAGGCCACGCTGGCCCTGACTTCTCCATGGTCAGCTCGGACACACCTCTCCAGACCCCCTGCTCCCAATCAGCCGAGGCCCGGGACACCTGTCACAGCCAGATGCCGACCACCTGCGTACCTGAGACGCACAGAGACCCAGACAAGAGGTAAACGAACAGATGAGTGATCCCGAGATGTGCAGAGACCCAGACAACAGGTGAACGAACAGATGGGTGAACCTGAGACGCGCAGAGGCTCAGACAACAGGGGAACGAACAGACAGGCGAACCCAAGACGGGCAGAGGCCCAGACAACAGGGGAACGAACAGACGGGCGAACCCGAGACGGGCAGAGACCCAGACAACAGGGGGACAAACAGACGGGCGAACCCGAGATGGGCAGAGACCCAGAGAAGAGGTAGACGAACAGACAGGCGAACCCGAGATGGGCAGAGACCCAGACAAGAGGTGGACGAACAGACGGGCGAACTCGAGATGGGCAGAGACCCAGACAAGAGGTGGACGAACAGACGGGCGAACCCGAGATGGGCAGAGACCCAGACAACAGGGGAAGGAACAGACGGGCAAACCCGAGATGGGCAGAGATCCAGACAACAGGGGAACAAACAGACAAGCGAATGGGTGCACAGCCAAGGCACAGGCCCATGACAGCAGGGGACGGAAGGCCCCTTCCCAAATCCTCTCCCAGGGTACAGAGCCACCTAAAAATATGGCTCCGAGTCTGCATGCTCAGCTCTGAAACTTGCCAATAACACCTGCAGAATGCAGGGCGGAGAGGCAGCCACGGCTGGACCAGAAGCGGGGCTGGGGACATGGGGGCTCAGGCCCTCACAGCCACAGTGGAGACCGGGAGCAGCCTTTGTGCGGGTGGGGACCTGGAAAGGAGCCCCCGACTGCCATCGGCTCACCCCTCGATCTGGCAACACAGGCCCCCCCTTCTGGCTCTTGTCCTCCAACCCCACCGTGCTACTCCAGGAGGGCAGACCACCCACTAGCCAGCCACCAAGCCCCTACCTGCCGGCGGGGCGCGCCCAGACTCAGGGCAGTCTTGGCTTATGGGGGTGGGGCACAAGAGGGAGGGAAGACCCCACCTAAGACCCTCCCCACAAAGGAGCGGGGCAGAGGACAATCACTCCTGATACATCAGCCTGGGTGCTGGGCTGCAGGCAGGGGACAAGTGACTGCCACACAACCTCTGCACCTGCACGCTCACGGGGAATGCTTTCCCACAGTACAGGGCGCGATGGCAAGTGGGTGGAAAGAAACAGAAGACGGTGTCATCGGATGAAAAGCGAGTCTGAAATCAACTCGAGATGCCAAAGGCCAGAAAGCAGCAGCCTCCAGGCCCCACCACAGATGACCTTGCAGACACCCACAAGGGAGGGGCTGATGGGTGGGTGGCTCAGACTCCGGTGATGCTGCAGATACCCCCCAAGGGAGGGGGCTGGCGGCTGGGTGGCTCAGACACGGGAGCAAGAGGACGCCAGGCCACGCTCCAGGCTGCTGCTAAGGGCTGGACAGGGAACCCTCCCCCAGGTCCCCGCAGAACCAGGATCATGGGGCAGTGCCCAGCTCCCTCCAACAGCAGAGAGCAACACAGGGGGCAGGGGTCTCCTGAGCCCCACAGCCTCCCTGGGGGTGCAGACTGCATGGTGACTCTGGGCTCCCAGCCCTGCTCCTTCAGGGGCACTCCGCAGAGTGGGCACAGCCCCGGCAGCACCCTCCGAGGCTTGGTGTGGGCAGACCCCAGCACCACCTCACCACATCAGGGGATAGGCTGGCGTTCCAAAGGCTGTGGGCCTCACGTAGACCTGGAGGGTGCGGGCAGGCCCCGCTGGCCCTCGTGGAGGCCTCATTCTTCCCTGGGGCGCCACAGGCCTTGGCCACAAAGGGCTCTCTGGACGCCATGAAGCACACTTCAGCTGGTGAGAGATAGACTTGTTTTCGTGGAGGATTGGATTTACTTGTGATTAATGGGGTACATATAAACTGACAAGTGATATGAATTTGTTTAAGGGCCTGAAATTTCAGCCCCTTGCTTCTCCACAGCTGCCTGTAGACTTGGATGGCTCCATCTGTTTGCATAACCCCATGGGGCCATGGGGACACGGGGCCAGGGTGCTCTGCCCCAGCAACCATGAGGCCTGGCTGCCCACAAGGGAGGACAAACCCTCTGGGGATGAAAGGCAGGTGACAGCCTGAGGCTGCCCCAAAGGCGAGCGGATGGACCTACCTACGGAAGGTCGAGGACGGCAGGGGCCGGGGGTAGGGGGTGCCTACCTGCCACCTCCTTGGACGATGGCAGACTCGCGGCGGCAGCCTCAAAGTCGGCTGGGACGGTGCCTCCTCTCTCCATGGCGCGCAGGAGCCCGCGCAGTCGCTCGCACTCCGCCTGCAGCTGGCTGTGGTCCTCGCGCAGGCGCTGCCTGGCCACACTGGTGGGGTTCAGGCTCATGTGCAGCACTTTGGTCCTGCTCTGGTCATAGTCACCCTGCAGGAACACACACAGCACAGGTCACCATGGTCCAGGAAGACACACAGCACGGGTCACACGCAGCATGAGGTCACCATGGTCCAGGCACACACACAGCACGGGTCACATGCAGCACAGTGCTCAGTTCTTTTGTCTTCTTGAGCCTGCCTGGCAGCCATCTCTCCTTGAAGGAGTGGCTCCTTCCCTGTGCTCTGTGGACAAGTGCAGAACCAAGGCCTGGCCACCTGCTGGGTCCCTTCTGCCTAACCACAAGAACAGGGTGAGAGGGGACATGCGGCCCTTGCTCAGCCATGTGCGGTGCTTCCCGGAATTCCACACTCAGTGCCCGGGAGGGAGACTTCCTCTCCTCTGAGGTTCCTGGCTGGGATGAGACTGGGAGCCCGTGTGGCCATGTTCCCATCTCTTCCCTACCAGCCTGGAAGGTGCTCTCCATGCCACAAGAGAAACAAGGTCAACCACACAGAGATGGAAGGCGAAGGAGCCTGGCACCGGCGTGGGTGGCTCAGGAATGCGCCTCGTGACCTGACGTTCCCACGAAACCCAGGGCCGGGATGTGCGTGGCATCCTTGAGGGAGGAGGGCGCCTGGAGGCCCAGCCTGCTGACCTGTGGTGGGTGACCGACCCCCAGCAATGAGCACCACGCAGCCCTGCAGCAGGGACGGCCACTCACAGCAGGGGACAGCGGCCCACAGCAGGGGACAGTGGCTCACAGCAGGGGACAGCGGCCCACAGCAGGGGACAGCGGCCCACAGCAGGGGACAGCGGCTCACAGCAGTGGACAGCCGCCCACAACAGGGAGGTGCAGGGTCACTGCACACCCCTGAGACCTCGCCCTCACACCACACACAAACATCAGTTCCACCACATTCTGTCTCCTGGGAGTAGACACAGGTTCCTCAAACAGGGTTCAGGAAGTGCTGGCTGTAAAGAAAAAAAAAAAAGAGTACAACTGACCTTATATAAATTAAGAACTTCATCCACCAAAACAGTGGAAAGGCACCCACAGAGCAGGAGGTGCTGTTTGAAAATCACATTTCTGAGAAAGGGTTCAGATCCAGAACATACGAAGAACTCAGAAATAACCAAGGGCATATCAGACAACCCACTCTAAAAATAAGCAAAACATGTGAGCAGACACTTCCCAAAGAAAGACGCCCAAAAAGCTGATAAACACATGAAAAGGCGCACACACATGGGCCAGGGCCGGGACCAGAGGTGCACACGTGCGCGAACACACACACACACACACACACACACACACACACACACACACACACGCCAGGGCCGGGGCCAGCGGCGCCCTCACACATGGGCCACGGCCAGGAACAGTGGCACACCGACACACATGAGCCAGGGTCAGAGCCAACAGCACACGCACGCACACACGGGCCAGGGCCGGAGCCAGTGGCGTGCGCGCGCGCGCACACACACACACACACACACACACACACACACACAGAGAGGCCAGGGCCGGGGCCAGCGGCACACGCATACACACACGGGCCAGGGCCGGAGCCAGCGGCACACACACACAGACACACACAGACACACACACAGGCCAGGGCCGGGGCCAGCGGCACACGCACACACACGGGCCAGGGCCAGAGCCAGTGGCGCACGCGCACACACACACACACACACACACACACGGGCCAGGGCTGGGGCCAGCGGCGCACACACACACACGGGCCAGGGCTGGGGCCAGCGGCACACACACACACACGGGCCAGGGCTGGGGCCAGCCGCACACACACACACACACACACACGGGCCAGGGCTCCCGCCAAGCGCTGAGATTCTGCAGCTTGTGGCTGTGAGCTGTGGGGCAGTGAGACTGGATGGGCACCTGCTCCCTCAGGCACAGACACAACCAGCCCCCGTGAGTGAGCGGTGCCGGCCAGCAAGCCAGGCCAGCCCCACGCATAGTAATGGTCTCCTCCCCTTTGGCAATGAGTTCCCGCCACCCTTGGGGCTTCTGCCCACGCACTGTCCTATCTCCCAAAGGGGAACAGGGAAACACATACTGTGTTCAGGACACCCCATGCTCTCAGGAGAGGCCAGTGTGGACACACCCCACAAGGTGAAGAGACCGGGCGCAGTAAGCCTCCAGCCTCCCAGGAGCTCAGGCTGCTGTGGGCCACTATTCTCCAAGTCCCCGAGGCCTGGCCTGGGCTGTGCCCTGGGGGCCTCCCTGGGGCTGGAGCCCGTCGGCCATGGGCAATCGTGGTCCCAGAGCCCAGAATGTGCCTCCAACAGGGAGACAGGAGGGGATGGGGAAGAAGGGAAGAGATCTCACCCCTCCTGGTGCCACCCTGGACTCTAAGACATCCCCCTGACATCACGTCACACAAGCTAACTGCTGGCCCTGCCACCCCTCATGGAAGAGGCCAGTGGAGATGGACATGCTGACCTGGACCAGGGACCTCCGGCCCCATGGCACGATGGCAGAGGCCGCTGCAGAGGGAAGCCGGGTTTGCAGACATGGCTCGCTTGGCCGCTCCCTCTGTGCTTCTCCTGGGAAGGAGGAGGGGAGGGGAAATCCACCCACTCAGGCCCAGGGGAGAGGGAGGCGGCAGCCAGGGCGGGAGAGGATCCAGGCAGCTCTTCACAGGTTTTCTGAGAACCCTGTATTTTCTGAGAACCCTGTAAACCTCAGAGGATGAAGAGACATCTTGTAACTCTGGCTGAATCACAGACTCTTGGGGTTGAAAGGATTGCTGCTTCATCCAGTTTTCATAGCCGCGGTAAGATAACCCAGTGTGCAGAATCCAGCCACCCACAGGCACTCAGGAGGCCCCTCTGATGGGCGGCACTGGCTTTCCGGGGCCTCTGTGGGCTGGACGGCATCTCAACCTCTTCACCATCCTACGGAGCCTCGAGGAGCCAGGGAGGATGCGGCCAGAGGGTGGGGCTGCCTCCTGCGGAGACCAGCCAGTCACCGGGCTGTGCAGTCACCCTGTCCCCGTCCTAACCACGCAGCGCTGCAATTGCACCTAGAAAGCCGCGGGGCATGCAAGGCCAGCATGGGCCCCGCTGACGGAGCTGCGGGCACGGAAACACGAACCTGAATTTCAGATAACTCGCGTGTGTCCCAAAATATTCTTCTTTTGATTTTCTTCAACCCTTTAAAAATGTACAATGGTTCTTAGTTTAGGGGCTGCACAGCAGGCGGGGCTGTAGTCAGCTGACCCCCAGCAAGGACGAGGCCACACGGCGTGTACTTAGCCCTCCTCTGACCCAGAGCAGTGAGACCCTCCTCCCCCAGGCCTCACCCTCCTCTTCCTCCCCAGGCTTCAACACCGCTGACCTCCTGAAGGGACCTCCAGGTGGGAGGAGATAGTCACTGTCCTGGAGGCTGCCCAGCGAGGCCTTGCCTGGCCCCAGCGTCCTCCCACTTAGCAGACAGGTGGACTTGCAGGAGGGGAGGGGGATCAGCGGTGGTGCACCCAGTGCTGGCATTGGACGCAGCAGTGCCTGAGCACGTGAAGTTCCCCGGGGTGGATGTCCTGGCAACGTGCAACGTTCCACGGGCAGGAACAAGAGCCAGAGGCACAGCCCCAGCCCCCAGCCAGAGTGCCCCGCGACCGGCCCATCATCCTGGGGTGAGGTTTCCCCCCTGATGGGGAGCTTGAGGTCCAGGAAACAATTCTGTATATCAGAGGATTTAAGGACCAAAAGCAGGAGCCAGTAGAGATGAAGGAAACCAAATCAAAACAGAGAGAAGATAAAACTGAGCAGTTCTTCTTAAACGCCAATCCTGTCACCCTCTGGCCCCCAGTAGTGCAGTGCACTGCACTGCTGGCCCCGCTGGGGGCGAAGGCTTGGTGTGTGCAAAGCCACCGTGTCTAGGCTGGGACCAACCCCCAGGCTTGTCCTCCTCAGCCACTACGCATGCACCACCAGGTCCTGCTCTCCTGGAGCCACAGTGTGAGGCCAAGGTCGGCGCAGGTTCCCGTGGCCCGGCTTCCACCTGCAGCAGGAGGCCCTGGGTCACGGAGAGCATCCACTGGGCACCTGCGGCTGGGGCTGGAGCGACCTGCCAATGGCACCGCTGACCAGGGCTGAGAACAAGCCTGGGCTCCATAACTGGTGGTGTGAACAACCCACCTCCCAGGAGGGCCAGCAAAGGGGGAGGACGGGCACTAGAGCTCTGTGCAAATGGCAGCACTCCGGGCAGCTACTCGCCTTTCTGTAAGTTCAGGGGACTTTCCCTGCCTAATGCCTGGAGAAGGCAGAGCCCCTAGAGGCAGCACGGGAGGGGCAGACTGGGCACCACCCACCCACTCACGTCCCCACCGTGATTCTGGGCCAGGCTCTTGACCTCCACAGGTTCGTTCCCACCATCCTTCCTTTCTTCCCTCAGTTCATCCACCCACACACCTGTCTGTCCATCTGACATGATTTCCAGGCCCTGGATGCCCTCAGCACAGCTGTGAATACAGTAGTGGAGCTGCCACTCACGGTGGGAGCAGCTGGCATCCCACAGAGGGGCCTCCCTGGGCCACACTCAGCACGTGGAGGGGACATTCCCGGCCCCTCCAGGAGGAGGCCACGCCTGAGCCCCTGGGGGCCCAGGACCTCTGCTCCAGGTGAGACAGGACCGTGCCACAAGGTGGCTGGGGGCAACAGCCAAACTTCCAGGCTGCTGCTATGACCACAGCCTGGGCGGTGCAGAGTCAGGCACACCATTCCATGCCTCGGAGCCCGCGTGCCACACATTTCAGCAGGTGCTGGAAGTGGAGGGGTAATGGGAGCCCTGTGCTGAGGCCCGTCTCCAGGGCAGCCGAGTGTCGGGATGGGAGGACAGCCCTGTGTCCTATACAAACTGCACCACTCCTGCGCCCGCCCCACCAAGAGGAGCCATTTCAAACACACAGGCACCAAAACAGCATGGCAGGAAACTAGGCGGGATCTAGGTGATCAGGAAACATCCCATGTCTCGGATCAGAAGACCCGGCGCTGTCAGGACCAGAGACTCCCAGGGCTGATCTGCACATTCCGTACAATCCCAGGACTCAGCCGGCCTCCCTGAAGAACTGATAAACTGATTCTGAAACTCACATGGAACTGCAGGGGCTCAGAAGAGCTACCACAGGCTTGCAAAGGGGAAACACGGGAGGAAGACTCAGTCTCCTGATTTCAAAACTTACTACAAAGCCACGGCAATCAGGACAGTGTGGCGCGGGCACGAGGACCGACGTACAGACCAACAACACAGTGGAGAGTCCAGGAACCAACCACACGTCCATGTTAAGTGATTCTGAGAAAGGTGTTCAACCATTGTGGAAGTCAGTGTGGTGATTCCTCAGGGATATAGAACTAGAAATACCATTTGATCCAGCCATCCCATTACTGGGTATATACCCAAAGGACTATAAACTATGCTGCTATAAAGACACATGCACACGTATGTTTATTGCGGCACTATTCACAATAGCAAAGACTTGGAACCAACCCAAATGTCCAACAATGATAGACTGGATTAAGAAAATGTGGCACAAATACACCATGGAATACTATGCAGCCATAAAAAATGATGAGTTCATGTCCTTTGTAGGGACATGGATGAAACTGGAAATCATCATTCTCAGTAAACTATCGCAAGGACAAAAAACCAAACACCGCATGTTCTCACTCATAGATGGGAAGTGAACAATGAGAACACATGGACACAGGAAGGGGAACATCACACTCCGGGGACTGTTGTGGGGTGAGGGGAGGGGGAGGGAAAGCATTAGGAGATATACCTAATGCTAAATGACGAGTTAATGGGTGCAGCACACCAGCATGGCATACGTATACACATGTAACTAACCTGCACATTGTGCACATGTACCCTAAAACTTAAAGTATTAAAAAAAAAAAAAAAAAAAGACCGTTCGATAGGGAAAAATAGTCTTTTCAACAAACGCTGCTGGGACAATGTGCTGTCGCATGCCAAAGAATGAAGCTGGGCCCCGCCTCCCACCATAAACAAAAACTAAGTAACAATGGATCCAAGACCCACACAAAGCCCAACCGTAAAACCTGTAGAAGAAAACAGAGGAAACCCTCATAATCTTGGATTTAACAAAGAATTCTTAGCCCAAAGCACAAAGAACAAAAGAAAAAAACAGGTAATCAGACTTTATCCAAACTAAGAACTCTTGTGCTTCAAAGGACACCAATGAGATGCAAAAACAAGCCATAGAACAGGAGAAAATGTCTGCAAATCTATATCTGAAGAACTTACACCTCAACACATAAGGCACTGTCACCAAACGATCCAATGTCACAATGGGCAAGAACTTACATCTGAACACATAAAGCACTCTCACAGCTGAAACAACCCAGTGTTACAACAGGCAAGGCGTCTGCAAAGACTCCTATGAGGACCCAGTGTCACAATGGGCAAGGTGCCTAAAGACAGAGTCCTATGAGGACCCAGTATCACAATGGGCAAGGCGTCTGCAGAGACGCCTATGAGGACCCAGTGTCACAATGGGCAAGGCGTCTGAAGACAGACTCCTATGAGGACCCAGGTGTTACAATGGGGAAGGCATCTGAAGAGAGACTTCTATGAGGTCAATAAACACAGGAAAAGCTGCTTTGCATTGTCTGGCATCCAGAGACAGAAACTGAAATCACAGTGAGGTATCACTTTGCACCCCCAGGACGGCTAGGAAGTCACGCAACAACACGATGACGAGGATGGGGAGAAACTGGAATCCTAGTGTGCGGCAGCCCTGGAGAACAGTCTGGCAGGTTCCTGCAATAGTGGAACAGTTAACATGTGACCCAGCAGACCCCCAAGAGAACCACACACACATCCACCCAGACTCATCTGTGAATGTTCAGGGCAGCTGTGTTCATAACAGCCCCAAAGCGGAAACCACCCAAATGTCCACCAGCTGATGACTGGATACGTAAGATGCGGCCGTGCAGACAGTGGGGTGTTTCAGCCACAAGAAGGAACACAAGGTCCACCAGCCGATGACTGGATATGTAAGATGCGGCTGTGCACAGTGGGGTGTTTCAGCCCCGAGAAGGAATACACCACCGACACCTGCGACCACATGGGTGAACCTTGAACACGGGAAGTGAGAAAAGCCAATCACAAAGGCCATGGGACTCCCTTCCCAGGAAATCCTCGGAACGGCCCACGGGACTCCCTTCCCAGGAAATCCTCGGAACGGGCCACGGGACTCCCCTCCCAGGAAATGCTTGGAACAGGCCACAGGACTCCCTTTCCAAGAAATGCTTGGAACAGACAGACCCACAGAGGCAGGCAGTAGCTGAATGGTGGCTGAGGGTTTGGGGGCACAGGAGACAGCAGGGTGATGGATAATTAGACAGGCTTCCTTCAGAGGTGATCAAAACGTTCTGCGAAGGGTGACAGTGGTTGAACTAGCCGTGGACATAAAAGCCGCTGAACTGCCCCCTTCAAAGGGACGAGTTACATGGAATGTGCGCCGCATTTCAATAGAGCTGTTAGAAATGGCGGGCCGGGTGGGAAGTGAGAAACAGCAGGAAGTGTGGACGCAGCCGCCAGAGCCTGCGGGGCTGAAACCAGCCGCTTCCTTTGCATGTGCCACGATTTCAACTTCAAGAGCAGCTCTCCAGGGGGAGGACAAGGGCTTAGAGGGGCTGCCTGGAGGACTGCCGGGTGAAGGAAGGAGAAACTCTGGGGCTCTGTAAGGAAATGTCCTTACTTGTATCCTGCTTGGGCTGGGGAATGTGAGGCTGAAGGGGCTCCCTGCCCCCAAGACCCTCCTCCTCCACAGCCAGAAGAGCCTCTAGGGCACAGTGGACTGACAATCACCCGCCCCCCCGCCCCCCGTCGGCCCTGTCCCACTCCTGCTGGCTGGGCCCAGACAGCAAGTGCAGTGACCACAGTCTGCAGGACCAGGTGACGTCAGGGTGTGCCCACAGGGCCCTGCCTTGGTGGCTTCTTGGAGCCTGCAGGCCACCTCCGCAGCTGATGGGGACAAAATCCCCGTGAGTCAGGCAGCTGACAGGCAGGGGACCGGCTGGCCTGGCTTCCGTGGCTTGGCACCCCCTGCAAGTGCACAGTGCAGTGGCCACCAAGGGATCCGGGAGCAGAGGGAGACGGGCACAGGCAGCCCCTCGCCTGGGCCGTCAGCCACTGGGAGAGACAGTGGACACCGAGACCCTCCCACTGGATGGGGGCTGCGAGGGGCCAGGCCTCCGCCTCTCCTTGCAGAGCAAGGAAGCAGCACGGTGCCTCAGCGCCAGCTCAGCAGGGGCCCAGCAGAGGCCGGCTGCCAAGGGTGACTGCTGTTGCCGGCGGGACACCCCCATCAGCCTAAACACTCATCTCAGTAGACGTCCTCCCCGCCAGAAGTCCAGCTCCACAGTGACAGGGACTGCTGTCCACCACCGCAGCACCAGTACTGAGGACTGTTCCGGCACAGGCTCCATATGGAAGATGTGTTTGTTGAATGAATGGATGATGATTATTAACACTTACTAAACTAGGATGTGCTCCTATGGGCTTAAAACCAGGCCGCTAGAGTGGTTAAAGTAACGCATGAAGTAAGAGCCAGGAGGTCCCGGGAAAGGGCCTGGAACCCTTCTCCAAGTCGTGGAGAGGGCCCTCTCACTTACTGGGTCGCAGCTGCACCCCGGGAACAGCGGAGGGTGTGGGAGAGGTGCTGCTGCTGCTGGGCCCACCCTGGAGATGAAGGGAAGGAGGGTGAGGGCAGCGGCTATCTGCAGACACCATGGGGTGCCAGGCCTGGCCGGTGCTCTGTGAGCCCTCTTTCATGTATTCTGCTGCTTTCTGGAGGAGAACACAGTCACGCAGCACTCAAGCGACCCCTCGGAGGTGAGGGGAAGGTGGTGGCGCTGGGCCGCAGACCGGGGTTAGGGCTCTGCATGGCGTGGCTGTGACTGGGGGCACCAAGGGGCTCAGAGTGTGGCCTGAGAAGTCTGGAGGCAGCGGGGGAGGGACTAGCAGGGCAGGAGGTGGTCTGGGGGCATCCCAGATGAGGCACAGGCCGGTGCAGTCTCAAGATCCTACTACACAAAGACTCAAGCACTTCCCACCATGGACATACCAAGCCTCCAGCCCAGAGGAAGGGCCAGCGGGTTCTGCACTGGGGCCAGGAGGCAGCGGATGTGGGGTGGGCTCTGCAGCCCAGGAGGCAAGATCACTTCCTCCCAGGCCCCATCTGCCCATCTGCTCAGGGCCACCCCCGCCCTCTGTGCGTTCTGGCAGGACACCTCCCGCTCACAGAACCCACCTGTAACTGCAGGCCCAGGAGGTCAGTGTGAGGCTCCAGGCATGGGGAGAAGCCCCTCCAGTGCTGCCCCTGGCCCCGTGCACCCCACCCACCTAGGGCGCTGAGCACTGTGTGTGCCAGCAAGCAGGAGTACCGTTGGGGGCTGGCACCACTCAACTCAAGCAGATGGGAGATCGAGCAACCTTGCTGGAATCGGCTGTTAGATGACAGCTTCCAGGAAGAAAGGGGAAAAATGGCTATAATCTTCTGCTAAAATTTGTTGCCTTGTTTGATTCACAGCTGAGAAAACTGTTGAGACACTGACGAGAATCTCAAAAGGAAAAGTTTGGAGCCTTCCTTTGATGCGACGGTGCAATCATTGAGTCAACAAAAATCTTTCAATTGCAGAGCGAGCAGGCGCTCTGGCGCTGTTAACCAGCGCGGTTAAACGGAAGAGCCGGCTGGCGGTTGCGGCCGGAGAATGCTGGGACAGGCAGGGCAGATCCCTGGCCACTTGCAGGCCTACTGTCTGTCCAAGCTCCCCTCCAGGCTGGGCCTAGGGTTCTGGAGATGACAGGGCCCCACCTTCAGACAGAGCAGTCTTGGAGGGGTCTGCACAGGGAGAGACAAGTCCCAGAGAGGGTGCGGGTGCTCCCGGGCTGCCTTGTAAGCCCACACCTGTGCCCCCAGGAGGCCTCGGCCTCGACTGCCCGTTTCCCTCTGTGTTCAGGGGACTGTCTGCAGCCCAAGTCCTGGAGGAAGAGGCTGGGTGGTGGCTGGCGTTGGCTCCACCTCTGTTCCCACTGTGAGTTCTGCCCCTAACTCGCCGGCAGATCTCCGTCCTCTCTGGGCCTCGGTTTCCCATCTGTGACGGTGAGTGTGGTGAGTTTCACCTTAAGGAATTTCCTTCCGGCCAAAATGCTCATAAGACCCAGAGCAGACGGCAGGAAAGCCATGAGCCCACACCCTGGTGCGTGCAGGGGCTGGGTGCCATGGGCTCTTGGCTGCCCCGGGCAAAGGAAGTGGCTTCCGAGGGGCCCTACCCTCAAGGTCCCTGCCAGGGAGGAGGCTGCCTCCAGCAAGGCCCAGGCAACACTCGGGGAGGGAGGCGCCTGTCCCCCTGTGCCTGACGCGCATGACGAGAGCAGAGAAAACGCTGGAAGAAAGCAGCGACAAGAGGGGAATGGAAAACACAGTTAAACAACCGCCATTCCTCATGCATATTTATAGATCGTCCGGCCTCAAAATTCAATCAATACCTCTCCCGGCTGAAGGAAATGGCTCGGGGAGGAGAGCAAGGCAGCTCGGGCTGTGCCTGTTGGGCCGGGGCAGGGCAGAGCCAGGCCCACCAAGAGGCAGAGGCAGAGGCAGAGGCTCGGCCTTCCCATCTCCTGCCCGTGGCCTTGCCCGCCGCCCACGGCTGGGTTGTGGGACCTGCCTCTGTAACAAGCCCAGGCAAGGGTCACACCTCCCAGTCCTGCCCTCAGCAGCGGCCTGACCTTGGGCAACTTGCTCAGGGCCAGCAGGAGGGCTGAAGGGCTGGATGCGCCTGTCGCTGAGGGGCCTGCGGGGCCATGTCCCACCTCTTCCGGGAAAGCAGCTCCCAAGCAGGCAGAGGCACGTGGATAGGAGAGGGCAGCCTGGAGCAGATGGAGAAACTGAGGCCCAAAGAGGACAGAGGCCACGCTGCTGTCCGTGACCAGTGCCTGGGAGCAGTGGGAGGATGACAACTGGATGGGGGTAGGACAGGACCCCGGGAGCCCCCTTTCTGCAGAGCCGAGTGCTCCACCATGGGGAGTGAGTGTCCCGGGCCTCGTCTGCGGCAGCTGCAGGGGGAGATGGAGTGGCCCAGGGTCACAGGGCGGAGCCCCTAGAGGCCCCTCCAGCACATGCCCCACGGCCAGGCTCCACCAGAAGTGGAAACTCCCCACAGCCAAGGTGTCCACAGCAAAGCCAGCCTGCGAGTGAGCCCATGCCACCTGCTCCATGGACCCCAGCGAACGCCCCCCACAACCCTCCTCCACCCCCCAGTGGCTGTGTGCTGCACAGCCTCCGCTCAGGGCCCTGCCCAGAGGCTAAGCGAAGGTTGACCAGGGCCTGAGGGAAGGGCCAAAACTTTCCCCAGCGGGACACGCCCTGTGAGCCGGCACGTCTGCCAAACCAGTGGAGCCGGGACACTGGCACCCAGGAGACGGCGCTGAGGCCACCGCACAGCTCCGGGGCTGGCCTTCCTGGCCTGAGACCCTGCTGGGCAACTCCACGTGAAAGGCCAGGGGAGGAGGGAGCTGGGAGGGGTCATGCCTATCCTGGTTCCAGCAAGGGTCAGGGGCTCCTCCCATGACACCCCTGATAAAAGCCTCTGTGGTTCCATAGCAGAGAAAGGGCAGGTGGCCTGCAGTGGCCAGGGAGGACGGCATGTGAGAGTCTCCACTGGTCAGCGGGGCGGGGACAGCATCCCCTTCCTAATCTGGCCAAGGCTGAGACTGGATCACCCTGGGCTAAACTCCTGGGCTCCAGGGGCTGTGCCTGTGGTGAGGAGGAGATGGTCCTGATGGGCACCCAGCAAGGCTGACATCTGCTCCACCTGCCTGGAGCAATCCCTGAACAGAGACGAGATGCATAGCTCTGGAGGGAGACCCAGGCCAGACACTTGTACAACACAGGAGGGGCTGGGCCCGACACACACCGGATCCAGGAAGAAGGACAGACAGCTGCTGCCCCAGGACGCCATGCGGGGCTTCCCTGGACCTGCCAGCAAAGGACCAGCCCAGCTGGGGCAACACTGCCCGGGCCCTGCTCCTTGAGGCTCCAGGGTGGCTCTCCTAGGAGGGGCCCGGGGCACGGCCCCCGGAGCTGGCACTCTGGGGTCCAGAGTGTGTGCACACGCACTAGCTTGCTCTCTCAGCCTCAATCTGCTGTCTGTAGAGTGGTGGCTACAGTGACCTACCAAGTCCGTGGAAAAGTCGGGCAGGTTAACAGACGTGCACATGGTCTCAGGCTGTAAGGAGCTCTGCCGGGCACGCAAGCATCACCCGGGGGGACCCACGCAGTGAAACCAAAGACGTGGATCTCCTCCCTCTGCCACATGTGCCCGGCTCTGAGTCCCTCTTCAACTCCAACCCTGTCTGAAGACCCAAGACGTCCTTGAGAACCGAGGGGCATCCGGCAAACCAGGCCATGGGCAGGCTCCAGGTGCAAACCCAGTTCCTCGTGAGAGAAGCAAAGTGCTTCCCCTTCCCCAGAGTCCTGCTGAGTGGGGGCGGCGGGGAGGGGCCTCTTCCTGGCCCCCAGGAGAACTGCAGCCACTTTTCGCCTCCCCTCAAACCCCACAGGCACCGGCAGGGCCCCGTGCTTCCCTTCTCCTCTAAAAAGCTGCTCTCATCCGTTTCCCTGCAGATACGCCCGGGAACCAAAAGGACATCGGTCCCTTGGATGCAGTGCCTGCAGCAGTGGTTGCCTGGGGACACCTCCATTGTGCCATGTCCAAGAGCCGCGGGGACTGGCACCCCGTGCGGGGCACTTGCACACAGGGCCACGGCCCTTGCTTCCCAGAGGAGGCCCCGGGCCTCCGAGAGGCTGCAGACATGCTCAGGGATATCAGCTTTGGGGAGCCCAGACCCCCCAGGTCCTGCCTTTGAGTTTGGTTTTCTACCCCAAGTGCAAGACATGGCTTCCGTCCAAGTGGCAGCAGCAGGGACAGGCTGGGGGAGATCAAGGTGCTCAGCAGTGGGTCCCTGGGCACATTTCTACTTGGGGGGACAGCAGAGACCACTGGACGATCTCTAGACAAAGGACAAGGGCTCGTGGCCAGGTGTGCATGCCCAGGCAGCAGACGCAGGGGTCTGGCAGAGCCCAAGTTGGGTCCCAGTTCCACCAGCCACAACTGTGTGCCTCTGGGCCAGTCCCCAGAACCCTGAGCTCAGTCTCATGTCATCCAGAGGCAAGGATGGTCACTATGTGATAAGGAAGCGAGAGCTCGGGCACACTCACACCATCTGCCTGTCCGTCTGTCCGGCGGCTCTGCCACCCTCCTGCACGTCCCGCGCCACCTCGAGGCCCGCATGCCCTCATTAAAGCTCCCCTGACCTCGGGCCTCATCAGCAGATGAATGACTCTCAGCACAGCCAATTACCCAGTGCTGGTAATCACCCGCTGACTTCCACCCGAGTCCTTCAGAAGGTGATCTGCGGAGAGTGGCTTGTAAACAATTTGGAGGGAAAAGATAAAAACCCTAATTGTCAGAAGGGTTGGACAATAGTGATTTAGGCTGAGGCCTGGCTCTGAGCCCCAGACCCGACCCCGTACGGGAGCCCCTCAATGTCTGCCCCCAGCTGCAGCTCTCACCTCCTCCCCTGCACCCAGGCCCTTCACCACCCTCTGCTGCCTCTGTGAGCAGCTGCAGGCCCACAGGGGGAGGGTGCTCTAGTGGGGCCTTTGGCAAAGCTCAGCATGGGGGGAGCAGCACACGTGGGCAAGTCGGGGATGAGCGGGCAGAGCCCAGTGAGCACCGCAGTGGGTCCTGGCTCTGCCACACGTGCTCCTCGTTCAGCTCACAGCCCATCGCCTGCCCCATCTGCAGACCAGGCATCTCCCTGAGCTCCCTCCACGGCAGTGTGGTCAGTGCACAGGGCACCCGCTGGCCACCCACCCTGGGCACGAAGCCCATGCTTCCTGGGAGGAGGAGGAGGAGGAGGAGGAGGAGGGGGAACCGGCACTGCCCTGGTCCCGCTGCAACCACAGGTCCTCCTTCTCCTTCCCAGACACGCGGGCTTCACCCGGGAGGCTGCTCCCCTGGCCTGCCAAGGAAGTGAACTGGGTCCCTGCCGGACTGGCAGATCAGCAGGAGCCCTGGGCAGCCTCTGCTATCCCAATCTCCCCACTACAGGGCACAAACAACAGCCGGCGCCTAAACCATCCTGCCTGAGGCTCGGCCAGAGCTGGCAGGAGGCCTCAGGGGCTCAGGCAGCAGGTGCAGGACCAGCTGGTGGATGAAGGGCCTGAGGAAGGCAGGAGTGACCGAAGGACAGAGGCCGTGTGAGGGCAGGGTTGGAGTAGTCACCCCGAGTGCCCTGCCCCTCCTGTCTGGGGTGTGGCTCACTCCTAACAAGCTGCCTGTTGGGTCTCACTGTGGTGAAATGCACGTGACAGGAAGCTGACCACCATAACCATTCTAAGTGCACAGCTCCCTGGCATTCAGCACACTCTCCATGCTGTGTGGCCACCACCACTGCCCATCCCCAGAGCTTCCTCATCTCTCCAGGCTAAAGCCCACATCCATCAACACTCACTCTCCATTCCCCTGCCCCAGCCCCAGCCCCTGGCATCGGCCTCTCCACCTCCTGTCTATGGATCTGATGACTCTAGGGGCCTCGTGTAGGTGGAATCACATAGCCTGTGTCCTTCTCGGACTGGCCGGTTTCACCCAGCCCAGCGTCCTCAGGTCCATCCATGCTGCGGCAGGTATCGGGACGCGCCTCCTCCTCGAGGCTGTATCTATCGTGCTCCGCTGTATGGAGGGACCACACTGTGTCCATCCACGCATCTGTCCACAGCCGCTGGGGTGCGCTCACCTCTGGGCTACCGTGAGCGAGGCTGCTGTGAACGTGTGTGCCTGTATCCATGAGTCCCTGCTTTTGGTTCTTCTGGGCATGTACACAGCGGTGGACTTGCTGGTCAGTGTGGTGAAACAAAGCCACTTTTCCATCAGTGACAGCACCATGGCCAAGCCCCCATCGGTGACATTTCTTCTAGAATCTCAGGCTTAGTCTGCAAACTCCCATGGCAAGAATTACGTAAGTGATCACACTTTCCTTTCTCCTTAGGCTGCCAGGAAGCTCCGATTAAAACAGAAGCCCAACTTCACCGGCACCTTCAGCCCTCGTGGGCAGAACATTCCTGGTTTCCCACACACGGCATCGGCTGCCGGGAATCTGTGGAGCAGTGAGATCTCAAGGAAAGGAAACGAGCACGATCACAGAAAACACTCGATGCTGCTCCGAGGACTGCGGCCGACTCAGCCTCCCCGGCGACCCGGTCCGGAGTGGGTGCTTCTCCTGTCCTTCCACAAGCCACAGGAGGAAACCAGGAGCCCTTGGTCCCGCCAGGACCTAACATGGGTCCCTGGGGCCCCGTGCCAATGACCTGCTTCCTTTCACGGACGGGAAGCACCTCATCCGTCTGAACCATCAGCTCACTGTATGACTCCCGCAGAACAGGGGGCCCAGGAACATCCGGGCTGTGGCTGCTTGGCCCCCGCTGTGCCCTGGCTTAGAGCAGCGCCTGGCACAGAGGAGGTGCGTGAAAGTGGCTCAGGCACGGGAGGGGAGGGCTGGGCTGGTGAGCATGGAGTTCCATGGGCCCTGCAGAGCTGCCCTCCCGTGGTCCTGCCTCCCAGGAAAAGTCCAACCCCCTTGCCTCACAAAGGAGACCCTCAGGGCACAGAGAGGCGTACTTCCCGAGGCCACCAGGTAACACCAGGCCCATCATCCTGGTCCAGAGGCCACACTCTGTCCAACATGGTAGAAGGTTCAGGAGAAAGAGCCGAACACAGAATGAAGGTCCCATTGATGAGACACATGCATTACTAGGAGGAGTCCAGCGAGCGGGAGAGGCCAGACCTGAGGAGGCTGGCTCAGAGCACCCGCAGGGAGGCCCCGGGACAGGGACAGGGACGCCACCCCAGCCCATCACACCTGGGCACGGACGCCGGCACAAAGGGGGCAGCTGTGGCTCCAGGAGGGGATGCAGCCCTCTCCCGGGGCAGCTGCAGGGTTGGTGGCTTCAGAATTCCAGGGGTCTGGGGGCCACAAGGATGGCATCTCAGGGAGGGGGTGAGGAGGTCTGAGGAGAGGTGATGGGCCCATGCCGCCCTGTTCCCAGGGACACCGACCAGGGATGTGAGGTACCGCACCGCCTGCCCGCTGGTGCAGAGGGGAGCAGAACGGTCTCCGTGTGCTTCCAGCTTCCGCTCACAGGGAACCCGGCAATCTTCTACCCACTCCTTCCCAAAACAGATGCACTTATTTTAAACGTCACGGGGCTCTTGTCTGGTCTCTTTCCTGAGCAGCACTTGGGACACTGAGGTTGACCTCAGCCACAAACCCCACCCAGGCCCCCACCAGGGAGGAGCAGTCAGGTGGGGCAGGGAGGGAGCCGCACTGGGGGGCTTCACCAGCCCTGACCACCAACCTGCCCAAACAAGCACCATGATGAGGCCACATCGAGGAATGGCTGGAGCACGGGCTTCAGAACCCAAAGATGAATTCTACTTAATTACATGCACACTGAGGCATTTAGAGGAAGTGTGCAGATGTCTGCAATTTACTTAAAGCGCGTCAGAAGAATAAAGTGGCGCGGCGGCTGGGCGAGGGATAAAGAGATGTCAGGAAGCCCTGCGGCGGAGCATCCATGGTGGAGCATTGCTGGTGGGTGAACAAGCGCTCACTGCAAACTTCCCTCAGCTTCACAATGTATCTTTAAATGTTCATAATCAAATGCTGAAAAACACAACAGGGCTGAGTCTGAATGCTGCTCCCATCACTGCTGGGTGACACGGGGCCCCACGGGGCATGGGTGCTGGCCCAGGCTGCACACTTCACACACAGAAGTTGGAGGCTCCCGGGTGGGACTGTCAGGTGGAGATGCACCCGCCCAGCCAGAAGGTCAGTGTCCTGCCCAGTGCGGCCTCCACTGGACGTGCCCCTCTCTACCCAGGGCGGCCTGTGAGCCCCGACCAGCCTCATGGTGCGTCCTGCCCCAGCTCGGTGCCCTCCATCCCCGCATGTGGCCCATCAGAACCACAGACGTGGAAAACGTGCACGTGTCTCGGAGGTGAGGACGACGGTATTATGACAGATAACAGGAATGGCCGCCATGCAGGCCTGGTTCACCAGGTATGTGCAGGGCCCTCCAAGAACCATCACCTGAGATCTCCAAAGACAGCCTGTGGGAAAGGCCCGTGCCCTCCACATCCTGGGGAACACGCTGAGGCCAGGCCCCAGCTGGTGGGAGACAGAGCTGTGGCCCACCCCAGGCTGTGGGGTCCAAACCGACAAGGCCCAGCGTCCCAGCCATGAGGTGGGGCATCAGAGGGCAGCTGGGAGCCAGAAGAGAACAAAGCGCTGGGGCCCCAGCTCCTCGGTTTTAGGCCTCTGGAACAGCACAGGGCACACTCAGGAGGTAGGGACAGGGGTGGGGCAGAAAGCCGTGGCTGCATGTGGGGTCAGGGACTGTGCCGCCCACCTGACCTGACTCCTGCGGCTGCACCAATAGCCACGGGGGTCCCTCTGCTGCCAGATCTGGAGTTCCGTGGGGTCCGCCCGATTTCTGTCTTCACTTGAGAACACTGCACCACGTTCAAGCCTCATTCTGCCTCCCAACATGGAGCGTCTGAGCTCCTTCCTCCTTCACACGCAGGCTCCCTGTGGGCCTCACTTTCCCCATCTCTAGAGGGGCGCCAGCAGCCCAGCCAGCCACCGTCCATGGGCGCCCCAAGCTCTCCCACCCCCACCACTGGATGGGAGGGCTTGCAGTCCAGGAGGCCCCGCCCACCCACTTCCAGCCCCTTCAGCAACACAAGGGCGCACCCAGTCGGCCCTAATGAGTGTGTGGACAGCTCTGGGCTCTTAGGGAGACCCAGAAAGGCCAGTGCCACAGCAGGGCCCAACGACTGCCCTCCCAGGAAGGCAGCACAAAGACCTCCCAGGCCTCGTCTCCTGGCCTCAGCACCGCGGGAGGGCAGCGGCACTCGTGCCCAGCTCTAAGGGGTAACTGGAATTCTCTTTCCTCGCCAACCAGCTGTGAACTAATTACAAAAAGTTCTAACTAGTCAAGCCCCTCTCCAAGCATATGTTCCCAATTAAGTCAGACTGCAGCTGATTTTAATCAATCTTCCTTGAAGCGGCCCAACTTGAAGGCTTCTCCAGAGAGAGTGGGAGCAGGGAGAGGAGAAGGCACAGCACAGTGGGTGCAGGGGCAGTAGCCGGCTCCTGGGGCCTTGCTCTGTCACCCAGGCTGGAGTGCAGTGGCGCAATCTCGGCTTACTGCAATCTCTGCCTCCTGGGTTCAAGCGATTCTCCTGCCTCAGCCTCCTGAGTAGCTGGGACTACAGGTGCCCACCACCATGCCCAGCTAATTTTTTTATTTTTAGTAGAGGCAGGGTTTCACCATGTTGGCCAAGCTGGCCTTGAACTCCTGACCTCAGGCGATCCACCCGCCTCAGCCTCCCAAAGTAGTGGGATTACAGGCGTGAGCCACCATGCCCGGCCAAAAGAGAGATCTTCAATGGTCTTGCAAGATCAGGTGTCTGGTGGGCAGGCACACCCAGCATAGTCACAACAAGCCATTTATCCCCTAGTGCGCAGGCCCCTCCCCCGGTTCCTCACAGGCTGAGTACTCTGGGGTCACAGTCTTCCTGGACATCGCCTATTGGTTGTTGGGCAGGGGCTATAGGTGTTTTTTTAGGGTTGTCTTATTGCATTTTGTTGCAGCCCACAATGCATTGCAATCCTAGTCAGCTCAGGGGCTCTTCAGGTATTTGACTTATGATCTAAGTAGCTGAGCAGGCTGATAAGAACAGACAAAAGGAACTATTTTGCCGACTAGTAAAACTTTCATCTTAGACTAAACTTCTTTGGTTTGGATGAGGGCAAGTAAGGTGGGTGGGGGGCGGCGGGGAGGGGGAGGCCGACAAGCAGGCATGGGTGATCCAAGCAGGAGCCTAGTACATCCTGTTTCTTCTGTAGTTTGCTGACCTAAGCCGGTTCAAGGCACTTTATCTTGGAAATGGACCCCTATTTACATTATTTCCTTCAATCGCACAGCCCTGGGCATCCAGAGCCAGAGGCAGCCTAAGCCACCACAGGGCCTGTGAGGCCTCACCTTCCCCAGGGCCACCCTGGACATCCCCCCGCTAAGGGTGAAATCGCAGGGGGTGTCAGAGGTAGCGGCAGCTGGAGGGCTGTCTGGGTTTCCAACACTCCACAGGCCGAACCCCAGTGGCCTCCCCGCCTCACTGCTCTGCACTTGCTTCTCCCACGCTATCCGGGCAGTCGTCCCTGTGGCCCTGACCCAGGGAGGAACAGCTCCTGAATCCTGGGCTAGGCTTGAGGTCACCAATCACGGCATAAACATCTGCTTCCCCAGGACCTCCAGGCCCAGCCCTGTCCTCTCCCCAAATGGCCACATTGGCCACACTGCAGCACCACGCCTCAGCTCTGAGCAGCTTCAGGGCATGCCTAGGGGCAGAGCCCCCACCCCTCCAAGGCCCTGGCAGAGCTCAGGGGAGGGTCACAGGTGACACTGCCAGCCCCACTCCTCATGCCAACCCCGTGGTACGTGACAGCCCTTGGCATCTCCCACAGAGGAGTGCTCCACTAGTGAGCTCCTGAGCACACGCCGTCTGCACAGGACGGGGATGGTGGCCAGGCCCCATCAGGTGTTCACCAGGTGCTGGCACGGCACTCACCCACACCTTTCATCTCATTCACGCCTCAACAAGCTCCAAGGGCCGGCCACTGAGGATGCCTTGGGGAAAGGGCTGGAAGCCAGAGCAGGGAAGCCGTAAGTGGCGCCTGCGGGGATGCCTGGCCCCCAGTCAACAAGCAACATGGGTCCCAAGGAGCAGGGTTCAGGCTCTGCTCAGCCCAACACCCAGAAAGACGTTCAGCAGCTCTGACACGGAGCCTCTGGTGGGCGGGCAGCAGCCCTGTGACCGCTCCCTGTACGCCACGGCCCAATTAAAACAAGATGACACGTCCTAGGCTGAGGACAGGCCAGCGCGGCTCGGAGCCGCCCGTCACCACAGATGTCACTCCTCCCATCGCCAGGAACTGGTCATAAAAAATAGATTTGATCTGCCTCTAATAGGTGCCAAGATAAAATCAATGGCCTGTCCAAAAACCCGGTAACCTGGAAACTGAGGGCTTCCTGCTGTGCAGCAACTCAGACAGGAGGATGGAAACCAAAGAGAAAGTACAAGTAAAAGAACACAAACAGCAGTGCAGCCCCGCCACGGCAGATCCCGGGTGGGCATAGGGCAAACCTGCCCAGAGCCCACTCCACCGACACCAGGCGTGTGGGTGGCACAGGGCGCAGAGGACCCCAGAGGCAGCCAGTACAGGCCTGTCAGTGGCACGGCCTCCACGCCAGGCAAGGGGGTGCACGTGGGAGGGAGGAGAGCCCAGAGAGTTCAGACAGACGAGCCAGAAAACAGGTGTTCTGTGGCAGCAGGAACCACGGTCGTTCACGATGCCCAGAGAAATGAGAGGCCCCAGACGGTGCCTCACCCAGAGACTGCCCCGCCCTCACCTGCAGCGTGCGCCGCTCCAGCTGCGCCTCCAGCATCCTCTTTTCCTCCTCCAGCCGACTCCGCTCGCCCTCCAGCTCCTCGACCTTCAACCTGCAAGGAGAGCAAGACGGTGACCACGTGTCCATAGCCAACCATGCTGGGGAAGTCCCACCCTCTGGGTGATAAGGAGGTGAAAGGTTAGGAGATCCAGCTATACAGCTTTATTTCTAAATACATGTCTGTGAAGCTCTCAGAGTCCAGCAATAACATCAAGAGAAAATTGGAAAATGACACAAGTACAGGATGGGGGAGTCCGTGGCAGCCCCTGCTCAGCTGGAGGAGCCTGTGCGGAGAAAGTCTCTGTCGACCACACCTTGGCTGGAAGCACAGAGGGAACCAGTCCAAGGCAGGACGCCTGGGAGTCAGTGTGTCCGTGTCCGTCAGCCACTCCCAGAGGGTGATGTGACGGCGGAGTGCAGGGGACACTGAGGGACAGGAAAGCGACCTCAGGACATCTTCAGAAATGAGGAAAAGACAAGAAAGCACTTCTACTGCGGGGTGTGGAAGGAGCTGATGACAGGGGACCACAGAGGCACAATTCAGATGAGAAACAAAAGCACGCTTTGGGGCGACCCACGGTGGGTTCCCTTCTCCACAGTGGGAATAGAATGCAAAACAAACCTCCATGGCCGCAACCGAAATGGGGCCAGTTTTAGTTCACTGTAAGAAGCTGTCTAGTTTTGTCTTCATTTCTAGATCCAATATTCTGAATGGAAAACATATTCATGTGGTTTAAAAATCAAAAAAGTCTGTCAAGGCCCGTAGTGATGGAAATATTACTTGACACCACACAGGGACAGGAGTGGGGACAGCTATTCCAGCTTGAGAACTGCTCCAGGGCGTCCCAGCACACACCACAAAAGCAAGACCCAAGGAAACTCAACTCTTGCCAAGAAACCTAACTGCATCTCTGAAAAAAGATCAAGAAGATTGATACGAATGCAAAAATGTCTAGAACACAACAAGCTAAAATTCACAACTGCCATCCAGTCAAAGATTACCAGACATTTAAAGCAGCAAGAAGACATGGCCTATAATGAAGAGATTAACCAATCAACGAATACCTACCAAGACACAGTGTTGCACAGACAGCAACACTGGCAAACAGGGACATTTAGACAGTTGTTAAAACTATTGGAAAAATGCAACAGTTCAGACTTGGAAGAGACACGCATAGAAGTGGAAACTACATCTCAGATAAACATGCTGGATGGGATTAATGACAGATTAGAATCCATAAGAGAAAAGTTTAATGTCCTCGAGGGCACAGCAATAGAAACTTTCAAAAACAAAACACAGAGGCCGGGCACGGTGGCTCACGCCTGTAATCCCAGTACTTTGGGAGGCCAAGGCAGCTGGATCGCTTGAGGCCAGGAGTTCAAAACCAGCCTGGCCAACATGGGGCAACCCCTTCTCTACTAAAAATAAAAAAATTAGCCGGGTGTGGTGGTACACCCCTGTAGTCCCAGCTCCTCAGGAGGCTGAGGCATAAGAATCGCTTGAACCCGGGGGGTGGAGGCTGCAGTGAGCCAAGATCACCCCAGTGCACTCCAGCCTGGCTGACAGAGCAAGGCCCAGTCTCAAAAATAAATAAATAAGCAAACAAACACAGAGAGGAAAAGATTCCTGAAAAATGAAAAGAGAATCACTGAGCTGTGGGACAGCTTCATGAGGCCTAAAATACATGAAAGAGAATCCTCAAAGGAAAGAAGGCAGAGGAAGCAATGGGACAAATACTGTAAGAAAGTTCCACATTCAATGGAAAGGATAAAGCCACAGATGTAGGAAGTTCAACAGACACAAGGCAGTGCAAGGAACACAGGCCCAGGAAACAAGACGCTGGCAGCCCCAGAGCACATCAGGACGAGCCTGCTCAGGACCACGGCACGGAAAACCACCTTAAAGGCAGAGGTGGTACCTACGGAGGCACAAGGCGGGGTTCTCATGAGAAACAGCGCAACGGAGAAAAGAGGAAGGAGAAATTTCTGAAATAACGAAATAAATAAAAACCACCACCTTAAGAACGGTGAAACCATCTCCAAAAACAAAAGCAAATAAAGATGCCTTCAGATCAGACACGAAAGCTGAAAGAATTCATTATCAGCTGACCTGCTCTACAGAAATGTCAGGTAAGGCCTGCCGGTGAAGGAGGACGAGGGCGGGCGGGGCAAATAAACCCGGATCTGCACAGAGAACCAGGAGGGCTGGAACAGCAGCTGCATTTAGGGAGATCTTTCTTATATTCATGTCTTTTTAAAAAATTTAAATTATTAACTTTTTAAAGTGATTAATGGATTAAACAAAACTAATGAAAATATACTGGGGATTTAATATATAGAATAAATAAAATGTATGACAACAGTATAAAGTCTGGAGGAGAAAAACAAACACCGTGGCTGTAAGGTGATTATACTGTAATGTATGTGAGAAGACGTAACATCACTTGAAGGTAGGCTGCGATAAGTTAAAGACGTATACTATATACCCTACAGCAAGCCCTAAAATAACAAAGACTTATAGCTAAGATGCCAAAAAAGGAAATAAAACAAAATCAGAAAAATACCAAAGTGGATTGAAAAAAAGGTAAAAAGAAAAAAAAACAGGAAAACAGGAATGAAGAAGAGACAGACAAGTAGAAAACAGTAAAATGACAAGATCAAAACTAATCATATCATAATCAAATTAGATGTAAGTAGCCTAACCACCACAATTAAAAGGCAGACACTCAAACTGGATTAAAAAGCAACACCCAATTAGACACCGCCGACAATAATGCACTTTAAATACGAAGATGCAAAAAGACATAACATGCCATCACTAAGAAAACCAGCAAGAGAAAGCCAGAGATGCTACTAATACCGGAAATAGTAAATTTCAGAGCACATACTGTTACCAAGAAGGTAACTTAGAATAATAAAGAGATCCATTAATCAAAGGAAAATAATAATCCTAAACACGTGTGTACTAATAAAAGAGCTGCAAAACAAATGAAGCAAAACCAGCCAGAAATGCAGGGAGAAACAGATGGGTCCACAATGACAATCGGAGACTTCAATATCTCTCTCTCAATAGCTGATAGAACAACAGGCAAAAAATCAGAAGGACAAGGACCACATGATCAGCCAACTTGACCTATTTCACCTGGATAAATGCTTCGACTCTTAAGAGCAGAAAACCCAGTCTTTTCAGGAGCACCTGAACTATGTACCAAGATGACCTCACGCTAAACCATAAAAGAAGGCTCAGTCTATTTAGGAATTTCATAATTCTATAGGACCATCATGGAATTGAACTAGAAATCAGCACCAGAAAGTCATCTGGAAAATATCACTTACAAAAGCATCCAACACCATGAAATACACAGAGATGGAACGGAACAGGCCAAGAAAAACCTGCACGTGACAAGCTCGGAGCACTGTGGAGAGAGCTCCAGGGCAACCTCCACACAGGGAGATAGACAGGCCTTGTCCACAGGCTGGGAGACTCTGGGTGTTGGGAACGCACTTCTCCCCCAAATTAATCCACAGAATCAGAGCAACCTCAGTCAAAATCCCACAGGTTTCTTTGTACAAATTGGCAAGCTGATTCTAAAATTCATATGGAGATGTAATGGACCTAGAATAGAGAAAACAACATTGACAATGAAAAAGGAGGGGCTACACAATTTCACCAACTACATTAAAGCCGTAGTAATCACAACAGTGCAGTACTGGTCTGCAAGACAGACAGACCGATGAAACAGAACAGAGTCCAGAAATAGGAGCACAAACACAACCAATTTTTGAAAAATATACGAAGGCACTTCAGTGTAGAAAGGACAAACTCTTCAACAAATGGTTCTGGAACAACTGGGTGTTCTTGGGGGAAATAAAGAATTAAAATCTTGTGCAATAAATGAAAATCCTGCTCAATCCTGAACCAAAAGTTATAAAGTTACTAAAAGAAAATACAGGAGAAAATCTTATGAATTTGGGACAGCCAAAGATTTCTTAGCTATGATACCTGATAGGGTTTGGCTGTGTCCCCACCCAAATCTCATCTTGAATTGTAGCTCCCATAATCCCCACGTGTTTCAGGAGGGACGTGGTGGGAGATAACTGAATCACAGGGCGGTTTCCCCCGTACTCTTCTCGTCTGTTGTGGGAGGTACGCGGTGGGAGACAATGAATCACAGGGCGGTTTCCCCCATACCGTTCTCGTGTGTTGTGGGAGGGACACGGTGGGAGATAATGAATCACAGTTTCCCCCATACCATTCTCGCGTGTTGTGGGAGGGACGTGGTGGGAGACAATGAATCACAGGGCGGTTCCCCCATACCATTCTCGTGGTAGTGAATAAGTCTCACAAGATCTGATTTTATGAGTGGTTTCCCCTTTGGCTTTGCTCTCATTCTCTCTTGTCTGCCGCCATGGGCCTTTTGCCTGGCACCATGATTGTGAGGCCTCCCCAGCCACGTGGAACTGTGAGTCCATTCAACCTCTTTTTCTTTATAAATTACCCCGTCCGGGTATGTCTTTATCAGCAGCATGAAAATGGACTAATATCCAAAGGATCATATATAACAGAAAACATTGAAAAATTGGACTTCATCATCAAAAAACTTCTCTTCAAAATACCTGATGAAAGAATGAAAAGACAAGACACAGACTGGGAGAAAATATTTGGAAAGCAAATAATCTGATAAAGGCCTTGTATCCAGAACATATAAAGAGCTCTCCCAAACTCAACAATAAGAAAAATAATCAAATTTTAAAATGGACAAAAAAACAAATGCTTTACCAAAGAAGATCTACAGGTGACAAGTGAGCTGAATGAAAAGATGCTCAACGTCATTAGTCATTTGTGAAATAAAAAATAAAAGGCCACAGTGAGACACGACTGTCAACCTATTAGAAGGCCTAAATGAAAACTTTTTAAAAACTAGCCTGGTGTGGTGGTGCACACCTGTAGTCCCAGCTACTCAGAAGGCTGGGGTAGGAGGATCACTTGAGCCCAGGAGTCAGAGGCTGCAGGCAACTATGATCCCACCACTGCACTCCAGCCTGGGCAACAGAGCAAGACCCTGTCTCTAAAAGAAACATTTAAAAAAATAAAAGAGGGACTAAGGAAAAAGACTGTGCTGCATGCTGGTGAGGAGAAGCTGCACCTCAACCACTCTGGAAGACGGGCAACCTCGGAACACGTTACACACGTGACCGCCAGCCACTCCACACTAGGCGTTTACCTGAAAGAAAACGAAGTCGATTTCTACATGGGACTTTATTTATAATATACAGCAGTTTCAGAATAGCCAAAAACCAGAAAAACTCCAAATGTCCATCGCAAGGGAACGTATAAACTGTGGTGTCTCCATACGACAGAACACGACTCAGCAGTGAAGACGACGCAGCTGTGTGCACAGTGATTTCTCCCCAAACCAGCCATGCTGCGTGGAAGAGGCAAAAAGGAGACCACATGCTCCAGGACCAACGCCACGCCCAGAAGACTGGACAGCCGCCCACCAATCTACAGTGACGGAAAGCACATCGGCGGGTTTGGGGTGGGGAGAGGAGGCAGGGAGGAGGGATTCCTGTCAAACAAGAGCACATGTCTGGGGGTCTTGAATGTGAGTGTGGTAACGGCTCCATGGGTGTATGTGTGTGTACATGCAAATTCATCACACTGCACTTGACATCACGCAGCTTACTGCACACACCAGTTATACCTCAGGAAAGCTGTAAAAACCATACTGTAGTGAATGACCTCTGATATCTGCTTCCTGCTTGTACGGCACACCTGCAGGACATGCTTCCAGAGGCGGGGCTGCTGGCCGGGGGCAAGCGTCTCTGTCATCCCAGCAGACACCATGCGCTGCCCTCCCTGGGTGTCTGGGGCACTCCCACTCACACCAACATCCTGAGCATGGGCCTAGAAGATATTTCTGCAGCAACAACGCCTCGCTCCTCTTGAGGCAGGGAGCGCCGGCAGGGGAGACATCTGAGCACAGCCCAGTGTTACCGTCTCTCGGCAGGGTGGCCGTGCAGTGTGAGACCTAGCACACACCTCCGGCACCAGCTGATGCCTCCTGGAGAGGTTCTGGGAGCCCTGCAAGTGCTGTGGCTTTACAAACAACGCCCTCAGTCTTCACATCAATCTAGCAGGGAAGTCCTGGTGCCTGAGTAAAGGGGAGACTGAGGCTCAGAAAGCCGTCTGAGAGGCCCCTGATCACAGAGCCGGTAAGGGGCCTGGCCGAGGGCCCAGGGTGGGTGTTCCTGACCCTCACCTCCCAGGGCTTCTTAGGGGAGTGAACCTGCCCAAGGTGATGAGTGACGACATGGCGGGGACCTCCAAGGCCATCTCCGAGAAGCTGCCTTCTGCAGGGACTTCCCGACTTAGGGAGATGCTGGATGAAAAGGCCCCTTTTAAAATGATATTATGGATTCTGAAGGCTTGGGAGCAAAATGTTTTCAAGGGCTGAATTTGAACGAGCGCACGCGTGTAGCCGCAGCCATGTTAACAGAGTGACCTGCGTGACCCACCCTCGCCGCCAGGCAGCAAGCCCACATGCGTGCTCGTTTGTGCGCTGAAGGGGTGCGCTTTCTTCTGCTGTCCTCCTTTCAGACAAACTGCTACCGCACAGAGAGCAAGAAAGAGAACAAATGAATAAACAAGTTGCGGGGGATGGTGCTCAAAAGCTCAGAATTCTGGTTTGCCTTCAAATGGTTCAAAGCAATCAGTTCTGGCATAAGCTTCTTGAAATTGACTTACTGCAACTTTTTTAAACACGAGGAGCACTACATAAATTAGCTGCCAGCCTAGATCTTTCCTCAAGATGACGCCAATCAAAGCAGGTGCCTGTCTCCGAGCGTGTGCGTGGAAAGCAGCTGGAGGGTAGCCGGGATCTTGCTTATAACAAACCCATCACACACGGGGGAAACTTTTGCAAGAAAAATGATTAGTTGTTTTTGCTGAACTAAAAGATGCATAATGGGGTGGGGGGGCCTGGGTGCCGCAGGTGAGGCTCCTGGGGCCTGGAGAGCGGACAGTAGGGAGATCCGAGGCCCATCAGGCAGAGAGCATCCAGTCCAGGAAGCCTCTCACCCAGGCCAGCCTCCCACGGGTCCCAGACCCCTGCACTGCCCGCCAGCCCCTCCCCAGTGGGCCTTGACCACCACACTTCATGTTTTACTTCTCTGTCCCCTTCATCAAATGGCTGGCTCCATATTTCCAGCCCTGATCATGGTGTCTGGCTCACAGCAGGCACTGATGACCATTTCCCTTGAACAATGGGTGTGGGAACCCCACCAGAGAGGCTGGCAAGTGGGGTACGTAGGACCCCCAGCCCTGGAGATGGTCACACAAGGGTGGGTGGGGCCCAGCTTAACCCAACACTCGCTGTGTGTCCTGACACGGAGCACCTCACCCCTCCAGGCTTGTTTGTCATAAAGAGAGCACGTGACAAAGCCCCGCAGACATGGCAGTGTGACAGGGTGCCCATGCCTGCCCTTCCTCTCCCACAGACACGGCTACAAAGCCTGGACACGCGCCTGGCTCTGGAAGGCCCACTGCACTGGCGGGCAGGGGACACCGTGGCTCTTCTCTCGCATCCCCGACCTCAACCTCGTGCCACCATCCAGGCGGTGGTGAGGCTGCTGTACCAGGAGCTCAAGGCGAAGTCCTCCAGCACTCACCTGAGGGCTGGGAAAGAAAGCCACTGAGCTTCAGGAGCGTGGGACCCTCCCTGCTCGGAGTATGGACTCCCTGGCCCCCGTGGCCCCTGCCTCTGCTCTTTGCACACTACCACGGGCTCAGCCCACAGGGCTGCAGTGGCGGCAGGGAGCCTGAAGCAGGAGCCGTGCTCTCTGTCTGAAGCTGCTGTCGTTCCAGATGGGCAGGACAAACTCTAGCTGCGTTTTCCTCCCTGTCCTCCCTCCTGCAGGGCCAGGCGTGGGCTCAACCTCCATGACACCAGCAGAGTGCAATAGACGGTGCGAAGAGAGCCCCACGTCCCTGGAGGACCACAAAGGGGAGACCCAGAAATGTGAAAGGACCCGAAGATCACGGAATGGAGGGACTGAAAAGGGTGGTCCTGGGGAGTTGGGGGGCATCCCTGGGTCAGCCCATGCCTGGGTCCCATCCACACTGGCATCTGAAGCTGGCGAGAGCTGAGGGCATCCCTGGGTCGGCCCATGCCTGGGTCCCATCCACACTGGCCTCTGAAGCTGACGATAGCTAAGCTGACGATAGCTAAGCTGACAGGCACTGCCAATGTCCCAGGCCAAGGCCGGGGCACTGCCAAGCCTTCAGAACCTGAATTGGGATGGGAACCACGCCCCACAGAAGGTCGCTGAGACCTGGGCTAGAATCCACCCAGGTAGGCTCACTGCTAAACTGAAACACTCACATTCCTGACAGGACTTAAACACACAACCTCTCTCACAATGTTCAGGACATAACCCTAAATTACTGGGCACATGAAGAACCACAGAGATTTCAAGTCAGCCTGGAGAGGCAGTTCCAGCTGCCAGGGCCGAGGAGATGGGGCTGGGTTATCTGAGAAGTGCAGCGGACAGAGGCCACAGACGGCCCACACAGACAAGTGTGCACGCCCTCACAGCACATGGAAACCCAAAGGTCTCAGCAAATTCACAGAAAAGTGAACTGCTGAAAAAGTATTTAAGGAAATAAATGGCTGAAAAATCCCAAATTTGGCAAAAAAAAAAAAAAAAATTCCCTAGAGATTCAAGAAGCTGAGCAAACTCCAAACAGAATAAACCCAAAGAAATCCACACCCAGACACATCCAAATGAAACTGCTGAAAACTGAAGGCAAAAAAATAGTGAAAACGGAAAAAATCTGTGTGACCTCAAAGGGAACAGTGATTCAAGCGTCTGAAAATCGCTCCCCAGGCAGGAACCGCGGTGAGGAGGAGGAACGCCGCACTCGTGGCGTGCTGGGAGGCGAGGGCCGTGGGCTGCGCTGCATGCGCAGGGCAGAGCTCCTTCAGGAACACGAGGGGAATAAAGATGGACCCACCCGAGGGAAACCGTGAGGAATCGTAGCCACCTGCTCTCCAGGACCGGCTGCCGGAAATCCTTCAGAAGGAAAGAGGACATGAAGGATACCTGGAGCGTCGACAATGGAGGAGGAACAGACGGCAGATATCTGGGCTTACAGATAATACCCGGTTCTCCTACTGCCCTCTTCAAAACACTGTATGACTGAAAACAAAACCTGTGGCATTTCCATGTAGGTGGAGGGACGGCAGAAAGGGAGAGGGCAAGAGACCTGCTGGGAGGGGCTTCCGGGTGTGACTTCAAGTGGGATGAGGCTGATTCTAAGTAGGTAGTGATAAGTACTCTAATTCCCAGAGCAAACACTCAAAACATCAGACTGAGAAATAGTCAGATGCCCACCTGCTAAATTAAAATGAAATACTAAAAACCATTCAAGTAACTCACCAGAAAGCAGGAAGCATGAAAAGGAAAAACTAAAAACCATTCAGGTAACTCACCAGAAAGCAGGAAGCATGAAAAGGAAAAACAAAAATGGAAGAGACACACAAACAAATAATAAAATGGTAGCAATGAAAAGACAGAGATTGCCACGATGGTTTAGAAACTGACCCGATGACATCACGTGTACAGAAACTCAAAGAACGGGTACAGGTAGGCTGCAAGTAAAAGGACAGAAATATTTACAGCAGGCAAACACTATGGTAAAGGCAGCTGGCGGGAGGGTGTAGAAGCAGCGCCGTCCCAGGAGCCACAGGCACACCCAGACCCTGACCTGGGCTGCTCGGGACTGCGCTGCCAAGAGAAGGCTCGGGGCTCCCTGGAGGAACGGCTGATTGGAAAGCTGGGGCAGAGGACACGAGGTGAGTCTGGAGCACCCTGTGGTGCCGGAGAGTGAGGAAGGGCTCAGGAAACCCAATGACTGGGCACAGTGGGGCGCGGCCGGCCGCGGGGAGATCACGCAGCAAAACAAGTCCCGGTGCATGCACCGGATCAGAACACAGAGCACGCGGCAAACATCCTTAGTCCACACTGCTGGCAATAAATGAAGAAGTGAATAAACGGGGAAGAGGAGACACCTCCCTCACAGAACTCCACATCATACATGTAGAACTCATCCCTCCAGAGGGGGAGCGTCGCCTGCGCCCTGAGGGATTCGCTTCCAAGGAAGGGACTGGAGAAAGTGCAAACAGCTTCGCGGACGAGGCACCCGGCAGAGCACGCCTCAGTCCAGCAGTCAGGTCCACCGTCCACGCCTCAGTCCAGCAGTCAGGTCCACCGTCCACGCCTCAGTCCGGCGGTCAGGTCCACACTGCTGTTGCGTGGATGTCAGGGGCTCCCTGATGGGACGTGGTGAGAAAGGACTTGCCGTCTGTGATCTTCCTTCCAAAAGCCACCATTTCAGGTTAACAATGAAACACATCACACAAGCTCGCTTCGGGGGCGCTCTAGGGACACCTAAACATACTGAGGTCAGGAGAAACGAGGAAAGACAAACTGTTACCGACCAGCGGCAGGAGAGGTGTGACGACTAAAATCAACGCAGTGCCCTGGCTGCAACACGCAGGAAAGCCTGGTGGATCCAAACAAGGGCTGGAGACAGGCCCAGAGTCACACACCAGTGATGAGCACCATGGCAGTGTGAGATGTCAACAGCGAGAGAAACTGGGTCAGAAGGTATGAGAACTCTCCGTCCAATTTCCACAACTTGCCTACTGAATCTGGTAAACGGTGTGGCAATTCCATCTTTTCAAAAAATCAACTGTTGGCCGGGTGTGGTGGCTCCCGCCTGTAATCCCAGCACTTTGGGAGGCCGAGGCAAGTGGATCACCTGAGGTCGGGAGTTTAAGAACAGCCTGGCCAACGTGATGAAACCCCATCTGTATTAAAAACACAAAAATTAGCCAGGCATGGTGGCACATGATTGTAATCCCAGCTACTCGGGAGGCCAAGGCAGGATTCACTTGAACCCGGGAGGCAGAGGCTGCAGTGAGCCAAGATGGTGCCACTGCACTCCAGCCTGGGTGACAGAGCGAAACTCCATCTCAAAAATAAAAAACAAAAATAAAAAATAAATAAATAAATAAATAACACAAAAAACCCATAGCTTATGTCAATCTCAATGGTGAAAGGCTAAAAGCTTTTCCCCTAAATCAGGAACAAGACAAGAATGTCTGCTTTTGCTGCTTCTATTCAACATAGCCAGAGCAATTAGGCAAGAAAAAGAAATAAATTGTATCCAAATTGGAAAAGAAGAAGTAAAACTACTTCTCTCTCTTTGCAGATGCCAGGCTACAGAAAACCCTAAAGAAGCTGCAAATAACCTGTTCTAGTCAATAAACAAAATCAGCAAAGTTGCAGGATACAAAGTCAACACATAAAACATCAGTTGTATTTCCCTGTATTAGCAACGAGCAATCTGACAAGGAAATCAAGAAAACCATTCCATTCGTAACAGCATCAAAAAGAACAAATCACTCTGCAATACATTCACCCAAGGAGGCATAAGATTTGTACCCTAAAAACTGCCAAACATTGCTAAAAGAAATGGAAGAAAACCTAAATAAATGTAAAGCCACCTGTGTCAGGGAGAAGAAGACTGCACGCTGTTTACCCATCAGTGGAGTCAAACCCCCCTGAAAAAGAACCACCACAAGGGAGACTCATAGCTCCTGACCTCGAAATTTATGAGAAAGCTCCATAAGTGAAAAAGGAACTGACTTTTATACACAAACAACCTGGATGGATCTCAAGGGGGTTGTGCTGAGTGAAAGGAGCCAGTCTCCAAAGACTGCATGTTGTAGGACTCAGCTGGAAAAAGCCGAGCCGCAGGGTGGAGCGGAGATGTGCAGCTGCCAGGAGGTCCCTGTGTGGCCGGGTGAATGGAAAGGGGGACCTGGAGGATTCCTGAAGGGGTGACGTTATTTTGCACTCTGATTACAGGGTGATTAGAGTTCATAGAGCTGTATCCTGTAAGAAAAAAGTTAATTTTACTATACAATTTTACTTTTTTTTTTTTGAGACAGTCTCACTCTGTTACCCAGGCTGGAGTGCAGTGGCACAATCTCAGCTCACTGCAACCTCCACCTCCCGGGTTCAAGTGATCCTCATGTCTCAGCCTCCCCAGTAGCTGGGATTACAGGCACGCGCCACCACACCTAGCTAAGTTTTCCATTTTTAGTAGAGACGAGGTTTCGCCATGTTGGCCAGGCTGGTCTCCAACTCTAACCTCAAGTGATCCGCCTGCCTTGGCCTCTCAAAGTGCTGAGAGAACAGGCATGAGCCACCATGCCCAGCCTACTATACAATTTTAAAAGTAAAAAATTTAAAAACCTGCTGGGCTATGTCCTATATCTTACCGTGGTGGTTGCACGCTTGTGCATACATCTGTTGAAACGTGACGGTGGCATCTGGTGGGGGAATGGTGGTACAGTTGTAGATTATTGCTGGCATTCTTTAGAAATGTAGGCATGTGGTGATAAGAAGTGCATCCACTTTTATTTACTTTAATTATTGTTTTAAAACTCTGAAGATAACGCAGCCTCTATGACCTGCTCCCTGGATAAGGGTACCACTGCCCGCCCTTGGTACTCACCGACCATGAACTCAGGTTTAAATGAATCCCTTCCATTGTGTGCAAGTTGCGCCTCAATACAGTAGATATCCTTAAACTCCTTCTCAGGCCCGCAGTTAGAATTCAGTAGTGTGGAGATGCATTAAGTGCCGAGCGGGGCCCACAGCCAACCCTTCAGTGTGCGAGTTCCACCTCAATACAGTGAATATCCTTAAACCCCGTCTCAGGCCCGCAGTTAGAACTCGATCGCGTGGAGATGCATGCAGTGCCATGCAGGGCCCACAGCGAGCCCCGCACAAACGTCAGCTGCCTCTCGCTGCAATCATGGCCACCACTGCTGCTGGGGGCTGTTGCCGTCACCACTAAGAAACACAAGGGATGGGATTTCTCAGTGCAGCCAGGCTCCTACAGGCTACAGTTGGTCTTTTCAGACACACAGAATTCTCTCCCACAGAAGTCAAAACATGGCCAACAGTTCACCTTCGTTCTTACTAGGTGAAAACGTGAAACCACTCAAGCTCCAAAAGGGGCTAATCAACTATACGTTAAGACTTATAAAAACATGGGGAAGTGTTTATGTTATAAAATATAGTGGAGAAACAGGATGCAAATGATGTGTGTTCCACTTAAATATATATATATATGTATATGTATATATATATGTATATGTGTATATATGTATATGTGTATATATGTATATGTATATATGTATATGTATATATGTATATGTATATATGTATATGTATATGCATATATATGTATATGTGTGTATATATATATATAAATAGAAAAATCATCAAAGACTTCAGTTAAAGATGGTGGCTTGAACCCATGCATTTAAGTGTAATCTCTCTCAAAATCCCGGTAAAACAAGGGTAAAGGTTTTGCTTACTTTTTTTGAGGCATTTACCTGAAGATAAAGAAAATAAAAGAAGGCACAGCATCAAATAGCCTTTACAATGGAAGCTGGACAGCTTCCAGACAGATGAGTGGCAAACGACCCCAGAAAAGCTGAACCCTGCGCCAGCAATGGAACAGCCAAGAAGCTTTGACACCACAAGCTCCCCAGGTTCAGGGATGCCCACCCCAGCAACGACTTCCGGAAGCAGGGAGGAGGGAGCGCTGGAACTGCAGGGCCTGCTGGAGACCTTTAAAACAGAATGAAGACCTCATCACAGATTCACAGCAATTTGTGGGAAACGTACAAGGAGGTCCATGTCCTCTTTACCCAATCTCCCTCAATGGTAACAACTTAAACAGCAATATCAAAAACGGGGAAACTAACATGGGTACAATCCAGAGACTGCTCACCTGCCGCCTGCTCACAGGCACTTCCCTCCATGTCTGCTCCCATGTGATCTGTCATACGTGTGGATGTGTGCGCCCACAACCGCCATCCAGACACAGTCCTGTCCCGACACCGGAAGGCTCGCCCCGCTGTCCTTTTGTACACACATGCACCCCCGCACCTAAACCCTGGCAATCTCTTCAATTTTCTGTGTCAAATCGATCTTAATTATTAACTGTTTGGTAGATTTCTCTAGGGAAACCATTTGGGCCTAGGGATACCCTTCACATCTTTAAGACTTCAATTTTTTTTTAATAGTTTACAAGACTATTCGGATAACCTATTTCATCTTGGTCGAATCTGGTGGCTTGTGGGTTCTGAGGAGTGAGTCTGCTGCTTCAAGTTGTTTGTTGGGTAACACCCTCTGCTTAATGGCTACAGGGCCTGTAGTGATGGCCCCTATTTCACTGCCGATATTGATGATTTTGGTGGTGTCTTTTTATTTTTGTCAAATTTGCTAGAGATTTGTCAATTTTATTGAATTTTTTTTCCAAAAAAGCCCCAGCTTATTGTTTTAATAATTTTCTCTATTTTTTTTTCAATTTCATTGCTTTTTGCTCATTGTTATTTCCTTCATCCATGCTTGTTCTGGGCTATTCCACTCTCCTTTCTCCAGGTTATTGAGATAGCAACATAAATTAGAGACCATTCCTCTTTCCCAACATGAACACTGAGCATGACGTACTTCCTTCTCAGCACCGGTCTAGCTGGACCCCACTTACTTAGATGTGTATATTTCCATTATTGCCCAGTGTACTTATTTGTACCGGGAGACCTCCTCCCCGACACGGGCAATGCAGACATGTGTTGCTAATTTCCTAATGCTTAGAGACTTTCCTGTTGTTCTCCTGTTACTGACATCTACTTTGGGTTCATTACACTCAGAGCACACAGTCTGAGTGAATTCGATTCTTTCGAATTTACTGGGGTCTCTTTGATGACCCGTGATGTGATCTGTTGTGACTGTCCCAGGTGAATGCAGAGGCAAGAGTCCTCTGCTCTCGGACAGGGCATTCCACAGACACTGATTAGGTCCTGCAGGTTGATGGTGACACTCAGTTCCATCAGTCGTGGAGGGTGAGGTGTGAGTTCTCAACTGTAAATGTAGATCTGCCCGATTCTCTGTTCATCCCAGACACTTCTGAGTCCTGGGTTTTGTAACTGTTATTTGGCTTGTGTATATCTAGGAGTGCCAGAGCTGGGGGCAGAGTGGGAGTTCTGCCACCGCACAGACCTGGTGGACACCATCCTGGCACACGCGGAGTGCGGACGTGCACCTGCTCACAAGGGCGGCGGACAGGCAGGTGTGAACTGGGCCCCTAGAATGGGGATGCGTACCCCACTCATGAGGGCCATGGACGGGTCAGTGCGAGCTCAGCCCCTAGTGGGGATGCGTACCTGCTCACGAGAGCCGCAGACAGGTGGGTACGAGCTCAGCCCCTAGAGCGGGAATGTGTACCCCGCGCACGAGGACCACGGACAGGTGGGTGCGAGCTGGGCCCCTGCCTGTCTTGCCAACACCACGGACAGGAGGCGTGAAGGGCAGCGGCAGCCTCCCTCCTGCAGGGTGTGGGGAAGGCCCTGCTGAGCCTCTGACATGGGGTCCTGGGGGTGGTAGACCCCCCTCCGCATCCTGCTCTGCCTCGGTGTTGGGTGAGGTGGAGAATCCGATCCCTGCTGGGCACGGCGACACTATTGGACCAGAGAGCCAGAGCCGGGCCTGCCTCTGCCGAATGGCACCAGGGTCCCTGCCATCAGCCCTGCTGACCCTGCCCAGCACAGACACAGGAGCAGTGCCGGCTGCTGAAGGCTGGGGCAGGAGACATGCTCCCCGAGGGGCCACGCTGATGCTGCTGGGCGGGGACAGGGCACTCTGCTGCCTTCTGCTTCTGGGAGTGAAGGGCAGGAGCCTGCATGTCACTCTGCACATCCTGCGTAAGATCTCCGGGCTGAGACAGGCCCTTAGGTAAGGCACAGACAGGGTGCCCCACCGCAAGAGGAGTCCTGCATTGGCGACACGCTTCCCTGCTCAGCCCCAAGGAGCTGGCAGCACAGGCCCCCCCCCGCCAGAGTCACCCAGGCTGAGAGGAAAGATCAGAGGCCCTTCCCAAGGGCTCCCCAGTGGAAGACCCAGCCGCATTCCGCAGAGAAGCACAGGGCAAACCCACCCTGGCACGGGCAGCTGGGACCATCAAACGCTTAAGGAAATCATCCAGAAAGAAAAGAGTAAGGTCCAACACTGGCAGAAAAACAGCAACTTAGAGCAACAGAGAACAGGGTTCACTAGGAGAAGAAAACTCCAAAAAGCACTATTATTAACATCAAAGACATAGTGACCCCACTGCACTCATGAACACTGACAGGATGTTTTATACATAAAAGAATCCTCAGAGAACAGAAGCAGACTCTCAGGAAACGAAGAGTATGGCAACAAATAAAATAAGAACAGGTTAACAAAGCTGAGAAAATACAGAAGGTAGGACAAAAATAAGGAAAGTAGGATCAAAAAGATTTAAAAGAGAGAAAACTATTCGAAAATCCAACATCCAAGTAACAGTTTCAGAAAGAAGACACAGAAAACAGAGGAGAGGAAATGATCAGTGAACAGAGCCAAGAAAGCTCTCGAGAGTGGAAGGGCGTGAAACGCCAGAAGGAAAGGCCCGTAGTGCCCTGCGCAGTGCACAGAGCAGGCCCCGGCCAGAGTGTGTGGGTAACCTGAGGATGCTGGGGACCAGGGGAGGCGGGCAGGCTTCCGGAGAGGAAGAAGCAGGTCTGGGGCATGGGACCCAGGCAGGCAGGGCCCTGAGGACCCAAGCTGCAGGCCGGACCTGGGGAGCGCACCTGCCTTCACTGGCTGTGGTCACCGGCCCCACCTGCAGAGCCCAGGTGCAGGGGCTGCTATCACTACCGGCAGCCAGGCAGTGGGCTGGGGGCAGCTCTGGTGGTCACGGGCCTGCTGACAGTGCTGCCCAGCCAGGTGGAGGCAGCTCACCAGCCTTCACCCTGTTGACCTGGCTGCCTCAGCCTGCTCCTGAAGCTGCTCAGGGAGAATGAGGCCACAAAGGCTCCCCAAGTCCTGCCCTGGGCTCCTGATCCCCAGATGGGCTGGGCAATCCATCACCGGGCCCCCTTGGGGCCACGCCCTCCCACCTGGGACCATAGCATCTGAGGGTGACCTCTTTCCGGCCGAAGCTGTCCTTCCAATGGGACCAATCACTTGTATTCCAGACCCGGCCCAGCCAGCAGGTTCTCCACGGTGGGCGGCAGGAGCGGCTGCAGAACAGGACAGAACCAGGGAAAACCAGTTCCACTTTCCCAGGCTGAACGCTCCCTGGCGGCCTGGGCACGGTGAGCTCAAAGATCAACCCACTGCCCTGGAAGCTTGGCAGGCAGGGACTGTCTTTCCAGTTTCCTCTATGTGGTTTCATGAGGGGACTTAGAGCAGCTGTGTTTAATGTAGATTTGTTGGATGAAAGATGATCATTTCTACAAAAGAACCCTCTGGAAAGGACGTGGCCTGGGCACTAGCTCCCTGGGGTGTGAGTGGAGATCAGAGTGTCCTGAGGAGTGGGGGCCTCGGGTGAGTGGGGTCACGGGTCACCTCTCGTCCCCTGAGGCAGGCCGGCGTCTCCAGGGCCCCCAGCACCTCCCAGGACCCAGAAGGCATCCCACAGCCCGGAAGCGAGGGTCCGAGTGTGACTAGCAGGCGCTGGCACAGATAGGCGAGCCTCTGGAATTAGCGAGCGTCTAACCAGTTGCTAAATCCACAGGCAACATTTAGAATTTGCTAGAGCTGCTATTTGACAGCAGGGAGGAAGAGCTCAGATTTGTTCCGGGTGAAAGGGCTCCTCAGCTGCTGCCTCTTAAAAATCCCCACCGACGCTCTCTCTAGCTTCAGTGTTGAAAAACGATGCTATGTGATACATGTCATTCACATACAACAAATAGATGGATGTGAAAATGTGAGTGTGCATCTGGGCAAGAGCAGGCACACATATGTCTGGCTGTGCATGTGTGTGTGAGGACCATCCCTGGTCCTCCTGTGTCCGAGATTGGTGGGTTCTTGGTCTCACTGACTTCAAGAATGAAGCCGTGGACCCTCACGGTGAATGTTACAGTTCTTAAAGATGGTGTGTCTGGAGTTTGTTCCTTCCAATGTTTGGACATGTTCAGAGTTTATTCCTTCTGGTGGGTTCCTGGTCTTGCTGGCTTCAGGAGTGAAGCTGCAGACCTTCATGGTGAGTGTTACAGCTCTTAAGGCGGCACGTCTGGAGTTGTTCATTCCTCCCGGTGGGTTCGTGGTCTCGCCGGCCTCAGGAGTGAAGCTGCAGACCTTCGTGATGAGTGTTACATCTCATAAAAGCAGTGCGCACCCAAAGAGTGAGCAGCAGCAAGATTTAGCAAGATTTATTGTGAAGAGTGAAAGAACAAAGCTTCCACACTGTGGAATGGGACCCCAGCGGGTTGCCACTGCTAGCTCGGGCAGCCTGCTTTTATTCCCTTATCTGGCTCCACCCACTCCTGCTGATTGGCCCATTTTACAGACAGCTGATTGGTCTGTTTTGACAGGGTGCTGACTGGTGCGTTTATAAACCTTTAGCTAGACACAGAGTGCTGATTGGTGCATTTACAAACCTTGAGGTAGACACAGAGTACTGACTGGTGCGTTTACAAACCTTGAGCTAGACACAGGGTGCTGACTGGTGTATTTACAATCCTTTAGCTAGATAGACGTAAAAGTTCTCCAAGTCCCCACCAGGTTACCTAGACACAGAGCACTGATTGGTGCGTTTACAAACCTTTAGCTAGATAGACATAAAAGTTCTCCAAGTCCCCACCAGGTTACCTAGACACAGAGCACTGATTGGTGCGTTTACAAACCTTTAGCTAGACGCAGATTGCTGATTGGTGCATTTACAATCCTCTATATAGACATAAAATTTCTCCAAGTCCCCACCCGACTCAGGAGCCCAGCTGGCTTCCACTAGTGGATCCCACAACGGGCTGCGGCAGAGCTGCCTGCCAGTCCCGCGCCACGTGCCTGCACTCCTCAGCCATTGGGTAGGCAATGGGACCAGGTGCCGTGGAGCAGGGGGCCGCACCCGTCGGGGAGGCTGGGCCGCGTGGGAGCCCATGGCAGGGGGCGGGTGTGGGCTCAGGCATGGCGGGATGCAGGTCCCAAGCCCTGCCCTGTGGGGAGGCGGCTGAGGCCCAGTGAGAATTTCAGTGCAGCACAGACGGGCCAGCAGTGCTGGGGGACCCAGTGCACCCTCTGCAGCTGCTGGCCCAGGTGCTAAGCCCCTCACTGCCCGGGGCCAGCAAGGCCGGCCGGCTGCTCGGAGTGTGGGGCCCGCCAAGCCCATGCCCAGCCAGAACTCGCGCTGGCCTGTGAGCGCCATGCGCAGCCCCATTTCCTGCCCACGCCTCTCCCTCCACACCTCCCCGCAAGCAGAGGGAGCCGGCTCCGGCCTCGGCCAGCCCAGAGAGGGGCTCCCACAGTGCAGCGGCAGGCTGAAGGGCTCCAAACAAAATGGTGGGGACGAGACGCTTTGACCTTGATGTAAAAGACGTCAATGATAAAGGCCTTTTCTTAAATTGTAAAAATGAATAAACCCCAAGCATGCCAGCCCACACAAATCTGACACACGCCTGGCCATGCTCCCATCAACTGCAGAACGAGAGGTTCTAGGTGCCAAAAGGCCCAGCAGAAAGCAGAGCGCCGTCTCAGAGAGCGGGGAGCTGTGCAGCATGATGCGGGCTCCTGCGTGGGCAGCCACAGGCCGGGACACGCTGACCTTCCTGAAACCTCCACGGATGCTGGAAGCCACAGCCGCAACTCCCCAGATTTAAGCACCTACCCCCCCACCTCCCACGTGGCTCCTGGGGACTAGAGGACAACGTGGAGACCACCCTGCCTCGCGTGGCATTCGGGACCTTGCAGGGTCAGGCACCAGCCACACCAGCCCAGCCCTTCCCGACGCGCTGCTATGCACAGCCTCTCCCCCTGTGCCCGCGTGCCTCCAAAGGCCCTTCTCCATGATGACAAGGCGTGGCCTCTGCTGCTGGTCCCAGCTCCCCCTCTCACAGCAGACACACATCGAAGCCTGTCTGGCACGTCATCCAGCCTTGGCCTTAGCGAGCTCCTGACCTGCCTAGGCTGCCTTTCTGGGCCATTCCTTCTGTCTTGCTACACACTACCCCCTCTCTGAGGCCCCCAGGCCCGCTGCTCTGTGTGGCAAGGGTCTTTCTCCCCAGGCGGGGCTGCTCCTGCAAGTCAGGGTGTGTGTGGGAGGCATGTTTTGTTCATCTCTGCAAAGGAAAAGCCAACTCCAGCTTCGGAGGGGCTCCCAGCACCGATGCTTGGCGAGCAGGTGGTGGGGACGGCCCCTCTGCCACTCTCCTCCCCCTGCCCCAGGCCCAGCAGCAAGTGCTTTCTCCAGCCACATGCTTCCACTTTAAAGCCTCTAGTGCCTCCCATCGCTGCTAGGAAAGAGACTGCACGCTCACCATGGCACCCGCCCGGTCTCCAGCTTTCCCCACCCCACACCCACGCTCACACACAGCCCCCGACCCCCATCAACCCAAAGATCGCATGCAGAAGCACTTCCGGGGGGTGACACCCACTGTCAAAGGACCACGTGCACCTCACAGCTGTAACGACAGAGCCTCTAGGTGAAGAATGGCCCCCAGGTCCCCGAGACACGGAGACGCGGATGAAGACCGAGAGCGCGTCAGGGCCCACTCACCACTCCATCAGCCTCCATGCTCGGCCCTAAGGACGCCACGGCACACACTCAGTATCTGAACACTTGAATGGCTGAGCAGATGTAAATCAAACCGCTCAGACTCCGGCGGGTCCCAGAGAGGGTGATGTGTAAGGCACAGCCCATGCATGAGCAATGCTTCAGAGACGCTGGAGGAACCTCGAAACTAGAAGGCATCACAGCTGCCACGTGCAGAGCACTTCCTGGGCCGGGGCCAGACTAAAGGCAGCCCTTTTCCTGCTTTACTCTCGGCAACCCTGAGAAAGAGGGGCCATCCACGGGTGAAAACCGGAACCCCAGGGAGTGGGTGTGACGAAGCAGAGACTGCTTCCGTGGGGGGTCCAGGGGCCCACACACCAAACCTGTGTGGCCAAGGAAGGGTGCTCTCTCCCCACTGCCACCCCCATCTCACTGCAGGGCCATTTGATGTCCCCTGGAGCTGTCTCGGTCCCCTGTTCTCAGTTCCTCTTGACGACCAGGAGAAACCCTGAATGCCCAGGGCCTGGCCTGCTGCAGACACTCAGAGCAGAGGAGTGGCCAATGCAGGAAAGCCATGGGCCTCCTGCCACCCCACCCTGGGCCCACAGCCACCGCCACCCACAGTGGATTCTGGCAGGACACTCGGGTTGCCCCACGTCCACTTTCAACCCACAGTGGGCAGTGCCAACACAGGCACCGACGCAGGGCCTGGAGCTCCACCTGCGTCTCCCTGGAAACCTCTTGCCTGAGGACCCTGATGGGTCCACAAGGCGGGGCAGAGGAAGAGAGCTCTAGAAAAGCAGCCCAGCCTGCAGACCCTGCTCTAGGGGTGCCGTGTGCAAGCAGGAGCTGGGGTGAGGGTGCCCTAGGACAGTGCAGTGGCAGAGAGCTGGCAGCATGTCTGAAGTGCAGCCCGAGGGCTGCTGGCCACGCCTGGCTGCCGCACTGCCCAGGCTGTACTCTGAGCCACACTCCGGTGCAGCCGTCTTGGCACAGCACTGCCATGCAGCCCCTGCAGCTGCAGACCCGGATCCAGTGCCACCCTGTGACGGAGGACCTGCTCCCTTCTGAGCGTCGGGGACACTGAGAGTCCCCTGCTGTCGGCGCTGGCTGGAGAAGTGCTGCTAAAGAAAGGCCCACACCAGCAGAGACGAGTGTCCCCTGCAGAGAGGAACCTACGTGGATGGGATGTGACTTACAAAGAAAAGCCCTTCCAGGAAGGCAGCAGAGGAGCAAGAGTTCACTCCAGCCACCTACTGGGGAGCACACAGAGAAGGGCACGGGCTGGAGAGAGGGACAGGAGGCTGCCGGCGTACGTGTCTCCCGCACTCCCCTCCTCTGGATTGGGGACACCTGAGCATGCGCACTTCCTTCCTGGGGGACACGCCTGAGCATGCCCACCTCCTTCCTGGGGGACACGCCTGAGCATGCCCACCTCCTTCCTGGGGGACACGCCTGAGCATGCCCACCTCCTTCCTGGGGGACACGCCTGAGCATGCCCACCTCCTTCCTGGGGGACACGCCTGAGCATGCCCACCTCCTTCCTGGGGGACACGCCTGAGCATGCCCACTTCCTTCCTGGGGGACACGCCTGAGCATGTCCACTTCCTTCCTGGGGGACACGCCTGAGCATGTCCACTTCCTTCCTGGGGGACACGCCTGAGCATGTCCACCTCCCCCCCACCCCGCAGGACACACCTGAGCACGTCCACCTCTTCCTCCGTGGGACACACCTGAGCGTGTCCACCTCTTCCTCCGTGGGACACACCTGGGCGTGTCCACCTTCTCCCTCCGTGGGACACACCTGGGCGTGTCCACCTTCTCCCCCGCAGGACACACCTGGGCGTGTCCACCTTCTCTCTGGGGGACATACCTGAGCGTGTCCACCTCCTCCCTGGAGAACAGGAAACTCTGTTCGGCAGAGCTGGACTGAGACTTTAGCATCTTCAGCTCCATCTCCAGCTAGGAGAAAGCAAAGGACAGAGGGTCAGCAGACACGAACACACCCAGGTGTGTGGGGAACCGCCACCCAGGCCCTGAGACCGCCCCTGGCAGCACCCCCGCCCTGCCCGGGAAAGACCTCTTTCCCGGAAGCCTGAAGCTGCCAGGCCAGACAGCACTCTAACTTTGCAAACTCAAGTTCTCTCACTTTTTTGTCACTTCCGTCTCCTGAATAGCAACAGATGCACAGGCTCACAGTGAGGTGTGTAGGGCAGATGTGAGAGTCTCTGGGGAGCGGACACACAGCTGGGGAGAGAGCACGCTCCAACGCTGCTGTTGGTTTGGTTTAACAGCCACAAGCCGTCGTTTACTCTGCTACTTCCAATTCCTCTACAGAACAGCGTGAGATGCTGCACCGCCCGGGAGGGAGCCTGGATTCTCTTTTTCTTTTTTGAGATGGAGTCTCACTCTGTCGCCCAGGCTGGAGTGCAGTGGCACAATCTCGGCTCACTGCAAGCTCCACCTTGCAGGTTCAAGCGATTCTCCTGCCTCAGCCTCCTGAGTAGCTGGGACTACAGGCGCGTGCTGCCACGCCTGGTTCATTTTTTGTATTTTAGTAGAGATGGGGTTTCACCGTGTTCTCCAGGCTGCTCTCGAACTCCTGACCTCAGGTGATTCACCCACCTCGGCCTCCGAAAGTGCTGGGATTACAGGCATGAGCCGCTGCTCCTGGCCAGGAGTGTGGATTCTAACTCTCCTTTACACACCTGGGGTAGGAGGCGTCAGGGACAGCAGATGGTGGGGAGGCCAGGAGCCAGAACGGACTGAAGGCTCAAGGAAGAGCAGGGCGCAGATGGGGGCCTGGTCAGGCAGGCTGGCGCAGGCTGAGGGGCTACGTAGGCACCAGCTCCAGGCTCTGGGGATGTTAAGGGAGGCCCACCCAGAGACGCCCCTCCACCACTCCTGGGTTGTCTCACGGACAGGATCCGATGGGCTCAGGGAGGTAAATCCTGCCCCTGGCCCAAGTCAGAACCTTGTTCCCGCCAGTCCTGACCCACTCCAAAGCCCAGCTCACCCCATCACGAAGGGAAAAGGAAGGGCAGCGTGGCCTCAGGGAGGGAAGGATAGGTGCGCCAGCACGTACCAGGGCAGCCGGAGGCCCCCAGCAGTGAGGCTGCAAAGCCTGCCAGACACCCAGGGTGGGATGACTTGAGGGGGGACAACACCCCCTGGGCTGGGGGCCAGCAGGAGCCTGGAAAAAGGGTACTGGGGCAGGGGGTGCACAGCGTGCAAGGGGGTGGGATATGCTAATTACCCTGATCTAATCACCATACGTTACATGTACTGAAACATCACTATGTATCCCATAGATATGTACAATTATTATGTGTGTCCATTAACAAGAAAGATCCACAGTTCAGACAACAAACACGGAAGTCCATGCCCTGAGCAACCTCTCCCCAACTTCCAAGCCCAGCACCACAGGCCCCCGACTCTCAGCCAACCAACGTTGAGAGGTTTGAGCGTATCTTCCTTCCGGAGGCTGCTGGTGCGTATGCCAGCAACATGTCTATGTTCTTCCTCCCACCACACTTTATTTTTTTTAACAAAAATGGTAAGATGTCCTACACATCATTTGGTACCTTGCTTTTTTTTCACTATATATATACACATAAAAATATATACCTAAATATATATGTATTCTGAGACAGAGTCTCGCTGTGTCACCCAGGCTTGAGTAGAGTGGTGTCATCTCGGCTCACTGCAGCTCCCGGGTTCAAGCAATTCTCCTGCCTCAGCCTCCCAAATTGCTGGGATTACAGGTGCACACCACCAAGCCGAGCTAATTTTTGTATTTTTAGTAGAGACGAGGTTTCACCATGGTTGGCCAGGCTGGTCTCAAACTCCTGACCTCAAGTGATCCACCTGCCTCAGCCTCCCAGAGTGCTGGGATTATAGGCGTGAGCCACCACACCTGGCCTTTTCTTCTTTCTAATTTATCTTTGTAGACGTGGTTTTAAATTTTTGTTTCCCGCCCCCTTCACTAAATTCCAATCTACAGCAGCAGTTCTCAGTTGATTCTCTGGGCACACAATCTTATCAACAGCAAAGAGGGATAATTTTCCAATTTTCCTCCTCCTTCTCAATATTGATACCTTGGGCTTCTTTCCCTTGTCTACTTTGGATGACTAGCATCTCCAGAATAATACAAAATCAAGTTGTGATACTGGACATCCTTAGGTGGCCTGTGGCTTCACTGGAGCTGAAGCCAATACTTTATTTACAGCACGTCACCTTTGGCTTCAAATAGGTATTTCCTATCGCAGTGAGAAATTACCCACATATTCCTATTTTATCAAGAGTTTTTAATCAAGGCTGAATGTTGGATTTTGTCAAACGCCTTTTCAGCAAATATGAAGAGGGTATTCTATAAATTGATATCCTAAAATCAAGCTGACAGGCTGGTCCTGGAATAAACCCTACTGCATATGATGTATTTCAACCTGCTGCTGAATTTCACTCGTGACATGTTAACACTGACACTGATACATGTATGCGCGCGCATGCACACCCACACACAGATGCACACACGCACATGCACACAGACGTGCACACACACGCACACACACACACAAAGGCTTGTAAGGCCTTTGCAGTTGTTGGTGTCAGTACACTTCCAGAATGCCTTCCCCTCCTTTTCCCACAGTCTGAACTGGTTTACACAGTGTTCAAAGTATCTGCACTTTGAAGAGCTGGTAGAATTTTCCCATGAAACTGGCTTGGCCTGATGCATTTTCTGTTTCTTTCCTTTTGTGGTGGGGGAGAGCAGCCATGGCAATTTTGGGACAACGTTTTTCTACAATAATTGGTCTGTTTAAAATTTCTCTCTCTTCTGGAGTTGGGATTGATAGGTAACATTTCCCTAAAATGTCATTCATTTCCTTTTTAAATTTTTAAATTTATTAAAATTTTAAATTTTTTAAAAATTTTATTAAATTTTAAAAATAAATTTTAAGTTCATTTTTAAAATTTTTTAAAATTTTTTTAAATTTATTAAAATGGAATTGAGATATAATTCATAATTCTTTTTATAGAATTCAGAGAAAACTTGTAATTCTTTTCAATTTTTTAATTTTTGCTTTTCTTTCCCATCGAGGTATACATAATTTACACGCAGTAAACTGCTCAATCTTCTGTGCACAGCTTGATGGCTTTTTTTACATGTCTACACCTACGTATCCACTGTCCAGATCAGGACACAGAATTCTCAGCACGCCTGAAAGCTCTCGCATGCTCCTGCTCAGTCAATACCTCCAGGTAATTAGTCTTGTTTCTTATTTTGGATGGTGATACTTTGTCAATTTTTTATTAGAACTGTGAATAATTCATATGTTTTATTGGTTTTATTTCAAATAACAGGTATTTGGACTTATTTATTATTTCTACCATTTTTCACTTTCCTATTAACTTCTGCTTTGATCTTTACAAATTCCTACCTTTTTAGTTCACTCAGGTTTATTTTCCTTTTGTTCTCTGACTTCTTGGGTTGAAGGTCTAATCCATATATTTACATGCTTTCTTGTTCAATGATATAAATATTTAAACTTGTGAATTTAGATGGTTCCCACAGGCTCTGATGAGAAGTGTTTTCATGACAATTATTTTCTACATCTTATGCGCTTTTGATCGTACTTCTTTGAACCAAGAATTGTTTAAGACAGTGTTTTGTTCTGTTTGGGTTTTGTTTTTTAATTTCCAAGTGTTAGGAGCTTTTTTTCCCTGATTTTGTTCTTGATTTCACATCACACCGCAATCACAGGAAGTTGTATTAGTTCTACTTATTTTAATTTATAAAGGCTTTCTCTATTACCGAATACACAATTAATCTTTGTGAATGTTTTCTATGCGCTTCCTTTAACATGAGTATATTCTCTAATTTGGGGGATATGGGTTTTACGCACATATATATTTTTCTGTTTTTCCATTATTCTTTGCCCACTTCATATATCGCAGATTAGGACATAAATTCTGCTACTGGCGTCTTTGACAATTTCCCCCTTGAATCTCTCCTCATTTCTGCTTTTCCCGACAGCGGTGACGTGTTATTTGGCTAACCCATCCGCAACTCGCTGTGAAAAGCGCCCACCTTTGTTTCTGAGCGGCTTCTGGCTTGAACTCACACTGCATGGAGATCATAGCTCCTGCTTTCCAGGTTCACTTCACCAGGATGCCTTTGCTTCCCGTATTTTCCAACATGTTTGGTTTTGCTTTGCAATCCAATCAGGAAGTCCTTTCCTTTTAATAGGAGAGTTTAGTCCATCTATAACTGGATTTGTGTCTATTTCTGTTGTATTATGTTGTTATGCTTTCGATTTTGTAGCTTTTACATCTATGTCATTCTGTAGCCTTTTTAACCTAGTTTACTTTTTTGCATGTAATTCTCTCGAGGCTTAGAAAAGTGTGCATGTTTTACCCTAGTTGCTTTTATAACTCAACTTTGTTTCATACCTATACTTTCCTACTAGACAGTACCTACTGCATCTCCTATGTTGAGTACCTACCTAGTCAGATATATCACCCTCACTGTTTAACTTTACAGTCTGTGACGGTTCATTCCACGTGTCCACTGGACAGGACCTGGGGTACTCAGATCAAAACACTTTCTGGATGTGTCTGGGAGGGTTTGTGGATGAGATCAGCATTTGAATCAGGGACTCAGCAGACTGCCCTGGGCAGCATGGGCAGGCCTCCTCCAACCCCTTGAGGCCCGAATGGAATGAAAACTGGAGGAAGCGACCGTTCCTCCCTTGCCTGCCTGGCAGCCTGAGCGGGGCAGCTCTTGCTCTCCGCCCAGGACTGGGGCTCTCACCACAGGCTCTGCTGGTTCTCAGGCCTGCAGAGCTGGACTGGGCACAGCACGGGCTCTTCCAGGTCTGCTGTGCGCAGATGCAGACCACGGGATCCCGGCTCCATGGCCAGGAGCCAGGCCCTCACAGTCACTCTCTCGGGATAGACCAGTCTACTGCACCTGGTACTCTAGAGAGCCTAACACGCAGCTTGATCTACTCTCGCCACCTGATACTACCTTCAGATGGTGTGTTTGCGTCTTCAGCTCTCAACGGCGAGGACGCCAGCCTCATGTTCTCTCCTCCCTCTGCCATCCTGACACTTCTTTTTGAATATATGACACGTAGCACTTACATTTCCCAGCTTCCACATTCACTTCATCTTCCAGTTCAGGAGATGGAACTCTTGCTGCGGGTTCTTCAAGTAGTTTTTCCCGTGATTCGTCTCCCTGTGCATCCGGTCACCTTCCTTCCTGTGCTGCCCCCTCCCCTGCCCTGAGACCCTCCGGGTCCTGTCTCACGCACCCCCCGGCCTCACCGTCTCTTCTTGGAGCATGTGCGTTCCACCCAAGCCTCACAGACTCTACTGCCTCGTTAACTTTTATTTCTTGGCAAAATGTCTGGATAGAATTTTCACCTGCTCAATGTCCACTGTTTTTCTGTGAAACTATTTCTGCCACTTGTTTTCCTTCTTTTTCTCCTTTGCTCTTACAGAAATGCATGGAGTGACCTTTACTGCTCACTGCTGAAGATGAGTTTTATTGAATCCGGCTCTGTGCACAGGTTCACAGTGGGGAAGGACAGGCCTGCTTCCTTTTATCTGAAATCCAGTGACAGTTTTGCTGCGAGTCCAATCAGCCCCCAGTAGCTCCCCTCCGGCAGGAGAGAAACGACGCTGTGAGTTTTCCTAAGAGCAAATGTTCTCTCTGCCACAGATGTGGCTTCAAGCACATGTGATGCACCTGTGTGACCCCTCAGCTCAGCACCAACCTCTGCTGCAGCTGGAACCACACGCCCGTCCAGCTGGAACCACACGCCCGTCCAGCTCGGAACCACAACGCCCATCCAGCTCGGAACCACACGCCCATCAAGCTGGAACCACATGCCCATCCAGCTCAGAACCACACGCCCGTCCAGCTCGGAACCACATGCCCGTCCAGCTCGGAACCACACATCCGTCCAGCTCGGAACCACACGCCCGTCCAGCTTGGAACCACACGCCAGTCCAGGGACCCCTGTTCCAGCTGCCGCCCGCCCCCGCACCGCGGAGCCAGGGTCAGGCGCTGCCTCTCGCAAGGGCTCCTGCCAACAAGGGTGTTCTACTCAGCAGCTCCCTCGCGGAGCTGTCTCCACCGGCACTGCTCCAGACTTCCCTGAGGATGTGTCTGCTCACTGCACTCTCCTGCACCATGGGCTGCCTGCCTCTGCCTGGGGCTTGGTTTGCAGCTGCATTTCTGTTTTGTCAAAATTTAAGTGCCATTTTGGTTTTCACGCTTCTTGTTATTTGTGGATGATTTCCAGGAAACAAGGGGGAAATGCTGACGTATGCCACAATGTTTAGAGCAAAAAATCAAGCCCTTTTATTTTAATGTCTAACCTTAGACTCATAACTAAGCTCCCAACTGTATTCTCACAGTAGCCTATGCCTGCCCCCTCGAGCCTGTGCCATCCAGCCATGCTGCAGGTCCTCCACCCGCCCTGCACCTCCCTGCCAGGCCAGCTCTCACCCCTACATCCCCCTCCAGGCCCACGGCCCAGGACAGTAGCCACAGAGGGGCAGACCCACGATCCATGTCCATGGGCCACCTTCCGCCTACACCCCCGCTCCCATCCGCCATTTAGATCCAATGAAAACGCCGCCTTCCCCACAATCTGTCCTGGCAGCTCCTTTACCCCTCCCCTGCCAGCTGGAAGTACCCATCCCCACTCCTCTGTGACCGCACCCTCTACTCCACCACACCACATGGTGACTGGGCACGTGACTCTCCTCCCCACGGGGTGGGGCGTTCCCTGGAGGAGACGTGGCAACCATGTAGGCCCCGTTGCCAGCACACAGAACCTGGCACACACTCAGTGCTTGGACAGGCACACGGGTGGGCAGACAGTGGGCACAGATGTGGCAATGGCCACTTCCCAGGCATGTCCAGTGTGTGTGCGGCCGAGCTCAGAACGGGGAGGTACTGGGGTGGGTCAAAGCATCCAGGATGAAGCAAAGGGAGCTGCCCATGCTGAGCAGACAAGACCTGGAGTCTGCTCTGCTGTCCACCAATTTGAGAAGCCACGTAGACACACCAGTATTTAAAAGAAGGAAAGCCATTGGGAAGGCGGGGAAAGAGGCAGGTAGGGGAAGAGCAAACGCGAGGATGGTCCCGGGGTGCTCTCGGCACCAACTGCAGCGCCCTCGCCCAGCCACCAGGCCCGCACGGCAGGGGCACGGCCGCCCAGCAGCCCCAGCTCCACGTCTTTTCTCCTGGGGACTCAGCAGCCGAGAGTGGAGGGTGCAGAGGGCTCCTTGTGATGACCTGTGGGACTCGCTGGCAGGGCACAGGCCCGGGGCAGCAGCGTTCTCAGAGGTCACTCACAGGCACCTGTGCCTCCAGCCCTCGCCGTGATGACGGGGATACCACCACCTGTCCCTGGGTGGGAAACCCGGGCTCCCAGGCACGGGACCATGTCTGAAGCTCCGATCTCTGGGGCAGCCTACAGCCTGGGGAGGAGGCTGAGCTGGCAGGAAGTCAGGCAGGCCCCTAGGAGGCATCCTCACTGAGGACCCGTAGAACGCGTACTCACACCCGGGGCAGGCCCATGAGAGGCGAGAAGCAGCAGGAGACCCAGAAGGAAAGGAGTAGCAGGCAGACGGAGCAGCGTGCGGAAGCGCAGGTGGGAAGGTGGGGTCCAGGAAGAGGGCACTGGGGACAAGGAGAGGGCCCTGCTGAACGCTTCCCGACATGGGGGAGAGCCCATTCTTCATTCATCCAACGGTCACAGAGCAAGACTCACCTCCCACACCTCCCAGGGGCAACTCTGCCCCTGCATCAGGCGGCGCACACAGCAGCCTGGCCATCCCCTGTTCAGGCAGCACACAGCAGCCCAGCCATCCCCACCACAGGGATCTGAGGCCCAGGCACTTTGTGGAGCGCCCAGCCTACAAGACTTCAGTGCAGACAGATCAGGGCCCCACCAGGGCAGTGACAGGGCAGGGAAGCCCTCCACAGCCAGGCCTGGGGACAGGACACTGCTCTGGGCCCGGCCCAGGCACAGAGCACTCAGTACCTAAAACCTCGTTTTCTGCGTTTACTTCCTCATGCCTGTATCACGGTAGCTGTGAAGCAGCGGCACAGTCCCTGACGGACTCTCTGGAGGACCCAGCCACACTCCAGGGTGGCCCAGGCGCACAGCATGGCTGGGGAGGGCAGCGCCACGGGCCAGTCCCTGGCAGACTCTCTGGAGGACCCAACCACGCTCCAGGGTGGCCCAGACGCACAGCGTGGCTGAGGAGGGCAGCGCTGCGGGCTAGTCCCTGATGGACTCTCTGGAGAACCCGGCTGCGCTCCAGGGTGGCCCAAGCACACAGCGTGGCTGGGGAGGGCAGCGCCGCGGGCCAGTCCCTGGCAGACTCTCTGGAGGACCCGGCCACACTCCAGGGTGGCCCAGGCGCACAGCATGGCTGGGGAGGGCAGCGCCACGGGCCAGTCCCTGACAGACTCTCTGGAGGACCCAACCACGCTCCAGGGTGGCCCAGATGCACAGCGTGGCTGAGGAGGGCAGCGCTGCGGGCTAGTCCCTGATGGACTCTCTGGAGAACCCGGCTGCGCTCCAGGGTGGCCCAAGCACACAGCGTGGCTGGGGAGGGCAGCGCCGCGGGCCAGTCCCTGGCAGACTCTCTGGAGGACCCGGCCACACTCCAGGGTGGCCCAGGCGCACAGCATGGCTGGGGAGGGCAGCGCCACGGGCCAGTCCCTGACAGACTCTCTGGAGGACCCAACCACGCTCCAGGGTGGCCCAGACGCACAGCGTGGCTGAGGAGGGCAGCGCTGCGGGCTAGTCCCTGATGGACTCTCTGGAGAACCCGGCTGCGCTCCAGGGTGGCCCAAGCACACAGCGTGGCTGAGGAGGGCAGCGCTGCAGGCTAGTCCCTGATGGACTCTCTGGAGAACCCGGCTGCGCTCCAGGGTGGCCCAAGCACACAGCGTGGCTGAGGAGGGCAGTGCCGCAGGCAGACTTCTTGGGAAGGGCCACGATCCCACGGCAAGAGCCTGGAGGACAGGATTCCCGGCAGCCAGGGCTGCCTTCCAGGGGCCCTGCATGTGCTCCGGGCAGTCCTAGCACTGAGCCTGTCTGTGGAAATCATTCTCTCTGGCCAAACCCTGTGCCCGCACCAGGCTGCAGGAGGCAGGGCCATGTGTGCCTGGCCCCTCCACACCCCTTCCCAAGGCCCACAGATGGTGATCTCCTCCCTGACAAGGCCCCGACGCCCAGCAAGACTGAGAGCCCTTCCTGGGCTGCCTCACAGGGGCCTCTCATATCATATACCTGAGAAGGGTCTAGTGTCTAGAACACATGCAGACTCTTACCACTAACCAACAAAACAACCCATTTACAAAGCGGGGAATGGATGGGGCAGACACTTCTCCAGAGAAGATAGATGTGTGGCCGATAAGCACAGGGTGAGCAGTTCAGGATCACTGGCCTCAGGGGAACGCAAACAAAAGCCACGGGAGCCACTTCACACCCACCAGGACGGCTCTAACGAAACATGGAAAATGGCGGCACCACTGTCACTTCTCTCGCCCAAGAGCGTTCATTTGTGTCCTCTTAGTTACGATTAGTCTGGCTAGAGGTTTATCAATTTTATTTCGCAGAAACAGATTTTGGTCTCATTTACGGAACTCAACTGTATGTTTGACTGAGATGAAGCAACCTGTTGATTTCAGGTGGGGCCGACAGGGAGAGGGGAGCAGAAAGCCGGGCACGGGGTGGGAGCCCTCGGGACAGGAGCCACCTCACCCTGGAAGACGGAGCTCGCACAGCAGCATGTGTGCTGCCCAGACCCAAATTGGAACAGGCGTGGGGACCCTGGGAGAGCAGCCTGAGCGTAAGCACAGACGTCCCGGCAGCAGCTCCAGCCTCAGCGTGGACCAGCCTCAGCGCAGGTTAGCTTCAGCATGGACCAGCCTCAGCGTGGCCCGGCTTCGGCATGGACCAGCCTCAGTGTAGACCGGCTAGTCCCATGTCCCTCTGCCTACAAGGTCCCTCCCTCCTGGAGTGCAGGCCTGGCCTACCAGATCCACTCATAGCCCCAATCTTCATGAAACATTAATGCTAATGGTCCTTGTAGCAAACTCACTGTGCAGTATAACCTTTAAATAGAGACCTTGCATTCGGTTTAATTTGGGAAGATGCAGGGTGTGCTCCCAGGGGCCTTCCCTAATGCCACAAACTAATAACAAGAGGAGGAGCTGGGTAACTCCCCCCACTGCAATTCTAATTAACGAGGCTGCTGCTGAGTGCCAGAGTGAGGGCGCCCACATGCACGTCCACCCGCCACCTCATCACCAATTCATGTGGCATCCCTGAGTCTCAGCTGCACCCTGTACCCCGTGAGGTGGTGAGGCTGAGGCCCAGAGCCTCACAGAGCTCTGGCTGCAATGTGAGGGCCTGATCCCAGGGCTCCCCGGGGCTGATTGGGGCAGAGGCTCCAGGTCTCCAAGAGATGAGAGGGTGCTGAGGTCAGAGCTGGGCATCCTGGCCAGAGACCACCTTTCTGCTCAACTCTGCACCCTCTGGCACCAGGAAGGCTTCTGGAGTGGCTATGGCTTCCTGAGGAGGCCTGGGGGGGGGATCTTAAGTGGAGTCCACTCTCCAGTTTCCTTTCCAGCCTGGAGGAGACACAGGCGCTATGGACCTATGGGCCATGGACAGCCCTCTTGGCTCACCCAGCCATTTCCTCGTGAGCACAGATGTGCGCCTGAGCTGGGAAATGCTTTCTCCTCAGAAAAAAGCAGCCCAGCCGGAGGGCATGTCCCGGCCGAATGTTCGCCTGAGGCCACCTTCATTTCTCAGTATGACTCCTCAGGCACCGCCCCTGGGACGAGGCCGCTGCAGAACCAGAGCAGCTGTGCTCGGAGGAACCGGGGCCTCACCACCAGGGCTGCAGCGTGCCCTGGGCTGCCACTGCTGGCCTCGTGAACACCGCTGGGTGCCTGAGCACCTGTCCCACCACAGCGCCGCTGCTGGCCTCAGGAGCACCGCTGAGTGCCTGAGCACCTGCCCCACCAGAGCACCGCTGCTGGCCTCACGAGCACCACTGGGTGCCTGAGCACCTGTCCACCAGAGCACCGCTGCTGGCCTCACAAGCACCGCTGGGTGCCTGAGCACTTGTCCCACCAGAGCACCGCTGCTGGCCTCACGAGCACCGCTGGGTGCCTGAGCACCTGCCCACCAGAGTGCCACTGCTGGCCTCACAAGCACTGCTGGGTACCTGAGCACCTGTCAAGCAGAGCGCCACTGCTCTGACTTCCAAGCTGGATACCCAGCCCCATTTACACTCATGGAGGAGCGTTGGGAAGCCAGATGGGTGGTGTCTCTGTATGTGGCTTCCAAGGGCTCCAGAACCTTCACTGGGATCAATGAGGCTGCCTCCTCAACAGGAGCAGTTGTTAACACTGGGGAGGGGGCACAGGTGTCAGAAACCTTTTGAAGATGGCAACTGCTCTCTGGAGAAAAACGTGTGCACGTAACGGAAATGTGTATGCAGCCTCAAGGGCTTTGTGGAGAGCTGAGCACCTGCCCTGGGATGCTGGATAAAGAGCCCCTGCTTAGAAACAAGCCTGAATTTGAAAGCTCTCCCCACAGAAAGGGCCTCCCTCCCTCCTATCAGCTCCAATCCTACATCTGCCTTTTTAGGACATCTGAGGCCACCTCCTGTCCCTGTGAAGCCTCTCACTGTGGAAGTTAACTCTGCTGGGGGAGCTTGGGGAAGGCTGTCTGCCAGGGCTGCTGGCTGAATCACAGGCAAAAACAAGCCCCCAGGCGGCCCAGTTCAAGAGAAAGTCCCAGTGTCTCCAGAACAGGCGGATGCAAGGATGGCATGGGCTCTACGTCAGGGAGGCAGGCGGCAGGGGCAGGGGCAGGTGCCACCATTGTGGGCCTGGGGCCAGAATGGGATCAGCTTATGGAAGATACTCGTACCTGAGAAAAAGCTTAAGCCAGAAAGGGCCACTGCAGAGACACGACAAGTTTAAATCACAGGAAAATGCTTCGTACTTAGGATGAGGGTACGATGTTTCCCCTATACGGAATTACTACCATAATTTTTCAAGATAAATGAACTGATTTCCTTTCTTGTGGTTATTATAGACTCAAGCTAAGTTTCGTGGAGTGGAATGCACGGGGGACTTCACTGCTCTGAGTCTGAAGTGCCCACCTTCTCCTCATCCCCGCCCCCAACGCCCAAAAGAGGCCCCCATGGGTCATATGGCAAGGGAGCCGCACCGCGACGAGCTTGCCTTCCCATGTCAGTCCACAGACCAAGGCAATCCAAGAGGACTGGCAGGAACCTTGGCAAGCTCCCTCTAAAGTTTACTGGAAAAAACACTGGAGAATATCTAAGACAATTCTGAAAGAGAAAATAACACAAAGGTCACGACGTGTCAGACACACTCTGAGGCTCTGCTAGCTCACACACTGTGGCACTGGCCCAGATAGAAAACAAGCTTATGCGTTCCCTCTGCACTGAGATTTTCTTCTGGTTTTTGGAGGAGAAGCAGGGATCCAAATCCTCTACAACCAAGGTCCAGACATTATGCCTGAGAAATCTATTTTCTGGGCTAAGAAACCATCTTCTCAGGCTACTGTTTCCAAAATGCAGATGATCCTTGCAAGGTAACAACATTAAATCACCAGCATCTTCTCATAAGATCTTTGGAAACTGGGAAAAACTGAAAAGGCTGGGTGCTCACACTGGGAAAGGGGACAGAGGGAAGAGGAAGCATCCTCCTTCCACCTGTCCCCACTCAGCATTCGGCAGATGCTTTAAAATCCCCAGCTGAATGCCTGGCCCTGGGGTCCCGTCCTGGTGATTTCACAGAGGGCCTGATACGAGGAAGCCCCCTGCAACCGCCCTGGCCACAGGGTCTGGGGTCAGCCTGCCTGGGTGTGAACGCTGGAGCACTCTCTGCCACTGCCTGTGCCAACACGGGCAGGTCACTAATCCTGGCTGCACCTGTTCCTCGTCTGAGTATCTGGGGCCATAATCAGCTTGTGGGTTTGCTGTCAGGATCACAGTGGGATGATGTGTGTAAACAACAAGCGTGTACTCATGACGTGGTGAGCAACAGCACACACTGGCTTTGCACGTACTACCGCCACACCCAGGGCAGCACAGTGACGATGGTGGTGGTGATGGTGAAGGTGCAGGCCCCGTGAGGGCAGGGAGGGAAGAGCATATCTGCGATGCAGGGGCAGCAGCAGGGGTCCAGCTCGATTCCCAGGGAGGCTGAGGCTCCGCTGGACTAAAAAGACGTCCTCGGAGGGGGAGCAGCACAGGGATTGCTTGGAAGAGCGTGAGAAGATGCGCTCAGAGGGCGGGGACATCACCGTGGGCAGGGCAGGCCTATCAGGCGCTGAGGGACCAGGTAGAGACCCCCCAGTAGGAGGACGGGGCAGGGCAGTGAGCGCCCACCGGCTCTCACACGGCAGGAAGGTGGGCCCATGCCATGCACCGTGCGCTCCCGCTCTCATGCTGAAATCCTAGGAGGCAGCCTGCGGAGGCGAGGAGGCCGTCAGGCGGACCCTCAGGGAGGGGATTAGGACCCTCATAAAAGGGACCCCAGAGCTCCCTCGCCCATCTCACCATGTGAGGATATGGTGAGAGGGTGCCATCTGGAACCAGGCAGCCTCTGCAGACACCAGACCGGCCAGTTCCTGATCCCGGACTTCCAGCCTCCAGAACTGTGAGCAACAAATGTCTGCTGGGGTTTTATTTTATTTTATTTTTTAAATAGAGACAAGGTCTCACTCTGTTGCCCAGGCCAGTCTCAAACTCCTGGGCTCAAGATTTCCACCCGCCCCAGCCTCCCAAAGTGCTGGGATTACAGGCATGAGCCACCGCGTCCAGCCAACATCTGCTACTTTAAGTAGCCTAGTCTGTGGCGTTCCTGTTGGGGCAGCTGAATAGACAGACGCGCAGCCACAGGGTCTCTGTTCCCTCAGACAACGGCCTAGAAGAGGCGGTCAGCAAATGCTTGCTGAATTAGACAACTTCCCTCCAATGCAAGAGGCATTTAAAGCAAAGATTGCTCCATGAGACACTTGCTGTGGCCAGCACGATTCCTTCCGCTCTGTGGAGGAGCCTCGGGGCACGCACTGAGGATGAGGCTGGACGCAGGGAAACCTGAGCTGGTGAACGGGCAGCGAGCCTGGAACCAGCCCCGGGGCTGCTGAGGAGGATCAGGCCCATGTTCTCACCCAGAATCGCTTCCCAGAACAACTTGGATCTTCCCAGCACACCAACTCACTTAGCTTTGTGAGACTCCAGGGAGGCTCCCCCTTCCTGTCTCCACCCTGAGGACCAGGCAGTGAAGCACCTGCCTGTGGCCACACAGCAAGAGAGGTGACAGGTATGGCTGAGGGAAGGGACCAGTTGTGTGGGATGGAAGGACGGACGCAGGAGCCCCAGGCGGGGGCCCAGGAGAGGCCGCTTCCAGGGCTGGAGAGGAGGAGAATGAGCTGAGGACACAGTCTCAGACTTTGAGCCATTCCCCAGACCTGCCCTGGACACATCCCTGGCCCCAAAGAGCCTCTCCAAGCTCAGGACACCTGCACACCAGGGCACGCAGGGACATACATGCTGGTGCAGCATGAACTGAACAGGTTGCCAGGAATCAGGAGGCTGCCACCAGCCATACAGAACCCCGGTGCCAGCAGTGAGCCCCGGTGCCAGCAGCGAGCCCCTCCAGCATGCCCCCAAGCACGAAGCACTCCGGTCAGAAGTAGTGCTTCATCGCGTAGCAGGATGGGTCCAGAAGGTGAAATGAGGTACTGTCAGTTACCACACCAGGAGGCTCTCATGATCATTCATCTGGAGGCACTGGCCATGCTGGTGGATGTGACCAGACAGATTTCGGGCCGGGCACAGCCATGAGGACCGGCACTGAGGAGGGGCTCACAGCTGCCTGGTCCATCCTCAGTATCAGCACCAGTGAGGACAGAGGCACCAGCCACACCGCCCGTGAGTGCTGGGCCCTATGGGTCTACACACAGCTCCTGGGCAGGCAGGGTCCCCCGGGTCTACACACAGCTCCTGGGCGGGCAAGGTCTCCCGGGTCTACACACAGCCCTTAGGTGTGCACGGCCCTACAGGTCTACACACAGCCCTTAGGTGTGCACGACCCTACAGGTCTACACACAGGCCTCACTGGGATTCTCTTCAGGACAAGCTCTACCAGTGCCCTCACCTTCCCATGAGAAGCCAGAGGCTCTGAGAGCCACACGGACCACAAGCTCCTGCACGGGAGACCCCAGAGAGCCTAGGGCTTCTCCATGGGCCCACGGGACCTGCCCTGCTCATGGTCACCAGATTTCAGAATCTGTTTGTAAAGCACCTGCCGCTAGGCCCAACTCAGAGTAGGCTTCGACACCCTGCCCATTTCAGAGATGGACAAAGAAGGGTGGGGGACGGGAAGTGGCCTGTCCGGGCCTCAGTGCTGCTGCAGCCACGGCCCTTGGTGGGGCAGACTTGGCACAGGGTGCTCCTGGGAGCAAGGAGCAGGCGCAGAGGGGCCACAAAGGGAAATCAGGAATCAAGGAGGATGCTGCTTAATCAGAGCTGAGAGCAGCATAATTCCCTCTAAATCGGAAATTAAATCTTCACTCCTCACTCCCCAAAGTATATAAAATATTAGAGGATTTTTTATAGCTGTAATCAAAAGACTCCTAACTCCAGCCACTGCGGGCCTAGCTAATTAGGGGGGTTCACTAATGATACGACGATGGCCCAGGAAATCTCTCCTTGCGATATTAATTGCATTTAAAGAAAAAAACATGAATTGTACTTATGCTTACTAATTAGTACGGGTTTGCTAATTAATAATAAGAAAGTCAGAGTGCCTTTGTCTTGTCACTGGCAATTAACTAAAGATTTAAGTTTTTCTTTTTTCTCTCTTTTCTCCTTTCCTAAATAACAAAATGACTTTGGGTTGGAAAATAGCAGGTAAAGGAGCTGCAGGCTAGGAGACGGGACGGGCACCAGGGCCATATCCCAGACCACTGTGGACAGAAGGCGTGAGCAATGCAGTCCGCCCTGCCAGGAACGTGGCTTCTCCACACAAGCCCTGAGGGTGCAGACCACCTAGGCCCCAGCCTTTCCAAGGACAAGAGAGCCCCTTCCCCAGACAGCACCTACTGCCGAGCCAGTCACAGGGAACTGGGTGGGAGGGGCCTCAGAGCCAGACCCGGGTGACTCCAGCCATCCCAGCTCAGGGCGAGCTCCCGCTCTGGTTCCTCCACCATAAAATGAAAAGGGAGTCAGGCTGTCCCGCAGCCCAGAGACCCCCTTCAGACAGGACCATGCGCCTGCACCTATAATCCCCGGGAAGAAGCCATGACACTGAGGGCTCTGGGTCACACAGAGAAGAGGCGACCTGGAGCCCAGGGCTGCAGAGCCCAGTGCGGTGGCGGGGGCAGGGGAGGGAGGCCACTGGCCTTCAGGAATGCCTGGCAGGGGCCAGCCCCATCCACGGTGCCTGTAGCCCCCTTGCCTGGCACTGCTGTCCCCAGGACCTCCTCTGAAGGGCTCTGCATGGCAAGAGGGGCACAGAGCCAGTGAGACCCCTCCTCTCGTCCCTCGGGAGCCCATCTGGCGGGCCTACGGCTCCAAACAAAAGACGGGGCCAGGAACAGGAGCTCAACCCGGGGAGGGGTAAAATCACGGTCCTGCTTGGGGGCAATCCTCCCACCACCAAATTCGAAGTCAAACGCTGCAGCTTGGGGCCCAGGCATTAGCGCTTAAACGGTGCGGGGTACGACGAATAAGGAACAGAAATTATATGGGCTAAAAAAGAAAAAACGCAGGTTGAAAAGCAGCCAAACCTCCAGCCCAGCGCTGTACCAAGCGCACCTCACAGCCCCCTGACCAGACCCAGAGATCCGGAGAAGCCAGCACTCCGGGGGGCCACACCCACCCCACCTGAGGGCCCAAGACCAGTTTCCATCTCCCTCCCCACAAAAGAGGCCTGGAGTGAGCAGTTCCTCCAAAACTGTAGCCAGAGAAGGGCCGATGCCCGGGTCAAGATGCCAGCTCCGAGGCATCCGTGTCACTGTGGGACATGGGGAGTCCACGCTCCAGGGCAGCTGCAGGCGCTGGACAGGTGGCTCAGCCATAATGCCGAGGGCTTGGCCTGTGCTCAGACAACTCCGTTTCTAACCCTCCTGGCCTCCTGCACACGCAGAAGCGTGGCCCCCGGGCACGTTTCAATTCAGGCCAACAGTGAGGCAGCCGGCGTGTTGACACACAGAACACCAGGGTCTCCACAGGGCATCTTCAGATGGGAGCATCCCTCCACCCACCCCAGGCTGTTGCAGAGGCAACAGGAAAAGGGGCCTCACTGAAGTGTCCAGAAAGCTCAGTCACTGAGAAGGAAGCACCGACAGCCCTAGGGGCTGGGAACAAGGAAGGCCCTGGGCGTGCCCCCCACCAACCCCCTGCCAACCCCCCGCCAACCTCCCACACAGGCGGAAGAGGGCCCTGGCATCCTTCCTGAACACCTGCACTCAGGGGAACCAGACCCCACAGTCCACAGAGCCCCCCTAACCCGCTCACTGCTGGACACCAGACCCCACAGTCCAGAGCCCCCCTAACCCCACTCACTGCTGGACACCAGACCCCACAGTCCACAGAGCCCCCCTAACTCCACTCACTGCTAGACACCAGACCCCACAGTCCACAGAGCCCCCCTAACCCCACTCACTGCTGGACACCAGACCCCACAGTCCAGAGCCCCCTAACCCGCTCACTGAAGCAGGAGCATCTTTCAGGCCTGCCCTGCCCCGAGCCATCCCAGATGAGGGCAGAGGAATGGAAACCGAGTCTCAGACCTGCCATTAAACAATACACTTACGATGGGTTCCCCTGCAAATTACATCAGCAATGAAAGCTCACAGCAGAACACAGGGAGGAAAATAAACAAAACAACAATACCCCCAGTATTTCTACAGCCTAAAGAGAAACGTGGTTCATACTCCAATTTCTCCAATTTTAAAACCCAGACCTAAGAAAGGCCTGTCCTGGAGCCCCCAACAGCCTGATTTTCCCTCCACTGAGCAAAGCGTCACATCCCTGCCTCCCTCCCTCCACTGTACCCCCCTGGCAAACCCGCCCTGATGAACCCCCATTCCCCGTGACTGTGTCTGCCGGGAAGCACCTGAGCATGGCAGACCGAAGCCTGCCGCCCAACCTGGCTCCAACTTCACACCACAAACCTCAGCGGGACTGCCGGGACCCTCACAGGCCAGTCCACCTCATACCCCCTTCAGGAAGAGACAGGAAGCTCCAGCAACCTGCTGGCCCTGGCCCCTTTCAATGCCCCTCAACTGCCGCAGCCCTACATCATGCCCGTCACTACAGTGAGGCTCCCATCAGCATAAACCGCTCTCCCACTGCCCATCGGTAGAGCCAATCTTCCCTCCCGGCTCCAGGCCCAGGCCCTGACCCTGACCAGGCCCTTCTGTGCCTCCCCCTCTCATTAACGAAACGCCAGCCGCAGGGCCCAGGGCAATCCTCTGCTCCCCTTCCGGGTCCTCTCTGCAGTCTGACTGGCCCCTGAAAACACTTCCTTCTCCAGGGCTCTGTGAATGGACCTGCCCTCCAGAGAGTCCCCCAACTCATGGCTGCTCCCCAAGACTAGATGCCAGGATGCTGGAACGCCCCGAAGAGGCTTGAGCCTCCAGTTCTGACTTCTCTGCTACCTACTCATTCCCAACAACAGAAATACCATGCAGAGCAGATGGGCACCTCTGACCCCAGGGCACTGACTCAAAGCCTCCAGCCCTGTGCATCCAACGTGTGGCAGGCGTGAGACTCCCACACTTCACCCTCAATCTCCCCACCCCATACCATGAGCCCACCCAGGGCGGAATGCCGAAGCTGTCCTTGATTCCCAGCCCCCACGCTCTCTACCTCACCTGCAACTCCCTTCAACGCAGCCGACTCGGACCACGCCTCCGCACGCCACTGCGGTCCTAGCCCAGGGCACCTGCGTCTCCCGCCCCGGCCTGCCAGTTCCCACCCACTGCGGCCCTGCACAGAGCAGCCAGGCATCCTTTACGAATGGACACCAGGTTGTATCACCACCTCCTCCACCCATGAAACCACAGCCCTGCCGTGACCACACAGGGCCCACAAGGTTGGACTACCAACCACCGCGGGCCCCGCTTCTGTCACCCCTAACCTCGCTGTTGGGTCCGGGGACCTGCCTGTCCCCACCATTTCCACCACCAACAGTTGGGTCCCCCAGGCTTGGCTCAGGATGCTCTGCAGAGTGGCCCCGGGAGCCTGTGGCTCCTGCATTTGCCACCACCGGAAGTTCTGTCCTTCACTCTCCTATGGGCCACTGACTACTCACTTGGCAACAGTGTGCCTCCAGGAGGGCAGGAGCCTGTGTTGCTGGCTGCCGCGTCCCCAGCACCAAGAGGAATGTCCTTAAGTGTCTGCTGAGTGAACAGCGACTGTTCCAGAGACTCAGGACAGCTGTTGCCAGCCCACCTGGCCTTGGTCCTGCAGACGCCAGCTCTGCCCAGACCCGCGCAGTGCCCTGCTGCTGCCTCTCTGCGCCGCTAGGCAGCTTCTTCCAGGGTCTCAGCAGACAACCCTCACCCATTCCCAGCCTAGGCCCTGGTGCCCGTACCTCTCAAGAGGGTGATTTCCAACCCCATCCAACCCTGTCCCATGAGAAGGGCCTGTAACCACGGCCGCAGCCACAACCACCACAGGCTGTGCAGCTGGCCCCAGAGTCTGTCAAGCGATGAACCCTCGGCACACCCCTGCCAGGTGGAGAGGAAAGCCCTGAGGCCCTGAGAGCCAGGACACCGGCTCACAGTCACGAGCTGGCAAGCAAGGACGCCCAGACGGGAGCCTCAACCTGGGCTGCAGGCCCTGGGGTCCGTACAACGCTGACAGCCATTCTGCCTGTGACCCAGGCCAGCCTGACGCATGGCCCGGGGCAGAATATGCAGCCACGTGCATGCACGCATGCCCCAGGGCCGTCCTTGTCCTTCACAGACATGGCCAAGGCCAGGGCAGCATGGAGGGAACCTACACTGCATTTAGGCCAAAATGCTTCAAAAGCAAAGCCCATTTGTTCCCTAAAACAGTGGGAAGCTTTTGACACTGGAGGTCCAGAAACCAGGAGAGCCTGCCTGGTCCCCCACGGGCCCACACTGCGAGTCCCCCACCCAGGCTCGGAGGCAGCCAAACCAGGAGAGTGGAGCCGATGTGGGCTGAGGAGAAAACAGCTTAAAAGCACACCTGCCGCATTCACAGAGGGCAGATAAGCACTCGCTAGAGACGTCCCTCTCCTGGTCAGGACCCATGCTGAGTGATGCCGGAGCCCCAGCTGAGGCACTGTCCCACTAGGGACTCGGGTCCTGTGTGGTCAGGACAGGGGTCCATGAAGCCACAGCAACGATGCCCGGTTCGCTGCTGGACAGACCCCTCGTGGGCTCTCACACCTGCTTTGCCCCTGACACCGTGGCCTCGTGCGGCAAACACGTCACTGCCCCCTTGCCACAAACATGGCGGTGGGGCCCAAGGGGCTGTGCTCTCCCGCGGTGCATGCCACCTGTCACTGGTAGAGATGGGACTCAGGCTCCTCACACACCTTTCCCCGCTCAACACAGCTTCCGACGACAGAGGAGGCAGCCATGCACTGGCACCTGCAGCCTGAAGGCTTATGGGGACAGGTGTCCCTGCCCGGACCCAGGGTCCAGCTGCCCTGAATCCCAGCCACTCCCACGTCTGACTCACCATGTCTGCTCTTTGTTTCTGGCCTCCCAGCTCCTCCAGGGCCTGTGACAGCTGAGCCTGCAACACAAGACAGGATTCGGTCTGAGACTGGGGTGGGCCAGGCCCCATTTCTAGGACTGCAGGGAACACAACCCCCGCCACCCCGCAGCCTCCACTCCCTGTGGAGCAACAGGACCCAGGAGCTGGGCAGTGGGCACCCAGAGGGTGGGCAGGGGTCAGCACAGCCACTCCATGAGGCCCAGAGCCCACTGATGGAGACGGAGACTGAGCGTGCAGAGGGCGGCCAGAGCGTTGGCAGGGGCCAGTGTGGTCACCCCGCGAGGCCCAGAGCCCACTTATGGAGATGGAGACCGAGTGGGCTGCGGGAGGCTTGACAGAACCAAGGTCCATTCCAAAAACCTGCCACAGGAAACTGACTGTGAATGGGGTGAACAGGGGTGGGCCCAAGAGGGACTGTGGAATTGGGGAGAGACAGAGGGAAAGGTTCAGCATGGGACTTTCGGTCAGAGGAAATCAATTCACTCTCCCTGGCAGGCTCGTGCTTAAAGAACAGAATCAGGTGACCTTCCTGGCAGCGGCCCCACCTTAGAGCATCTCCTCCACCATGGCCACCACCAAGCAGGACCCCAACCCAGGCAGGAAGGGTCTCCTGCCCCGACACACTCCCCAAAGGGCACCAGGATTGACCCCACACTAAGGGTAGAAAAGCCAGCAATGAAAAGCCAGCTGCCTCCTTCTAACAGGCCTCATGGAGCAGCAAGGCTGGGCCTGGTTGTGGGGCCAGGACATCAGAGGTCCAGCTCCCTGCAGGGGACAGTGACCCTGCACCCATGACTTGCATGGTGCACGGGGCTCAGGACCTTGGAGACCCCAGCCCTGGGCCTCTGCCCCTGCAGTTCCTGCCTTCCCCCACATCCTCTGCCTCTGCCCCTTCCTTACTCCTTCCCACAACCCCGCTTGGCTCTCCACTGCCCGCACCACTTAAGGACACTGTGGCTCTGTCCTGGAACCCGGGAGGAAGGGCCAGGCAGGGGGCCTTGTGAGACCCCCCAGGCCACAGCACAGAGGAACCCGGGAGGAAGGGCCAGGCAGGGGGCCTTGTGAGACCCCCCAGGCCACAGCACACAGGAAAGGCCGGGAAGGAGATGGAGGGCCAGCCCAGGAATGAGGCAGGTGGCTGTGGCAGGGTGTGGGATCTGCGGGGTGGAGGCCCAGCAGGCCTGAGGGCGAGGGAGGAATCGAGAGGCAGGCAGAGGCCTGGCCCAGCGGCAACTGGAAACCACCGGGCAAGTCCCTAGGAGAAACGGGAGAGACCAAGGCGGGGAGGTGTGTGTACGTGCACGTACACAAGTGTGGGTATGTATACGCACACCTGTGTGTGGCATGTGCACATGTGGTGGGGATGGGGGAAGTATGTTTGGAGACAGAAAACGAGGCACTACAGCTCCTGGGGACGCAGCCTGGGGAAAGTGGCTGAGGCAACAGGCCACAGTCCTCAAGCCTGTCTACTCTGCAGACCATGGGCCCCCAAGCTCCCCGACAGGCCCAGCCAGAGCCAGGCTCTGGACTTCCCATGGGCCATCCTGGTGCCTGCTGGTTCTGGACGCCACAGCAGAGTCAAACCCAGGCTCCAGGTGCCCCCGTGGAGGCTGCAGGTGTAAGCACCTGAGCCCCCCAAGCCTCTGGTGTGGGGCCTCACTTAGTGGGGCCACCCGAGCGACCCCATTGCCCAACGCCCCTGTGCAACGCCTGTGGGTGAGGGGAAGGCCTTGAGCTCTGCCCACCACCAGCCCCGCCTGGTGCCCTCACACTGCCCGGGGGGAGGCCCTGGAGCCCGCCTAGCCGCTGTCTTCAGGAGGCAGGTGGCCGTGGCCACGCTGGGCTGTGTGGACCCCACACTGGAAAGCTTGGTGCCTCGGGGCCTAGGAGCAGCACACTGCCCTCCTCACAGCCAGCTGAACCCTGGATAATCTGGCCACTGCTGGGGTCACCAGCCGCTGGGACTGGGAATGGCAGATGGAAGAGGGACATCCCCCAATCTGGGCCTAGACACAACGCACTTCACCGAGCTGCAGCCCTGGGCACTCCCGGGGGCACAGGGAGCTGGGTCGGGGCATCCGGGGCACCCCATGCCCCTGGGCAGAGCCTCAGCACGTGGGAGGCAGCTGCAGTCCACACTCATGCTCTCCTCACGCAGCCCTACACCGCGCCCAGGTCTACCCGCACCCACAAGCCACCAGGCCAGAGACCACCCCAAACATGGGGGACAACAACAAGGCTCTGAGGTGGCCTGGGCAGCGAGATGCGCCCATGAGAGCTGCCTGCACCCCTGGCAAGGCTCTGAGCTGGCCTGGGCAGCGAGATGCACCCATTAGAGCCACCCACACCCCTGGCAGCCCGGCCACGTCCGCCACACCTGGCACACTGTCCTGGGCACACAGGTGGCTGGCACCGTGGACACCGGCCTCAGGTGACAGCTACAGGTGAGGCACATCGTCATCCCCATTTACATCAGTTCACATGGCAACCTCGCAAGGTCAAAGGCACTTTACAGGAGCAGCTTACAGGAGTTGGGGCCGTCCGGAAGCAGCAGGGCTGGGAGCTGTGCGCAAGGCCTGGGCCAACCCCGCTCTCCTGTGCTTCCCAACACAGAATCACTGCAGGGTGGAGCCGTGACCACGGTGGCCAGCCCAGGGTCCTGCCAAGGCCAGGCAGGCCACAGCAACCTCAGCCTTCACAGCCTCCGGCGCCAGGCAGGCAGGCTGCAGGCATTTTCAGAAGGCTTCATCAGGTTTCTGTGAGGACAGCACTGAGCAATGTGTGCCTGAAGACAAGTTCATTCACAAGCGGCTCATCAGCCTGAGGCCAAGGCGTCCACCTCCGTACCAGCCCCATTCAGCCTAGCACTTCCATCAGTGGCTGGAAAAAACAGAACGCATGCATCTGAAATCTTCACATGACCCAGGGCCTGGAAACACAGAGACCAGTGAGATTTTTGATACATCCTCAAAGCCAGAGTCGCTGGCGAAAGGTGACTGAGCCGTGGAGCCCTGCACTCAGACTCACGCACTGGTCTCAGGTACCTGGACAAGGCCTGCTTGGAGCAGCTCCCGTGAGAGCGCAGCCCTGGGATGGGGCCAGGAGGACGACCACACGTCAGCAGGAGCAGCTATGGCTCGGCTCACACGCAGGGCCCTGGGTTTAGGAAGGCAGACGTTGACAAGCTGAGTGCTCCCCAGGAGGCGACCAGGACAGCAAAGGGCATCAAAGGAGCCATCCAGCCATGAAGACAGACGGCTTACAGACAGTGAGAGCCGCCTTTCACCAAAGACTGAACATACAGGTGTCACTCAGGCTGCAATGAGACGTCCACAGGGTCCTGTGTGACCCAGGAGGTTCTGTGTCTTCACCTGCATTAGGGGGGTTACACACACACTCACTCTGTCGTCCGACAGGCTGAAAACTTACAATCTGTGCATTTTGGTGTATTGTGTTATATTTCCATTAAAACATATACTCTAGCACCCTGGGGGACAAATTAGGGAGGCAAAGAAGGACATTTCTGTTACCACAAAGAGAAATGGTTTCAACCAGGCACGGTGCTCATGCCTGTGAGACCAGCACTTAGGGAGGCCAAGGCAGGACAACTGCTTGAGATTAGAAGTTCGAGACCAGCCTGGACAACATACAGAGATCCTGTTTCTACAAAAAATTTAAAAATCAGCTGGGCATGGTAGCACACAACTGTGGTCCCAGCTACTCAGGGAGCTGAGGCAGGAGGATCTCTTGAGACCAAGAGGTTGAGGCTTCAGTGAGCCGTGATTATGCCACTGCACTTTAGCCTGGGCAACAGAGTGAGACCCTGTGTCAAAAAAACAAAAACAAAGATGTAAACCCAAACAAAAAAAGCTTGTTTGTAACCGGCTGCATCTTCCCAAATGGACAGCCAAATGGGACACTGCACAACCCTGAGTCAGAGGTGACTCCAGGCAGAGGGTTCTCAGCAGAGCAGCCACCAGGCAGAAGCTCAGCAGGCAGAGGGGCCGGAATTCCGGGAGTGTGAAATGGAGAGCACGCTCCACGGGCAAGGAGATGGGGGAGCGGCAGCGAGGCAGGAGGGAGCTCAGGTCTGGCTTATAGACATTCCACAGCACAAGGTTTGTGGGTACAGGACACCTCAGCCACAGGAGACACGGGACATCACTAAACACACACGGCCCAGTACAGGAGAGGTGAGGCAGGACATTAGGGTCCCGGGAGACCCAAGATGACGCTGTGTGCGCAGAGGAGGCCCCCAGATGGAGCACCAGGAAGCTTCGGGGGACAGGCTGTCATAGGCCCCAAAATGCGCTAGAACTTCTCGTTCTGGACAAGCTGAAGGAATCAGCACAGACATACTCTCCCACCTCAGTCCCCAGACACCAGATACAACACAAGGAACTGTGGGATTCCGGCGAGGGAGGGCAGACAGCTCAGAGCTCAGAGCCGCGGGAAGGGATGGGGTGAGTCCCCCAGGAGCCAGGCTGGGGCAGCGCCGCAGACAGAGCCCAGCAGGCCCGCTGGCTGAGGAGAGAGGAACAGGAACTCCAGGGGGCACAGATGGGCAGCTGGGCCTGGCAGGCCAGCACCAGACAGAGGGAAGGAACCTGAACAGAGGCCACCAGAGAAGAGGCGCCGAGGTGGAGAAGCACGGGAAACGCTGGGCATGTCAGTCACTGGAGACACACAGATTTAAGCCAGGGCTAAATGTGCTGCTGCCCGGCTGGATCCAGACACCAAAGCCGACAGTGCCACAGCAGAGCGTTCTCCCAGCTCTGGTGCCGGCGGCCTGGGCAAGAATGTGTCACTGGACCCCGCATGTTGCCACGGTACAGCCACTGGGAAGAGTCTGGCAATGTCTTAAGAAGTTAGAGCCCGGCCTGGTGGCTCACGCCTGGAATCCCAGCAGTTTGGGAGGCCGAGGCGGGTAGATCACCTAAAGTCAGGAGTTTGAGACCAGCCTGGCCAACATGGTGAAACCCCGTCTCTACTAAAAATATAAAAATTAGCTGGGTGTGGTGGTGTGCACCTGTAGTCCCAGCTACTCAGAATGCTGAGGTAGGAGAATCACTTGAACCGGGAAGCGGAGGCTGCAGTGAGCCGAGATCGCACCACTACATTCCAGCCCGGGCGACAGAGCGAGACTCTGTCCCCACACTGTCCTCCCCAAAAAAAGTTAAAACCCACAATCCTACTCCTGGATGTAGAGCCCAAAGGAATGAAAACCTACATTCATAGGAAGTCCGGCACGCAGATATTCACAGCAGCTCTGTCCCAACTGGCAAGAACAGGAAACCACCCTGGTATCGGTCAGCGGGTGAACAGACAAGACCATTTTGGTAGAGTCTCAGGATAGAGAATTATTTTGTAATAAAAGTAAATGAACTGCTGATACAACGTTGATGGGTCTCAAAAGCTCTGTGCTCAGTCAGAGATGACAGACGCAGCAACTGCAGGACTCCGTTTACGTGACGTTCCAAGAAAGCCCAAAACAACAGTCACAGGCCCCAGACCGGTGTCTCCAAGAGCCGGGGGTGGCAGGAAACTGACAGTCAACATGGATCAAATCATACAGATAACGCTGGGGGATTTTACTGAGTATAAATCATATTTCAATAAAGCTGCCTTTAAAACATGGAATCCCCAGAGCTCGGGAAGAACCACACTCACAAGGGCGAGGAGCTGGCACGGCCCGAGTGTGCGTTGGAGAGCAGCTCCCGCAGGGCCTCAGACAGCGCAACTCCAGGCTGGTCTCGGGAGGGTTCCTCCAGGAAACCCCGTCTGTGATGGAGGCAGTGGGTGGGTGGCAGAGCGCCCCCTGTGGAAACACCCTGGGCCGTGCACTTTGGCACTGACTGTGGGACTGGCCAGCCACCTTCGGGGGACACAGACACCTCTCACTCCCTGGGTGACTGGGTGGAGCCCCCAGGCCCTGGCCACAGCGTCCTCACCTCTGAGACAAGAGCTCCCCAAGCTCAGGCTGGCTCTGCAAGGCAGTGTGGGGTGCAGCCTGCGCTGATGTGGAGATGGTGGGATGGAGAGAGAGCTTCCCAAGGCCTGGGGTGGGGGCTGGGATGACGGCTGGGAAGACCAGACGCCAAGGCTGCTGGCAGGCAGGCCAGGCGCTTCCCCAGCCTCAGCCCCTCCTCCATAGCCCACCCCGGGCTGGGTGCAGACACACAGGAAGCTCAGGTGGGAAGGAACACGGCTCCATCCCAAACAGCCTCAGACGCGGTGCTCGGGTTCCCCAGGAGAGGCCAAGCCCACTCAGAGCCAGGCTTCACGGGCACACACCAGGGAGCACTGAGAGGTGCAGAGGCTGTGGGGAGAGGGTTTCATCACACGGCGGGAAAACCAGTACGAGCAGGCCCCCAGCGCAGCCACGCCCTGGCCCCACACCCCTGGCACCAAGTGAACACAGAGCTGCCTCCACCCGAGCAGCTGAAGGGTCACGCACAGCTCTTCCTGGGTGGGACCACGTGTCCCGGGTGGCTACGTGTGCTGAGACACGAGCCCCAGGCCCTGGCGCCCTAGGCACCACCGAGGTGCTGCACAGAGGCCTCAGCCGGGCTATTTTTATCCTGAGGTGAGAAGTTGCTGCCTGTGATCCAACACTCCTGCCAGCCAGGACATGGCAGAAAATGGCTAGGACAGGCAGCCATAGACCCCGGCAGCCACAGGACAGCTGGGCCAGGGAGGACCGGAGGGCACCAGGCACAGATCCCGCACACGGTACAAAGGCTGGAGCTAGGGGAAGGCAGCCCCACCGGTGGTCACAGTCATGTGGAAAAGGATGGGACGGAAGCTCAGGCCTCCACCTTCCTGGCCAGGTCTCCCAGTGGCTTGTGACACAATGTGAAGAAGCAGGAGGCGACACACCACAGGGTCCCCACAGGGCTTCCCGGGCCACAGCCCCAGCACCTGCCCCCGGGTGAGGCTGTACACTGAAGCTCTCCCTGTGTGTGGAGGTGTGAGGATGACTGTGAGCCCAGCTCTGGCCACAGAGCACACAACAGGCAGGCAGCACACGGTCAAGGGCTCTACTGCAGCCCCTGATGCAAGGAAGGCTATGGGGTAGACGCCCAGGCCCTGGGGGATGCTCTGAGGGTGGCAGCAGATCCTCATGGTGGAGAGGACAGAGCCTGCCCTGGGCTTATTCCTCACACACAGCAACGTCGGCTCCTGCGCTGGGCAGCGGTGCTCTAAGTGTGTACGGCCTGGGGTGGCACCGGCATGTCACAGGGAGCCCAGCTCAGCCCAGCTCTGTACTGCACAGATGCTCCGTTCTGGGAATGGAGCCAGCACCTCTCAATTCCCACTGAGGACCTGCGGCCACACAGCAGAGGCTCCCACAGCCCAGACTCCAGGGTGATTTCCATAAATCCCTTGGCCCACTTTTCTTCACTGCATGATTTTTAACTGTTTCAAGTTTTTTTGTTTGTTTTTTTTTTTGGCTTTATCTCCGCTTTGTACAGTACAGTCATCTCAAGTTCTTTCAATGAGGGAAACATCATCAACACACTCACAAGTATTGGGCCTGGTGAACAACCCGAGGCCCTGAAGACCAGGCTCTCCCCGGCCCTCCTGGAGCCAAACCACCCACGGCAGCCAAGTGACAGCACCCGTGGAGCTGCCCGAGCCTCTGGGAGGTCATGGGGAGGAAGGGAAGATGGAAACACCATGACGGCCACTTCTGCCTAAATCGTTAGGAACTATTTCAGAGTCACTGCAACCTGAAACGGGGATTCTCCACACACCTCCACACGGCCAGCAGCGCAGTAATCGCTTTTAATTAAATAAATCGGAAACACAAATCAGGCCGATGTGTTGAATCAAGGTGGCGTGCACTGCGTATTTATAGCTCCATCCACAGAGGACTCCTGACTCACGGTACCAGCTCCCGCAGCCGCTTTATTAAGTGGAATAAATAACACCGTGCAAGACGGCAAAACTTCACCAGACGGGTCTGGGGTTCTCCCAACTCGACACTGTTTTCCTGCAAGGTCTCTGCTGGAATGAAAACATGGTCCAGATGAGAACAGACTGGTGTCCGGTGTAGCTAACAGGTGGGTGGAAGGGAACCACTCTCAGAGCGATATTGCGTCCTCCTGCCGGCGACTACCCCAAGCCCACCTGGCCGTCAGGTAGCAGATCCTCACCTGCCCCGAGAGGCGCCTTCCCCAGGGGCATGCGCAGTGCCGGGCAAGCTTCCAGGGAAGGCTTGCGAGGCCCGAGGTCAGAGGACATAGGGGCGTGTGGGGGGACAGAGGACATAGGGGCGTGTGGGGGGACAGAGGACATAGGGGCGTGTGGGGGGACAGAGGACATAGGGGCGTGTGGGGGGACAGAGGACATGGGGCGTGTGGGGGGACAGAGGACATAGGGGCGTGTGGGGGGACAGAGGACATAGGGGCGTGTGGGGGGACAGAGGACATAGGGGCGTGTGGGGGGACAGAGG